>NC_091679.1:37332823-37635853 GCF_030179915.1 Drosophila takahashii
AATGAATTATTGTCGCTCTGTGCAATTTTCAATTTCATAAGCAGGCGGCGCTGCTTGTTGGCTGTTGGATGTTGCGTAAACGATCTGAACTCTGGGGGCATACCAATTAGGTCGGCCGTTTGTTTGTTGGGATCGATTTGGCTGCGGATAATTGCCAAAAATAGGTGGCCGTGGGGCCTTTTGGCTTATCGGCCGTAAGTGGATTGTTTTCGAACTCGTGCAAAGGTGAGCGCGGGCAAATATTTAAATTTGGAAAAATAATGTATTATATCATTATGCTCTGGCAGGCGCAATCAGCGGGGGGCGTTGATCCTAGTCCTATTTTTTTCGGTCCTGTTTCTCTGATTCAGCCGGGTTCTTCTGGCTTCCTGCCAGCCTGCCAATTTAATTCGTTTGCATAAATTTTCGTTGTTTTTGTTACTGTTTTGCGCTCTGTGTGTGGGTCACAAAACCGAGAGCCCTGTGGCTTTTTTATGCCCTCCAAGCTCGACTTTCCCTCGGTGTGGTTTCCATTTTTTATTATTTCCTTGTTTTGCTATGCAAAATTCGATTTTAATGTGCTGGCAAATGCTTTAAATATTTTCTCCAGCCAAAAAGGGGGGTGGAAATGTGGCTAAGCGGGGTTTGCTGGCAGAAATGGGAAACAACATTTGCTGGAAGTTTGCTCAACTGTCTTGGAGGGTAATTGACAATTAGGCTAAAAGTTGCGGCCATCTTTAAGTTGATCAATAATTCATTAGGCCATTGTCTATCTCACGGATCCCTTGACCCCCCGCTGACCCCTGACTACTCACAGCTGACCCCTCAACAATCGCTGTGGCTCCACTGGCCCTCCTTGGAGGGTCATAAATCATCATTTATATTATTAACAAGGGATCAAAACAGACAAGCCAAACTTCACACACACACACGGTACACTCACACGTGAACACTTTCATATGCATATGCATGTGTGTGTTGAGTTGGGCTGGTGTGTGTGCGTGTTAACCGGAAACCAGAGCAACCGCAAATGACAAGGGAGTATGTCCGTCTAAACTGCTTCCCTTCGCTGCGAAAACATCAAAGTCGGAGGGTGAGGAGGTCGAACAGGGGCATTGGGGCCTTCGTGGGGTTAAGGAGCGGAGGGACCAATGCCAAAGTGTAGCATATTTATGGGCGCAGCATAAGAGAAATTCCGAGCTATTCGCCAGTACAGTCACAGCCAAAATACTGATGCCGGGCCAAGGCTCCTTAGCGGCCCATTGAGATAGGTATTTAATTAGGTTCTTCAAAGGCAATTCTAAAGTGCGGGTCATGTGGGAGTGGCTTCTGAGAAACATGCTTATCGATGGAAGGCTTTGAAACAGGTAAATACTCAAGAAGGGTGGATTTTTCAGTATGTCTTAATATAAATATTACATACAGCATTTTTGGATTAAAAAATGTACATAAAATAAAATTATTTGAGAATATAATTTGAAATCATTTATAACAATTTATTTTCTTGGGATAATAGGTTATTAAAAAAGATACTTCTCATATTTGTATGTACTCTACTCACTATAAAACCACTGTATTGTGCTGTAAAACTATGATTCAGCAGCTATCTCGGTTCCGGGCTTAACCCTTAGTTGGATTCGCAGTCCAGTCGGTTAACACTCGCCGGGTGTTTGTTTTTGTGATGGACTGCCTGCGTTTTCTGCCCTCTGGCCAGGATTCAGGATTCGAGGTGAGGCGGCCAGGCAGCTTTGCATGTTTTATACTTCTGACCTTAATACCTGCGGACCAACTCACGAGCAGGAAGTATGGAGTATGGACACGGACACCGACAGGAGTTGAGCGTGTGAAGCTGTTTTTGTCTTTGGGGCTGCTGGCGCTAAGCTTAAAAGCAAACACAGGTGTTCAGGGGAAGGAAAGTGTTTTCAGGAGGAGGAAAATGTGCTGCATTTATTCGCAAGTTGGTCAGTGGAAATAGCAGACTTTATTGATAAATTTAAGGCTTGAACAGATTCTCAATTAGTGCTGAATCATCGCTAAAGCGTTATTAACTTAAGGTTTGTAAACTCCCCAATGAAATAATTTCGAAATTTATGTAATACACTTAAACATTATTGAAGCTGTGTTAGATTCTTAGAATCGATTAAAGAGGGGGCCTCTATGGAGAAAGTGGCCTCGAGGCCCAAACAAACATGGCCGGCAAAGAGCAGCTCGCAATGAAAGCGCCCCGCAAACACGATGAATTATGGATATTCTAATTTGGATCTTATCGCACTCATTAACACCTTAAGGCCCACAGGCAGCTCTTTAGAATTTCCCGCTGAGACGGATGCCTTTCACACATGGCTTGGTTTTTGGTTGGCCATAAGTTGATAAAGGTTATCTCAGGGGAAGTAGAGCAAAAAGCTAAATTTTACACAGAGCTCAGTGTGTCAAGGGTGTGGACGGGCCAAAAAAGTGGGTGGTAAACAGGCGCCATCGCATGGAATCGGATAAGGAGTGGAGTGGATTGGATGGATGGACCATATGGCCAATCGACAATTGTCAATTGCCAATTACCAATTGCCGTTCATCAGTTTTCGGCTTAAATTGAAAGCCTTACAATTGCAGCTCAGGCATGTAATGAAATAATGAAACAAAGTGCAACACGGAAAGCTCCACAAAGGATATGAACAGGGGAGGGGTTGGATGTGAAGAGGGGTGGGGCTAGGGGCAGGCTAAGGACACTTGTGCAGCTTCAGCAAAATTTTTAATTAAAATCTTTGTGCTTTCACTGTGCGTGCTTAATTAATTGTGCTTTAGCTGGCAGCGGCAGAAAGGATTCCCACTCTCGGCAGAGAAAGGCATATTACCGCCTTTAGACAGTTCTGGACAGAAATGGTTAATTTCCATTCGGACCTGCAGGTAACGAAGTCCTTTGAAGGATACTTATTACGCTGTCTTTTACATATTTCTTTAAAACAGCCAATTAAAATGTGATGAAATGGAAAAAACACGTTAAAACGAATCGAACTCAAATTTTAAGAATATTTTAAGCTTTAAATTTCAAAAGAATTTTTTCAAAGTATTACTTTTATTTCTAAATAATAAGTAGTAGTAAGTATTTTAGATTATTTAAATAGAAATGCCTTCTATTACAAAACCTACAATTTGAATAAAAGAATCTTCAAGGGTCTGAAAATTCTGAACCTAAAACGGGAAGTTTTTCCACCGCATCCCCATTTTCCTTTCACTCTTTTTCTATCCTCCCTCACTCACTCACACACACACTCACATGCTCAGGGGCGAAGTGCTTTCAGCACAAAACAAGTGTAAATCAAATAAAACCTAATAAAATATATAAAGGGGCGAACGCAGGTTGCCACACGCCCATCCACACGCCCAGCCTCCCGCTTTTCCGAACCACCCACCCACCTACACACACAAACTCACACTCACAATGGCCCAGATGGGCATGGCAAAAAAAAAAGGGAAAACGAAACCTAAATGGCAAACGAATTGAAGTCAGCAATTTTATGTTTTATTGCAATTCTTGCCTTTCACTCCGCTCCCCAATTCCCACATTCTATTTTACGGTTACCTAGCTGCCCCTGACTCCCTTCCCCACCTTCTCCATTTGCCACGGTTTGTCATACGGGGGAACACACTCCGTGAATGCGTGGATTCCGATTCATATACGGCCATTTTCCATCTGCATCAAAAGGAAAAACTCTGCCCGAAGCAGGCGAAATCGCTTAAACCGAAGATTTTTTGCCACTGCCGCTGGTAAAGGGGGCTCGAATCGGGCAGGGGCGGTGGCCAAAAGGGGGTTGGAGTTGTCCTGGCGATGCGTCTGCTGGCTGCAGGCCCTTTACACACACACACTGCCCTTCGACCCGCGCATATGTCATAAATGGGGTCTGGGTCCTCTGGCTCCCCTGCAAGGGCAGGGTTGTAAAAGCGAAATGAAAGTGGTGAAGGGAACTGCCCTATGAAGGGGTATCACCCACCTACTCTAACCGCAGGTTGAACCTTCTTTGAACCTTGGTTCTTAAAATTAATCAATAGCTGGTAAGTTTTTCCTCTACTCTTCTATACTTTTCCCTTCTTTTTTATTTAATTAATCTATTAAAATAATTTTTTTTAAGATGGATCCCTTTTGTAATGGTATAACAAATTTTAAATAAGATAGAGAACTTTTTATCAAAATAAAATATGTATTTCTTAGAAATCCTAAGAACTCCGGAAAATTACAGTATTGGTAGAAAAATAAATAAAGCGCGTTTTAAATACATTTAAATACATGGGGTAATATTTTAGTTGTCCTAAAATACTAAAAGCACTTGACTAATTCGAAAATTAGAAAATACGATATAGGAATTTCAACAAAAATATTATTACATTTTTTAAAAATTCAGTATTGATAGGAAATAATATATAGGATATTTAATTTGTATTTTAATCCTAGAAAACTACAATTTCCTAAGCAGATAGGGTATTCAAATTTCCGCTTTCCAAAGATCCAAACCGTGTTCCTTGTTTATTCTTTTATCGGTCTTTCTGCGGCAAGTGCGCTGCAATTGTGAGGCAGTTATAGATACGGATATCTGTCTAAACACACGTACGTGTGTGGCTGTGTGCGTGAGCGGTTGAAAGTGTGCGGTTGTGTGGGTGTGCGTTTTTGGGGAGGTATTCGTGCGTGTTTGTTTGGCCGCCTCCTGCGCTTTCTAGGTTTTTCTATTGAAATTATTTCCATCGATGTGTTTCATGTGCCCGAAGGGGGAAATTGGAAGGGGGTTAAATTGTTTTGAAGCACGCATAAATTATGGAAAATTGTTGAACATACATAATTTATGGCAGGCAATAACAGAGTAATTCAATAAATGGCCTAGGCTAAATAATTTATGTTCCAGCTTGATCCCGATCGAGAAATCTAGAGACCTCAAAAAAGCCCAACTTTGTGGTTTTTCCCAAAAAAAAAACATAAATTTCTGGCTTTATCCGGCATTACAATAACCTAATTCAATTTGAAAGTCAATAATTTATTTTTGACCAAAGTGTCGAGAGTGGAATTAAATCGAAATTTCAATTGCGCTAACTTTCGGGGATAACTCATCGATTTGTTTATTTTGGTTGTGCTTCATTGTGGTTTTACTATCTAGAGAGGGCTTACCACCCCCCACACTTTTCCATTTTCCATATCGGATCCCGGAGGCTGCTCACGCCCGGGCCATAAAACTTTTATATCAACTTATGTACACTTACAACGGCCATTATAACGCATTAAACATAAACGCTGTTTCATGGACCCTGCCTCCTGCCCGGCATCCTTCCAGCTTTCCTATCTAATTGCCAACTCTCACACACTTCGGACTTCGCACTTTGTGCCATGGAGTCCGGAACTCTAACCTTTGGAAAAGCTAAGGGCCGGCAATAAATCATTGGCGATGACTGCTGCAGCAACCTCATTGAACATTAAAATAATTGCAGAGCGCAACTTGGCCAATGATTGCCGGGGCCTCCGTGTTCATTAATGATAATTAAAAAAGTTTCTCCATCAGCCGGCTGGCGAGGCAGTTCATTAGAGATAGAACCTGAAATCGGGAGCCTGAAATCCATTTTCAGCCTGGATTACCAACAGCTTGTTGCAGGCCTTCAGGCGATTTTGGGCCAAATGCAATTGCAGCTCCACTTCGATTGCAGAAGTCATATTTCATTGCCCGAAAGTAGGCAACATCCAATTGAGGCCCTTCTCCTGCCGTTTGTTCTGCCAAATGTAAACAAACATTTTCCGGAGGAAAAGCGGGGGATAGGGGTTTTCCTGGAAACCCAAAATGCACGTGCAGATTATCAGAGCGGCGAAATCCCTGCGCAGACTCACCAAAAATCGAAGAGAGAGCCCGTGTTGAGTTTTCCTCGAAGCCAAGTTAGCATTGAAAAGCCTTTGTTCGCCTTCCCAGCCAGTCAGTTCGTTTGCGTTTTCCGTCGCCGTAACTTGGGGCAAGTCCGGTGCTTTTCCGGTCCTCTAATCGGGATTATTCCCAAAAGTCGTAAGAAGTGAGTGAAATGGCCGGGACTTCAGAAAGTCTTTGATGACAGAAGTAAAAAGTTTACGACCAGCCTAAAAAACTCTGGACTCGAAAGTGATCTGTGAAAAAGCTAAACAAGAATAAAAACTAAAATCGAAAAGTGTTGAATGATACATATCTCGGCTCTGTTTACTGGATGGCTTGACATTGGCGCCACATTTGCATCCGGGCAGGTGTAAATATTCATTACTGTAGCTGGCAAAGTTGCTGCCTGCTTTTAGCATAATTAAGCGCATCACCGCCGCCTCCGCCCCCACGATTATTCACAAAGGACCCGAGGGAAGGACAAAAAACTTGGCCAGAGCCTTGAAACTTTGAAGAGCAGCCGACAGTCAAAGCAGCTTTAAGGTCCAGGTCCTGTTTTCCACTGCCCCTCCTCGCAGGATTCGACGAGCAGGCAAACTGCATGGTAAGTGGCGAGCACCTTACTCCTCCTCCTCCGTTTCGGCCAAGTTAGCAGCTTGTTTATAGTTGGTTAATTGAAGCCCTGGGAAAAAGTCCGAGAAACTTAAATTGAATACTGCACTTGCCAGACTTAATTATGCAGCGCACGGGCCTCGGGAATTTATCTCGCAAAAAACAAAATGCAAAAACAAAAACGCCAAGAAGCTCCAATTCAATGCGGATTATTGGGCCATGCTTCAGAAGTCAATTCCCTACACTGCTACTCCAGCTTTGGCCCAACAAATCTCCTAACTACAATAGTAATCTCTCTATCACAATTTCCCTGTTCCTTGTCTCGCTTCAAAATCGAAACGAAACTTGAATGGCTTAAGTGATTTAGCAACTCGATCGCATTCGTTTGCGCATTTCGATGCTGGTGCAGTGAGAAAAAATATTGATACTTATTTGCGGTAAATTAATAATATGAGAAATTTCCATATTATTTTGGACGATTTAATCCTCCAGGTTTTATTTTAGTGGAATTATATGAAAATGGATTCTGTGTTTTACACATAATACTTTTTAAAATATTTTTTTAAATATAGAAAATAGTTTAAAGGGTCTTTGTCTTAGCTTATAAATTAATAACATGAATCCTTTCAAATTTCAATGAAATCAGAATCAAAATTATTCATTTATCTTAAAGCATCTTTACTAATTTAGAAATCTCAATTTTTTTTAAATTTCTGGCTAGTTTAAATTTGGTTTACGAATGATAAAGATCCACTATCTTTCCCGCAGTGTGTTACCTTAGCACGGTTTTTATTCTGTTTCGGATTCGGGTCGGGATTCGTTGCCTACTTTCGGGCACTGGGAGAAACTTTTTAAGTGCCAAAGCAAAAGGCGCCGAATTAAATTAAAAATTGGGAATGGCACGAAGAGGAATATCGGCTCGTGTGCAAATAAGAGAGAAGGGACCCCGGCTTCAAATTCAATTTGTACAGTATAGTCTCCGCTTTCCCTTTCCTTTGCCACCCCTCCCACCCAAGAAAACCCCCTACCCAAACAATAGTTAAGCGGAAGTGTAAGTCCCCGGGGGCAAAGGCATCACGGATCCTTGGAAGTGTGTCAAAGTACGTAAAGCTGGCGAAGGAATCAATCGAATCGAATCGACGACGAAGGCGAGGCGAAAAACCAAACAGCCACGAGCCATAAAAATGGGCCAAAATGAGTGGGTGAGACGTCAAAAGAAATTGAAATGGAACTCAAGCAAAAACTACTTTGTTTGCGATTAGCACTTGGCTTGGATTATGGGCGAGTGGAGAGAAGGGAAGGAATGGCAGAATGGCAGGCGTTTGCCGAGAGGAAATGAAATGTGTGTCAATATATTGATTGAATAATGGTCTACATATTGACAAACAACTCAAAAGGCACTCGACAGTGGCAGACTGGAGACGAAGCCCAGTCAGCCGGAAGAGAGAGTCGCAGTGACAGCCCAAGGGGCACAAGGAACAGGAAGCGGAAGTTACGCACACACGCACTCATAGAGAGACTCACAGACACCCAGACACTCACATGCAAAAGCTGTCGAATCGGCAAATGCAAAGTGAGACATCAAAAGCATTTCGAGTGCCTCGTCATCAATGTAAAGCAGCTGCTGGCATTCCAGAAATATTCGGACTGAGAGGGAGATGGATCCATATAGACCTCGATCCCCAAGACGAAGATGCTCCCTAGACGAAAGGGAAGGCGTTGGGTAACACGTGTTCCTTTAATTAGATAAAGTTTGTTTGCATTACAAACATACTGGCAGCAATTTGCCTCTGTGCTCAGTTGTCGATGGCAACGCCAAGTTTTTTTCTCAACAACTCCCCCACTTCTTCGAGGGGAGAAGGGGGAGGCGGCTGGAAAATTCCCCAGCGGCAGAGGGAAAAAGTTCTGGAGCATGATTGACTGACGCACGTCTAGTCAAATAAAAATGGCACATAGAAATAAAATAAGAAATAAAAAATATGCCAGCAACTTGGTCGCTCAGTCGCTCTGTGAATATTTATGTAAATAATTCCATTGAATGGTGCAGTGCTCATTTGGGCGACGTTTTCCGCAGAGTTTTCGCAGAGTTTCCGCTGCGTAAATATTTGAATATTTCGCTGCTTATTTATTTTCTTTGTGGCGATTTTCGCCTTTGAGCTGAAAGGAACTTAAAATTTTTCTACGAAATTCATTTAGATTTCCGATATACTTTAAAGCATTCATTGTGCGACCTCATTAGCCCTCAAAGAGGGCGAAAATTACTCAATGGCACTTTAAGCCGCTGCAAATCCCACATAATTTGCGATATTATATGCACTGCATATTTAACGAGCCGAAAGAATCACTTGCGAAATCCCCACAAAAGGCCTTTTGCGAATTCAAGGCTTTCTTCCGCCCCTTTCTTCTCGGTTCTCGGTGCTCTCAGTTCTCAGTTCTCAGTGGCTTTGTTTGTGTTTCGGGCTGGGGGATTGTTGTTAATTAAAAGCTCACAAAAGTAGGTAACATGCATATTACACACACTCGCTCACTTTCAATTGTTGCACATACGTATTAATTCGGCCTGAATGCCTTGGTGTGTGTGCGACTGGCGGACTGGGACTTCCTCTTCCTTCGACACAACAATGAAATGGCGACCATTGAGAATGATAACAATGAAGGCCAGCACTGCACATAAACTTGGCTAACAAACAACAAGGAAAGTGCGCAACAACAACAATAACAGCAACAATGAAGCACACTAACACAAATCTTTATTTAAGCATAACACAAAACACGAGAAAAAGAATGACAGAAAGAAACCAATTCAATGGTGGAAGCCCACAAACACACTGAAGCCCTGAAAAGAAGAATGAGAATGGTGGAAGAATGTTGGGAAGAAGCGAGAGGGCCGGAAGAGGAAGAGAGGGCCAGCGAGTGAAAAAATTAGAACAGTCAAGCGCCTCGGGATATGCAACACATAAAACTTGCCAGCCAAGCTGGGAAAGCGACTTCAAGAGCCTTCAACTTGCCCCACTCTAGCCTTTAAATGGGTGCTGCACTGGGATAAATTTCACGATAATTGATCGATTACTTGAACAGTCTTTAAAGTTTAGTAGCTAATTATAAATAGAAATGTGTACTTTGGAAAAAATAAATCACTTTATTGACCAAAAAAAAGAATCTCATAATATTTACATTATTTGTGAAATCACTCAGATGTTCGGTGGTTTGAAAAATCTGCAGTGATTTGAATTCCATCTTACACAATCATGTTAAACCTTAACTCATCGTTTTAAAAATTTAATTAAATTGTTGAATAATATTAGAAAGATTTCAAGTGGGTTACAAATCTCTTGAAATGTAAAACAATTCAATTATTTGGTAATTTATAAACTAAAAAACTTCCCATAAAACTGACCCTTTTTCTCCGCGTGCTTTTGCTTTGGTGGCGATGCCATTGCAGCAGTCAACTGGATGGCCAGCCATTTCCGTTTCGATGTCTCCCGTTTAGTCGGATGGCAGTTAAGCCATTCCCTTCCACTCGATGCCAGTTTAAACTTGGCTTGGCACGGCCTACACACGCACACGAGTACGAATTCACGTACTCGATTTCCATCCCCCTCCACCCAGTGTGTGGCAAAGTTTTCCCTACCAACTCCTTTGGGGCAAAAGCAAACGCAAAAGTAAAAAAAAGAAGCAAAAGAGGAAAATCGAGAGAGAACGAGGCTGCCAAAAACTTTGCATCGCAAACTTTTCTGCATATATTTTCCACAAAACGGATGCTTGTTTTTCATGTCTGCTGGCTTATTTCGTTTTGGGGTTTTCCATTTTTAGGTTTTCCAACCCCCTCCCCTCTCAAACCAACCCTTCGCCGGCGGGCATATTCACTTAGAAAACCTCTTTCCATCCTGCCCTACCGATTTCAAATGCTTTAATCGCAATTTATCAAATTGGAAGAGGCCGAGTCGGACTGAAAAGTTTCTGGCTTCGAAATTGGGGCATTGTAAGCGTTTAATTTGTCAGCCATTTGCTTAGTTAAAAGTTTTTCATTTTCCATTTACATTTGCAGTTGCTACATGCCTTCCCTTTTTTTTGGGAAATATTTCAGGGTTTTATTTCTCTCGATCAGCAATAAAACTGAAAGTCCGCATGTGAGATATTGCAGGGGTTTGTAAATGGAAAAAGTCTACATATATGTTGTGAAAGAGTTCAGGTCAGTACGGTTAACAACCAGAAGGCTTTTGATCCAATTTAAAGGATAAGAAAAAGGAAAAAATATTCTAGTTATGGGTCAATTTCATAGTAAAGTAAGATGGCAAACATGTAGGCATAGGAGATTTAATATCACTGCAAATGAATTTCGATTTCAGTTGATAAATGAAAAATGTGCATAATTGTGTAATTGGAATTTTAAATTACAATCTCGCCGGCTGTGAATGTGAATTAGATTTGCATTTCAGTCATTTAATTAATTTATAATCTAACAAAAAAAACTGTAAAATAATCAATTAAATCCGCAAAAGGTCAAATTTTTGTCAGAATTATTATTATTTTGTGTTTTTTTTTTTAGGATGTCCCAGCATGTAACCACCTGATGTGGCACAAAGCGGAGCGATGAGGCGTCGGACTCTGCTTTTGACCACCACCGCAGAATGTCCTTGTCGGAACGGAACACACCCAGCCATGGGCAGGGGGCGGGGCCAGGAGGATCCGCCGGGGGAACGCACCGCCAGCGACCGCCGGACGTGGAGGAGGCGCTCTCCTCGATGCTGTGGACCCCCTACGAGCGCACGCCCCTGCCCAGCTCCTCGGAGGAGGAGGCCGAGGAGGAGGACGACGACGAGCGGCTCAATCGGCAGCTGCGCAAGTCGCACAGCAGCTACGAGGCCTCGGCCTTGAACCACCCCCACCACCATGGCCACGCCCTCCCCCTTTTCGCCCACCACCACCACCAGCAGCAGCAGCAGGTTCTGGACAGTGGATCCGCCCTGCTCCTGCCCCCCGTGCCTTCGTTTCCCCCGTTTAGTTTAAGCGCCTTCGATGAGGCCATCGCCGGCTTCGATCACCTGCCCAAAATCGGAGTGGGTGGAGTGGGTGGCAGGCGGAACCGCTACTCCTTCCCTGCCTACCAGGGAAGCCCCTCCCGCACTTTGACCCAATGGTGCTCCTCGGCCGCCACTTCGATCAAGGAGCCACCCTCCTACGAGTCACTGTACACCGTCTCTCCTCCTTCTGCATCCTCTAAGATTCTCAAATCGAATGGGGAAGTGGGTCTCGAACCCTGTGATAGATCGCAACGATCGCCAACGAAAGCAGCAGCAGAGGATCGGCATCAGAAGGAGAATCAAGATCCGGATGAGACCAGATCCAAGGCTGCTCCACTAACGGCTAATGTTCCCGCAGGATTGGGTCTAAGGCGCTCCTTCACCGATGACTACATTTCGCAGGTGAGTTTTATAATCTTCTATTACAAAGATATATAAAAGAAAATCCAAAATTCGGATATAATAGAAATAGAGAAATCTATAATAAAATTGGAAGAGTTTTAATCTAAAATAAAAACCTGATTCCCATTTATAAGATTTAGATTGCCTTATAAAAATAGCACCCCTTTTATAGATACCTAAACCAAGATTATGCTTACCTTTTAGCACTCACCTTGCGCCCTGCCTAGGTGAAAATGGAATACCTTTTTAGCAGCTGGGAACACCACCCCCACCCCATCGATACTTTCAGCTGCTTAATGGAGCACCATCAAATTTGATGTCAAGGGTTCAACACAAAATGCTTGGTGCCGCCAATGGGAAACTGTGGGACTCGAGCGCGAAATGGGAGCGCCAAGTCGAACTGTCGCCTTATCGGGCCCATTGACAGCCCCATACTCCATAGAAACCCCCCTTGCCCCTTCCCCTGCCCCTATACCATAGCATACCGTATTATATCCCCCGCACCGCCCTATTGTAACCCCGATAAGGGCTAATGCTTCACTTAGGCCCTTAAGTGCCGCTAGCATCCCTCGCAGATAAGCGCCATATGTTGCCTATCAGTATCGAACATTGGACCGCAAGGGGGCGGGGGCGGTGGCGGTGGCAAGGGGGCGTGGCTTTGTTTCCACATATTAAATTTTATATGCAATATGCATAAAGAACGGCATAAAGTACTCGCACATAGGGGCTCGCATGTGGCTGTGTTTTCTGTGCACACTTCATAATTTGTTTATGTGGCGTCAGCGAAACGGAAAATTGACCGCACAAAAATGACAAACAAAGCACAAAGGCGGTGGGCTGCAAAATGGGGAGGGGCAAAGTGCATAACAATGGTTTCACAAAGGGGTTGGGGGAGGGAAGGTGCAGGGGGCAGGGGGGACAACAAAAATATCAGTTTTCATTTCGGGAAAACTTATTATACTATCAGAATACATTAAGTCATATCAATTGCGTGAAACACCACATAAAATATCCATAGTTAAATCGACGGAAACCTTTCAATCATTAATATGAATACTTTTGAAAACTAAATAAAATACCATATATAGTGGGTGACCTTTGGTCCTTCATGGAATTAACAAAGACTCTGTGACAAATTAGAACAAAATAACTTTCTCCGAATAGAGTTCTCTATTTGCTCTTAAGGTTCCAGAATTTCTAATCCAATTCCACTGTCAATCTCTTCACGGCTGGCCGAACTTAATAAGCAATGACAAATGGTTCAAACCGACTTCATCTTTATATATACCATCTGAACCCTCTGCGCCCCACTTATTTTACCCGACACATATCTCTGCTTTGACGACTGACTCATGACGAGAGGTTTATGGGCAAGAAGTAATGAAGTTGCCGGCGCTTTTCCACTGGCAAGCACAGTTAGCCGAGGATGAGTTTTGGTTTTTCGGCACCCCTTCCCCCCTCCCCCGTCGGAAAAGCCCCCTGTGATTGCAACGCACTCGACAGCAACGCAATCACAGTGCACAAGACTGAACAGCATTAGAACAATAAATTCGAAGGGGGGTGGGTAAGGTTCGAGCTAACAGTAAATCACATTATATTTCTGTGACGTAATTAATGCAAGTAACACAGCGTAACATAATTAGAGCCCACACAAATCCACACAGAACAGAAAAGAGCTATATACGCATGGCTCTGAACCCACATCATGTCGATGGGGATTGGGTTCGGGTCTGGGTTTTGGGATTGGGTTACAGGATACAGAGACCAACAGCTTTATCAGCACATCACAGGCGGCAGCAGCCACAACACCACCAGCAACAATTACTTGTGACGGTTTTATGTTTATGCGTTGGCTTAATTAATTCAATTAAGCGCACATTTATGCCCCGACCGAAGGAGCCACCTTTTTGGCGGGAAAATGCGAGGGAAAATGAGAAATGCTGGGGTAATCCCCCAGCAATTAGCATTAATTACGACTTGAAACTTAAATCTTGTCATTTGGTATATGCAAAAACCCGACTCAATCTCTGTTTCTATCTGTCTCTTTCTCTCTCCATCTCTCTTCCGCAGAATTGCGCTCCATTCACGCCAGCAACTGCAATACAGCACGGCAGCAACACTGAAACAACAACGGCAACGGAAACACAAAGCCCAGCAACGAATGCGAGATCACAACAAAGCGAAGAAAACCCAGGCAGCAGCGCAGCGAATTGCATTATCAATGAACAGAGAGACGAAGCGGCAGCAGCGATTGCAACTGCAGCAGCAACACCAGCAGCAACAACAGCAACATCGGGAGGGAATGAGGAAACCAGCTCGGCAGTGCAGGTCACTCAACCTGTTTCCTGTGCCGCCAGAGAGCGAAGAGAGCCACTGAGAGCCAGCAACACCATAGCACCACCAGCAGCAACGCGAGCCAGCAGCAACACGAGCTACGCGAGCAGCAACATCAGCGGCGAGAGCTCGGCGATCAGTCTCTCGGCAACTTTCGGCGGGCCAACAACGAACGCGAGCAGCAGCAGCAACCGGAATTGCTACTACGCAGGTAGCAGCAGCAGCAGCAACTATCGCCCACTGTACGACAGCAGCAGCGTGCTGCGGCCCAACAAATGTTTGGCAGAACTCGAGCGTCTGTATGCCGAATTTCGCGCGAGTGAAAGCAGATTCGAGCGCGGTCTGAGCCAGTTGGACATTGAAAACGCCAACGAGATGCGTCTGAATGTGCCAGCCACTGCGGCAACAGCAACTGTTGCAGGTAGCAGTAGCAACAGCAATAGCAGCAATAGCAGCAGCAGCAGTGTGTTCCTCAATGTGTCCGGCAGCAGCAGCACCGACAGCGGCGACAATCAAGTTGTCGACGAGGCCAAGACCATCAGCAACATTGCGGTGCTGCCAGCAGCAGCAGCAACGACTTCCAAGTCCTGCCAGCGACAGCCGAGCCTAACGATCCAGGTGAACAACAACAGTAACAGCAACACTAACGGTAACAATAACGGCAATCGCGTCTCGGTGGCTTCGCCCACGAGCATCGTCAACAACAACAACGGCGTGTGCGTTGTCAACTGCAGCTACACCCCCAGCAGCAACACCAGCAACAGCAACATCAGCAACAATAACAGCGTGGTTGAAATTAATAAGTGTGTGCCAGCAGCCAAAGTGTTTAGTGCAAGTGTTGAAAATAAGCTAAATAATAATATTATTAGCCCCCCAAGCGGGGATCAGCCACATGTTGCTGCCAACACGGCCGCAAATAATAATCAAGTGCAGCCAGATAACAGTGTGAATATAATCAATGTGAATGCCAGCAGCAACAACAGTAATAACAACAACAGTAGCCACCCACGCACCTTCACCTCAACGGAATGCCAAACGGATGACCTGTCAGCCAGTACATCATCCACATCAGCCAATCTGCAACAGCAACATCAGCAGCAGCAGCAACAGCAGCAACATATCCGGACACGCGAGCAACGTCGCAAGGAGCGAAGGGAACGCCGGCAGCAGCAGCAGCAACAACAGCAATATCCGCAGCCACACCACCCGCGACGCCATCCGCCCCCGCCTCCTCCTCCCCAACTGCACCCACCACCCCATCTGCACCACCCACATCCCCACCCACTGCCCCACCCCCATCCCGCCGCCATGGGACTGGCAAGGGCCCTGCTGCCGGATATCCTCCATGCCCACTACCCGCCGCCCTATACCGCTTTATCCGTTGGCGTTCCCGTGCCCCTGACCGCCGCTGCCCCGCCCCCTCCCCCACCGCCTCCGCCGGCTGCTCCACCAACTCCCGTTGCTGCTCAGCCTCCGCTGACGTCCGTGATATCGACGGTACCACTGCCGGGTCCGCTGCCAGCGCCCCTCATGAACGACGGACGCTTCACGCTGCCGCTGCCCATCATGCGCAGGTGAGTTCCGTTCCACACCCACTTGGAAGTGGAGTCCCCTTATACCCAATCTTCAATCCCCAAGAGCCACGGCCACTCTCACCTCATCCCGGAGAGCATCGATCACTCATCCGACCCGTTACGTTCGACCAGGCACTCCTTTGTCGTCTTTGGCCAGTCTCGAATTTCATTTCCCTTACCAGGTGAAAAGTGCACTTAGGAAAATGGGTATTAGATTGGCTTAGATTGTGGTATAAATTAAATTTCATGACGTCTAAAGATGTCAAGCCTAAAACATTTTTTCTAAGAATTAATCATTGCACTAGCATATTTAATAAATATTATTTATCTTCCTTATAAAGTATAGGAAATAAGACTAGGGGAACTATAAAGTTCTATGTATTTTCTAATTTGAAATATAAGATTCGACATACTGAAATTATATGAGTTTTCCGATTTAAAGATCGTATTTTTTCCCCGCTTATATTCAGCAAAGATTTTGAAGAATAAAACAATGGTCATCCTCTGCTGCCCCTCTGCCAGCACACACACTGTGTTACCGAGGAAATCTGTCACACAAATAGAAAACCCAAGATGCCATTGTATGCTCTGCTTCTGCTGTTAATCACTGGTTCAAACCCAGGCAAATCTCATTCCAATTCCCAAATTCCTGGTATTTTTTTCGCAGTGTCCATTTCGACAATTTCTATTACCACATACTGGCTTTTGTGCCGCTCTTCCTGCTTCGCTTTCGAGTGTTCGCATTCGTGTTCGTGTTAGACGGGGCCAGACATTATAATGATGGTAATTTTTATGTCAGTAACAAATTTCTTGCATGATTTGATTCTCCTCCTCTGCGCTAGACCAGGAAACCAGGTTCAGGTACAGGTCCCCGGGTTCGGACTCGTGGTGTAAAAATTAATTCTCAACGTTGACAGCTTCCAAGAAATTAACGAAAAAGCGAGAAGAGTGGACAGAGGATAGAGTGGCTTTAATTTAAAGTTCAGGCCATTACTCTCGGCTAGTTTTCGGCGAAAAGTGTTTCGGGGTCTTCAGCTTTCGGGGCTTTAATAACTCATTTTTATTATAATGAGTTCGGGCTTATCTGTAATTGCACATCTAGCGCCGCAGCCGGCTTTGTCCTCCGCTGACTGGCCATAATTCTGCGATTCAGTACGAATCGGACTGGCCTATTCGCTTTCCCACGCATTTATTGCCCGGCCTGGAACACTGAAACACTTATCTATAGTTGGGCACTGGCAGAACCAGTTTGCTCGGCATCGCCATCTCTACACAAATAATCGATGCCGCATGTACTCGAACTTGTATCTGTATCTCTGTCTCTATTGGTTTCTGTTTCTGAGTCCGCTAATGTAGCCATAATGTAGCTGTATCTGACGGATGCGCGCGCTATCTGTCTAATGGGCTGACTAAACGTCTCGAGAAACAACTCAAACTCAACTCCCACTGTGAACGTTTGACATTTTGCTTTTGGCGACAGAGCAACTGCTGCTCCAGTCAAGAGCAAATCGTGTTTCACAATTTTAATTGTGTTTGCCCATTGAATAATTGCAAAACTGTGTCAGCCCAGAATTAGCTATTCTTTGGCTAAATTGGAGGCGTGTTCGCCGGTTGATTAGCATATTTATGAGTAAGTCAAAGTGGGGCCATTAAATTAATTGTTTTTCTGAACGAAGGGTGGCATTGCTTAAAGGTGAGGTGATTACTAAGGCCCTAGTTTTAATTATCACATAAATGCATCAGTTTAATTTTTCTAGAAATTTATGAAGAAGATTTAAAACAAGATTTATAACCACCCCCTTTAAATAAGATATTCTTTCAAAGCTGCTTAGCTTACCTTACCATAACCAAAGATTCCCAGATAATTGGGTCGCTTAATGGAGATCCCTGAAATCGGGGTGTGAACAGCATCCCTCAAAGAAAGGGTTTCTACTCCAAAAACGAGGAGAGAGAGCTCAAACAACAAACCGCAGACATTATCTGCAATTTTAACACCTTCTGCCTTCGTCCCAAATTAACATGCTCTTACACAACTCTGTTTTTTTTTGCTCTACCTTTATTTTTACCTGCCGAAAAAGGTGTAAAAAAAGCGAAAGTTTTTCAGCCTCAGCTTTTTTGGATCGGGAAATAGGGGGACAAGGGGAAGCAGGAGCACTTTGTGCCGACCAGGAGTAAAAGGGTCGCCTGGTGGACCGTGTATAATCTTTAAATCATTAAATAACCGAACGAGAAAAACTCAGCCATTTCAGCCAGCCAACTGAACCCAAAATGAAAAATGACAACAGCAAAGGCGAAGCAAAGGCAAAAATAACAAATTCAGAGAGCAATAAAAAGGAAACGTGATGCCGAACTCACGTATAAATCGTTGTAATCATTTTTTTGTTGTTTGCCGTCTCTTTTTGTTTTTCTTAGCATTTAATTTTATTTTGAAACTCCGCCAGAGCCAAAAGAGCCAAAAACAAAAGCCAAGTTAACACACAGAGAGCGAGAGACAAGAAAGGCGGTAATAAAATCACTTGAGACAAACGACGCGGGATGAGAAAAAAAGAGAGTCACTTTCACTTTCGCCTTCCTTTTCTTTACTTTGTGTATCTGCATCCGAATATGAATCTGAATCTCTGGCCTGAGGTTAACCCAGGCCAAATGGCCAACAGCTTATCATAAATTTGGCTTACAGTTGCCAAGGCACTCCGAAATGAACTCGAACTTGGGGCATAAATCAAAAACAATTTAGTTAGCATCATTTGGACGCGTGTTTCTTTTATTAATTATGGCGCTGCGGCTAATTGCAAATTGAATGGATCGACGGATGGATGGATGGTGAATTTGCCGAGCTGAGATGACACTGAAATGGGTTTGCCTGGCGAGTGCCAAATCCAGAGTCCAAATACCCCGAAAACTGGCTAAAATACACAGGCATTTGTATTTGCATTTGCATTTTTGGGAGAGAAGAGGAGAAGTATCTCGATATCGACATCGATGATTCAACTTTAGCCATGCAAATGGAAAAGAAACAGAAACAGAATCAGAAACAAAACAGTGAGAGAGACGGCAATGCAGCGGCAGAAAGAGATGCCTACAGACAGACACAAAACCAGATTTCAGCCGAAAACAACTAAAAGCAGGTAAAATCGAGTTGCAACTCCAAAGAAAGACGCTCGGCGATCTTGGCTGGGGATTCGATTCTGCAACGTTCGGCTGGGATGACACACTTTTCTGCAGCTGGAAAATTGTGTGATTTTTCATAAATTTTCATTCGCAAAATTCGCAGCTCCCCAGCTCGGCAGCTCGAGAAAATCAAAGCCCAAGAGCCACAGCTCGACACTAAATGTTGTCTGTTGTCGGCTGACGGTGGTTGTTGTCGGTAGAACTGACCAAACAACTTTCCAGTTTTACGGTCTTGCAGCTCAGCCAACTTCTGTCCTGCTCTGCCATCCTGCCATCCTGCTCCCTCTCCCTCTCTCTGCCTCTCCTCTGGCCACATGGTCTTTCACTGATTCGACGGCGTCGGGGTTTATTTATTTTTATAAGCGAATAAACACAGCCAGCAATCAGGGGAGTTTACTAACCGACTGCCGGCATACCCTTCCTCTTGGAGGAGCCACATCCTCCGACCATCAAAATGGTTACTCTTCTATGCCACCAAACTTGTCGCCCGTCCAAGAAGCTGGCCACAAAACGAATCGAAACGAAACGAAGTCAACCGGGAAGAGAACTTACCAAAAGTCAATAAAGCCAATAAAGCAAAAAGTTGCCATTCTCCAGTCGAAATGATATGGGTAAGGGGTTTGTGCTCGGTGCACAGGCGAAATATTGTAACAATAAATGGTTTTTAGGGAAAATACATTTTGCAAATCATTTCACTATTACTTTCAAGCGTTTTTATAATAATTATATATTATGAAATTTTATACAATTTAAGTATCATCCTCTGATTTTGAATTATTAGATTGCTTTTAAATATATTTTAAATATTTTTTAAATAATATTTTAACATTAAATATATTTTAATATTTTGAAAGCATTAATTTTTTTAGACTTTTTACACTTTTTAAAGATGAATTTTTTAGTTTAATTTTTATCTTGACCTTTTCTCTCAGTGTTCTGGCCATACCCATGCCCAACCGAATTGCGGTTGTCTGCCTCAGCTCAGCTCCGTCTGTTTCTGTTTCTGCCTCAGCTTCTGGCTCTGCCTGCGTCTGTGTTTGTGTTTGTATAGAAAATGCATTCGGGCCAAGTTGAAATGAGCCGGCAAAATGCAGCAGCAACATCAGAAGAGGTAGCAGCACCACCAGCAGCAACATCACAAAATAGACGGGCCAAGTCGCAAACAAGTTGCGGACGAAATAGAGAGAGTTGGCCGAAAGGGATGGCCAAAGGGCCAGGCAGGCAGACAGACAGCCCAATCTTCTGGCTTATTAAATTGTCACCCGAGTGCATTCGATTCGATTGCGATTCGCTTTGGATTCGCTTTGGCTGGGCCCTCATTTCATCCGTTCGGTGGCCCAGAAACCGCAAAATGCCAAATCTAATGGGGTTTCGGCCGTAATTGTGCCACTGCAATTAAGTCTTGCTAACTGTGGTCAAATTGTTTTAATAAGTTTTTAACTGCCATAAATGAGCCCCGGCCTTGAGCAGTGGGAAACTGTCAGCTCTTTCTCTTTTTTTTCGGGCGCCTTTCAGGGGTTTTATGTTTGGTTTTGGTCTTTTTTTCTCGTTCTGGCCATTACAGTTCAATGCCTTGGGCAACGCCGAACAAAGCCCCGGCCAGCTCATTGTAAATTCAGATTCTGAATTTCGCACAAAAGCCCAAACAAATGGCGGCGTTTGATGCAAATTCGGAGTGCCGAGCACAATACAATTATTCCCATGATGGGCATCATTTTGGAATAGGCGCATAAATAATTTATACATACTCGCAAGTATTCGAGAGCTAGTATGCCATTAAATCTTTTGAACTATTTTCGTTGAGAGAATGGAGAATTTCAGGGGGTATCCCCTTACAATACCTCACCTGGGGTATCGCCAGTTCGAGTTCAGCTTTACTATCTGTGTTTTATTTGTGTTTTTATTTGCGGCTGCTGCGGTTTTAAACAAAAGTCCATAATTTATGTTATGGCTAAGCTCCTCTCTCTCTCTCTTTTTTTTACAATTTTATTTTGCTTTTGTGCAATGAACTGAGTTCGATGGGATTGGCAACAAACAGGGCGTGTGTGGCATTGATTCGGGGAGGGGCTTTTTAAACTGGCTGGGGGTTCAGCTAAGTTCAGTTTTTGCAAAACACGTTCACTGCAAATGCACCAAAAATCGAGAATCGGCTTTAAAGCTGACTCAGGCAGTCAAACCATCGACCACTTGACCCGCATTATGGCCGGATATGTGGGCGCATTTCCCTCACGTCTGCCCAAATTCGGTTGGATAATCGGAATATTGGCACATGCTGCAATTAAACCAGAGGCTTAAGGCTTAAGGCTTTAGGCTGTCGTTTCGATAATTAGCCCTCTTTCTCTTCAGCTGCCATGAGGTAATATTTGGCGAACCAGTTTTCGGTTTGAACTACAGATTTGTTCGGGTGAAAGTTAACGATTTCACAGCTGGTTTTGTTGCGTAGATCTGTAGATCCGTAGGTCTTTTGATCGATGGTCAGTAGGTGGTACTCCCACTTACCTCGGAGATCCCATCATTTACGATTCCCTCTGACTCGCTGTTTGGCTTCAATTAACGTTCACAACAAATGCCAGTGCTTAAATATTTAAAACCAATATACCAAATGCGCAAACGTAATGAGGGCACAGGAAGTTGGCGGGGGAAAGCGCATTTTAATGGCAGCATTTTAGCTTAAACACCAATTGCAGAGGAGCAGTGGGAGGAGGAGAAGCAGGGTGCTCCATCCGGTGCAGGAATTTCCCCTCTCAACTTCAGATACAAAAGTCCTGCCATTGCCATGGCCACAACTACTGCACTGTGTCAACTGTCAACCGCAAAATGCGCGCGCTAAAAAAAGGACAGCCAAAAAAATCAGTTTGCAGCAGGAGGATGCCACGAATTTCGAAAGAGTTCAGGGGGGGTGACCTCTGTATCCTCGCACTGATTTCAATTTAAAGTGCAATGAGTTTTGCAGTTTCGTTGCTGTGGCTGTGTTGCTGTCAAAGTTGTTGCCAAAGCTTATTTGTTCGTTGTCTGCAAATCTGCTTGCCACACACACAAAAAAGCACCCGATTCAGTTTGCTTGTAATGCTTATTGCTGCTGTTTTTACTGTGTTTATGTAGCTAAGCAACAAAAAGCCAACAAGCGCGTTTCGCAAATTAATTAAAACATTTAACAAATGCGCGTGTGGTGGCTGCCGGTGGGTATATCCTATATCCTTTGTGTGTCCTTGTACTCGAGCAAATAAAATGCATAATTTATGTGTATGCCTCTTGTTTTCTTACTCCCTTCTACCTCCCCAAAAAACCCAAACCCTTTGCGTGTGCGTTTCTCATAATTACTTAGACATACACATGGCATTTACAGATGGAGGACAAGGGCAAACAGAGACTTACAATTTGTCTTGGCCTCCCACGCGGCGTATGCGTGATATTTGTGCGAGCGGAAGGGTTGTTCAGTGACAACTATAAATGTCTTCGGGGGAGCTGGTAGTTCGGTTTAGGGGGTCATAATTAGAGAGCACGAAGCACGGGCACTTTCATAAGCCAAACTAATGGAGAAGATGCTGAAAAATCACCGCCTCAGCCGCATGGTAAACATGAGAAATGGGAAACGTTGGCCGGAGCAACCGCACGAGACAAAGGCGGTAATTTGACGCAGCTGGGAAAACGGCAGCATCTAAGGCTGAAGCAGCAGCTAAAGCAGCAGCAACTGTTGCAGCCACATTCACATCTACGGGGTCTTCGAGTTGACGGCCCAACTAAAAGTCAAAACAAATAATTTGCTATAATAACTAAGAGCGTAGCCAAACAGCTGAAAACAAAAGAAGAGGGCGATGGGCAAAAAAAAACAAAGTATAAAGAAAAATAAGAAATTGGTAGAAAAGATAGGCAAGTGGAAGTGAAACAAAGCACAAAAGCAACTCTCATCTCTTTTAGCCACAAAAGCCAAGACGTAGAGAAAACTTTCTCCTCGGCTAAACGCTTCATCTGCATGAGTTGGTGTCTTGGTGGTTCAGAGTGTGTGTGTGTGTGTGTACTTTGCAAGTTAAAGAGCCCAAGATGGGTCTTACCCCTTTCGGTATCAAGAGTAGCGAGTATCTTTCCTTGGAGCCCCCCAGCCGCAGAGCTATTAAACGCACACTTGCGTCGACTTTTCACACGCAGACACACCGCAGTTTTCCTCCCTTCCTCCCCCTTTTTCCACCTCGTAATCCCTTGGCCCAAGTGGATGCAATTTTTGCATTTTACAATGCAAGTTTTGCAAATCTCGCACAGCTGCGGTTAGTTTCCATTTACCAGGGAACCCCCAACCCCTCTTCTGGGGTCTTTCGTTCTGTTCCAGGCGGTATATAGATAGAGATACTGCCCGCATGGTCATAATTTCGTTTGGTTTCGTTCCGCTTATCGGCAAACTGCAATCAGCATATAATTTTTGCCCAGCCGCACATAAAAACGAATCGAAACGAAGGAAACACAACATGTGGCTGGTCTGACTGGACAACTGAGCACTGAACACCGAACACCCTCATCGTATCTCATGGCCATGGCCCCATAGTTCATTTGGCAGACCCTCGATAAGGCGGATGACCAACACCAACCAACATCAACCATCCAACCAACCCCTAGGGGCCTCATTCTGAGTCAGAGTCCAGAAACTGACCACTTTGCAGTTCTCTGTGTCATTCGGGTGGCGAAAAAAAAATGGACATGGAAATGGACATGAAAATGAAAATGTTGCTGAACGCAGGCTCAGGAAATTATGCGTAATGAAGTAAGCACTTTCTGCGGAAAGGGGACTCTGTTATCGGGGCGAGTGTGTGGATGTGGTTCAGTATGGTGTGCTATGGCGAAAGGGAGAGGGCCTTGTGTTGATAGCTGGAAATTGCTTGTTGGACAGACAACAGGGAACTCCCTTTGCCATCCTCCCCCTTTTGCACTGTGCAAAAATATCTGATTAATTGGTTGGATCATTGGTCAATAACATTTAGGCTTAATTTAAAATTTACCTGAGAGGTATCCATACCATAATTATTAAAAAAATATTAGGACACCAAATTAACAGGTGTACAAATCGAAATTATGTTAATACAAATTTGTAAAAATGTGTGCTGATTTTATAATTATTTTGTCATTTGGACCTATGATTTTATTAAATGGCTAATCCTTGTTAAATAATAATTTTACAAATGATAAGAGAATAGTTTCAAACTATAGAATAAATTTTGATGTTAAAGACTAAATACTTAAAGGTGGATAGAAGTTTTTTCCTTTGGGTTGCCGCTCAATGCAATTTAGAAATATTTGATTTTGTAATATACTTATTACTAATGGTTTTAGAAAACCACTCAAGTGGCACACAGTTCATAGATCCTTTGCCAACTGTCACGTTTTTCTGAGTGCAGATTGCTTTCTGCGGCCAGCTCGGGTAGTTTTTATTCGCTTCGTTTCCGCGTCAATTTCCTTTAATGCGCTGTGGCGTGATGTCCCTTGGCTCGGGGTCCGAGATACTCAGCCCTCGTATCTGTATCTGCGTGTTCATGTATATCTTTCAGATACACATATAGCGCCGAGTGGTGTACAGTGTGTGTCTCCATATAACTCTCAATCAGTTTTGCGCTTTATGCGCATTTTTATGGCTTTTTCCCCAGCTCAAACGGGGTGTTGTTGTCTTGTTTTGCGCTTGTTGCTGCCCGGCACTGTATTTTATCTGCGTAATTGAGTTCGTTTGCACATTAGCAACAGAAACAGCAAAAATAACGAAAAGTAACAGAAACAACAGGCCGGCTAAATGCGAATTTTGAATGGCGGAGGCTAGCATTATGGCCGGAGTAATTGGCGAGCCATGTGTTTTTACGGATTGCCAAACACACAACGCATAACGCTGCCCAAATAATCCAATTTCACTCGATATCAGTATGATTTAATTCGCACAAATTAGTTAGCACTGGCATTTTGATCCGTTGACGATGATAAATCCGGTTTGGGATTGCATTTTCCACTCGGACAGCGGATAGCTCATTATTGCACATCATCGTTATGGAAATACCATTAAATTTTATACAATGTTATGGAAAACCATTGACTTTATCGATGCAGCCCGTCCACAAATAATCAAAAACTAATTGCCAAAAGTTCGTTTAATGGTTAATGGTGAGTGGCAAGGGTAATGGGACAGTTGCGTGCCGAAAATACTTAAAGGTGGCTGCTGTAGAATTCAGCAGGTTATCGCCGGGCCAGAAAAAGAGTTGAAAGAAACTTTGGCGCTGAATCACGACTTTGGTACAATTTTGGCCAAAACGAAAGCAATCCGAAAGCGAGTCAGGGCAGCATTTCAATCAGCCAACCGAACTGCCAACAGCTAACAATCCGGCAACGTGCCGGGGGCAAGGTGTCTTAGAAGCATCGCCAATCGCGACCAGAGCTCCGCTGCTCCCCGGCAAATTAGCCACATTTATGAGCATGACCAAGGCGGATTTCCACAGTCCACAATGGTCTGCAATGGTCTACAATGGCGTAGTTCCATAGTTTTTTTTTCAAACCCCAAACGAAGCTCACCGAACGTGTGAACGTGAATTGGTAATCGATGAGCATTGGGCATGGCTTTGACTCTTTAGCTGCTTTTTATTCTGTTTTTTTTTCAGCAGGCAACTACCATCCAGAGCTCGGGGGAAAATGCCGCACTACGTGCACAAGGTCAAGTTGTTTATGGCCAGCACTTGATATTTGATATCATCGCCAGTGCCTGGCCACAATTTGGTCTTCGGGCTTTTATATTTTATTCGTGCAGAGTTATGAATATGCATGGCTGCCCGACTGCCTGACTGCTCAAATTTATTTGATATTGAGCTGTACGATCTTTTCTCAGGTGGAGAGTTCACGTTGCCTGGTCTGGTCTGTTTTTTTTCTTTCTTGAAATCAGGCGATACCTGTGTTTGCTCAGGTTCACTCAGTCTCAGTCTCAATCATATCAAATTGTTTTGGCCATGACTCGGGTTGGCGTATAAGGCAAATATTCGTTTGACTTTGAGCACTAACCATGTGTTTTTTAATCAGTTGCATTTCGCTAGAGCAGCTGGCACTCAAGCGAATTTATCTGCACACATTACGGTTTTATTTCGCTGGTTTCGTCTTTTTTTATTGGCACAAATTTTAGGATTTTTTCATTATGAATAATTATTTTAGAGGTGTATCCTAAATCATTGGAAAGAGCTTTTAAAATATACCAATTCCCTATAGCCGTACTGCATCTATTGCAAAAAAAAACTTTAAGAATGTAGTTTTTTGTTTAAAATATATTTTTATTAAATGTTTTACCTATTTTCACATTTGTATGAAAAAATGTCATATGATTTTTTAAAAAATTGTATACAAAAGTCTTCCTGTTTGAATGCCAATCGATTGGGAATTTAATTCCGAGCCTAAAGCGGTATGGTTCCACATTTCAAAAATGTTTTCCATTGTTTTAAACAAACAACAGATTTTTTGTCAACGGAAAATAAGGGCAAAATTTTTCATCAAGTAATATATGGTTATAAAGAATACACTTTCTACAATAAATCTTTTCCTGGTTGTTTCTTGTATCCACTCCACAGACATTTAAATCTCTTGCCGTGCGATTGACTTCAAATGCTGGCCATGTTCGGTGTCTAGTAGGACATATGTTGATGTATCTATGCATCGGCATATGAATGCTGATGATTCTGGTAGCGAAGGGTTATCGCTATCCAGTATCCAGTATTCTCACCCGTCTCGATTGTTCGGCTGCTTTTTGTTTTCCGTTTCTGCCATCACTTTCCATTTTCGACATTTGCAAATTTGCATTTTGTCTGTTATTGAATATGTATGACATATAAAAAGCAGACATGGCAGCAGCGAAATATAAAAAGCAAAAGTAACAACAATGTGAGCACATTTGTCCCACGTATTCATTTAATTTCTGCCGTGTATTTCATTTCAATCGGCTGTTGCTTTTCATTTGGCGCGACTTTCGCGCACCGAGCACCAATTTGCATATGCCGCAGAAATGCTGAACTGAGAGAGACCGAAATATGGCCAGCGAAAGAGACGGATAGATAGGTCTATAGAATCGACCGGGGAAACTATGACAACGGCATTTGATCTAAGCGACATCTGAATGGGCATCGAATTAAAGCGGCCCGAAATTGAATATAAACTGCGTCAAAATTGAAAAGTCGAGCTGTTCCAGCGGAACGTGTCCGGATTGTCCGGACTCCGTAATGTCCGTCCGGATGTTCGGGACGCGTCCGCAAAAACTCTGACAAAAGTCCGTGCTTATAGATGGCTGGCACGTGACCCGGCAGCCTCCCAACCCATCCCAGTTCCACCGTTGCAAACAGTGAATTTAGAGCCAGGTGGTTCACGTCCTCCTCTGGGTTTAGCTCTAGGTTCTACGTCCAGTGATTGGAGGTGGATCCACCCGGCACCACCCACCCGAAATTGTTTAATAGAAAAATTATGCACTGATTTGTATTTGTCTTAATCTGCTCCTTTTTTGTTTCTGCCTTCGTGACTTCTTTTTGGCTCTCCTTTGCCGTGTCATTTTCATGGCTGGATTCGGAATGAAAACAGAAGAATACACAGGGAAAAAACTTTAAAAAAATAAGTGCTTTTATATTTTTAAATTATATATTTTTTGAAAATTTAAAATTACATAAATATTTATGATGAAATATTCCACCCCTGCAGGGGTGCTCAGGGCCCTGAGCAAGGCATCCTCTCATTTGACTTACTCCTCAAAATTTTCTTCTTAAATAAGAAGCCCTAATTTTTTCCCGTGTAAGATTGAGGTTGCGTCTGACTGGCGCTTATGCAAATCGCAGCCAAGGAATGGAAATAAATTGCCAAAGTGTCGTCTGCAAGGACCAAAGGATCCGATTCGAGTGGGTGGACAGCGGATCCGGTGGCGGGAGGCTATATAGCTAAGCTATCGATGGCAGCAATTTCCGGACCAACCGAAAAAAACAAAAAGGAAGAAGGAGCCGAAAACAAAAATGCCGCCTTTACATGCCAGAGTGGCTCGTCGTAAAAACAAACTCCAGAAATCCGCCGCATCAAATTGGCTATGGCCGAGAAAAACAAAGGGAAAACTCAATTGGAAGCACCACTCAAAAGGGGGATGAGGTGGGAAAATCCAGTTACGGTTTTACAGTTTTACTTCGCTTCTCCCCCTCCGCTTTTCTGAACGCATTTTCCTTCAAGCCCTGGAAAATCCATCCCTAAACTGAAAAACTTTTCCGCCGTAATGCCCCGCTGAATCGGAATCAGAATCGGAATCCACAAAACCCACACCCAAGTCAAATCGGTGGCGCTTCGATTTGTCAACGATTTGGAATCGGTTGCATTTTTATTGGCTCGGGCGCTTGGCGCTGGAATTTCATTTTATTGGCCATTTCGGTTGACCTTCGCGAAAAGCGGGGGAAAATGAATTCCTGGCGGGCGAATTCCGCAATAAATTGCAGGCCAAACTTGGTTTCTTTGCATAACTCGAGACATTTGCTCTTATTGGCTTTCTCCGCGCATTTTCTGCATATCTCAAACCGAAATTCAATTTGTTTACTGTGAATGCAATGTGAAGGACTTTCCCCATTTGTTATGGAAGTTCTCCTCCTCTGAACTTAGTTTCCCCACCGCTTGAGCGAATTCTTCACACTTTACAACATCAGCGGACTGCCCGAGGTCATCAGGTGTCATAATCAAATAAAACCTCTACTTCAAACGGCAAAGCAATTAGGTGTTTGTACAGCTAAAGCCAAAAAGGGGGGAGATCTGGAGGCCACCGCCCCAGAAATGTTTATTAAACAACAGCGTAATGAGTTGTTGACCTCATGCCGAGCATCGTCGGCGATTGTTGCGAAATTTTTTTGTTTGCCAGGGGTAAATATATACATATACGGATTCTCCTCCCCAGAAATCGATTCTCACATTGAACAGAGTTCATAACGGTTCAGCAGCTGCCTCTGCGATTGATTGCGAATTATTTAATGACAAATTATAATGCCTGGTTAATGGGCAATGCAGATAGGGATTTAATATTCCCCAGAGTTTCCTTTCTACCTTATTAAAGCCTTTCACTCAACCAATAAGCTGTAAGTGTCTCAGCTTTTGGGCACCGTAAATCAGATATTCCACAGAGGTTGCTCAAGTATCTTGCAGATACTTTTGTATCGTTAAAATTGACTCACAACTGGTTCAGTGATTCACCCGGCAAAGAACAAAGACTATCTCTCTCTGGCTGTCGTCGGGGCATTAATGTATTCTAATTAATGACAACTCCCCGATAACATCTCATGGGTGATGAAATTTAGCTAGTTGAAGAGCCCGCATCTCGGAGGATGGGATGGTAATAAAAATATAAATATAATAGCTCCCCACTGGCGCACATAATTTTGTGTCCACAACTTTCCAGCGAAAGACCCCTCGTATTTTTGTCGGTGGGACAAAAGAGAATCCATTGGGTGCTAAATTAAATCACTTGAAGATGCCACTGCGCGATATTAAAAGCGCATAGAATGCGAGGGAAAAGTGAAAAACTGGGGAGTAGTGGCGGAGTGACCTACATTGTGGCCAGCACAGCGAGATTATTGTTATTGTAGCCCATCGTAGGCCAGGCGACAGCGACATCAGCAGCAGCAACATCATGAATGAGTGAGCAAACCTCATGATGAGCTAACGAGCAATTTAAGAATTTAATTTATGTACGTACATATAGCGACACAGATACATGACAGACCCAATCGCAGTTCGGGTAATTCCGTGGCAGCAGCAGCAACACCAGCAGCAACATGAGCAGCAGCAACATCAGACCTCGCAGCCTAATGACGCAGCCACTTAAGCGGTATTTATGTGTGTGTGTGCTTTTCGAGAGAGCGCGCCACATTGGCTGCGGTTCTTGCAGCAATGTTGCTGCTGCAACTGCAATGTCGCGTCGGCAACATGTAAAAGTAATTGCCAACCCGGATGCTGCTGCTCCATGGCCATGGCTACGATGGCCTGCCTGTCTGGCTAGCTGGCTGTGCCACATGAAAGCCAGAAATTAGAAACGGATCTCAAATTAGAAATGCCCGAGACGCAACTCCAGTTGTCGTTGTCGTCGTCACGATGTTTGGCACTTGTTCCCTGCCAGCAGCCCATTTATATTCCTCCACTCCACATACGTGGGTGGCGGCTAATGTTTTTATATATCTGCGCCACACACACTTGGCATGGTGCCCTATATTCCAGATTTTGCTGGAGAGGATCCAGAATCTGAGGAGGAGGAGGGCGGAATGCCATCTCCCATGCGTGGGCGTCAATTGCTGGCAACTCTTGCGTTTTATGCATTCAAAAATTGGCAATAAACGGTGGCCCAAACTTTGTCTGCAATGCTGCACTCAAAGCAAAAGTCTTGGAATTCTGTAGAGCTTGTAACCAACTGCATTTTAAACCTTACTGTCTTTGGGTATATTCTCCATTAAACTGCTTTAGAATTTTAAATTGAAATGGCACCTTAAATTCTGTTGGCTGTGCGACCCAAGTGACTTCGATAAAAGACACCTATAAAAAAGTGGTTGGTCATAAAAAATGTTGTCAATAAAAACAGAATTGCATTTATGTATCTGTATCTTGCTTTTACCAACAAAAATGTTTTGTCGAGGAAAAAAATCTGTTCAAAATAATATTTTCTTTTGACATCTTTAAGTTTTCAGAACATAAATAATAAAAATAAAAATACGAAAATGTTTTCGTTCTTTTTACGATTCTCTCTAGCCAAAGTGCCCTTCATATTTTTCATATTTTGGTTTTAATTTTTTCTCTGAGTGCATCTATTTCCGCAGCCAATGGACAGCGCCAACTTTGCCATATAATCTTTTACACTCGCATTAAGAGCTCACTTGGCCCGGAATGGCAGAGTGCGGGGGAGTGGAGCCTGTCAGTCGTCGGCAGACTGAGGAGAACTCCTCCGACAACTCAACTGGCAGATACTCCATTTTCGGGAGGGGAGTTGCTATCAAAGTCGTGTGCTCGAGTTACGCCCCTTAAGAAAGAAAGATACTTTAAGGTGGCCCAGAGTTAAAGCTGGATGGAGTTAGCCTAGGAGCTCCACCATCTCAGTATCAGTCAAGCGTCAAAGCGCCAAAGCGTTTGCAGTTAACTGGAAAAACGTTGCCCAAGTTTAGAGACTCGCTCTCCGTCTTCTGCAGTTAGTAGGTCAGAAGTTTCTGCGGCTGTGTGTGAAATCGTTACTCCGCTGTATATATACATACAATTATATGGCCCGAGCTGAAGTAGAAGTACGAGTACTATACACCCAACGTGACTTTGTCTCTTTCGCTTGGATATTTTATTGCCGTCTGCGAGTCTCGCTGTTTGCTTTCATTTTTATATACGCGGCCAACAAACAACTGCGATTTTAATGCCGGGTGAATGTCATGTTCTGGGACTCAGTTCTCTATTGCTACTGGTTTTCATTTTATGTCTCTTTAACCCACACAAACAGAACACCTTTCTTAAAAATAGAAGCATGTTTGGGCATTTATTCAGTCGCCTTTGTGTCATAGAAATTTAATAGATCACCTCGGTTATAAGGGAGAAAAGATTTATAGAACTTTCACACACAGAAAAAAATACATAAATATTTATGCCATCGAAACTATTTAATTAATTTAAATTATAAAAAAATATTTATCACCAATTCTTCGTAGATTTCTCCCTGTGCAGCCCAAATCTTTTGAACTCAAATCACCCAACTTTGGCCAAAAGAACAAGCAATTCCCGCAAATGTCTGGCCAAATTAACACAGCTCGTAGTTCAGGCCCCCGAAAAACCCTTCTTGCCAAAACAACAAAAGCCAGCAAAACAATGAGGGAACAAAAAAAGTTACTATTACAAATCAGAACTGCGGCAAAGTTGAAAAGCGCGCTGTAATTATGGCCTCATTCGAGATGGAAAATCGGGGCGAAGGGGAAACGCTGTGATTGAAAGTTGAAAATGGGTTTTGTGGCCTAATCCGTCCTTCAGTCGGCGGCAGCTGCAGTCGAAAATTCGCTTTGTCAGTGGGCCAAAAAGCTGAAAAGCCTTTGCTTTTCTCGGTGTGTGTGTGTGTGTGTGTGTATGCCAATGTGCCAATGTTAATATGCTTTTCCAGCTAATTATTTTCATTTGCTTCGCCCGCGGTGATTGCCTCATTTTCCACATTTAATTACATAAGTCGAGGTGAAAAGAAAGGAAAACTGAGGCTGAAACTGAAATTGAAATTGAAACTAAGCGAGAGCGAAAAGAAAAGCCCCAATGAATTAAATAAATTATCAAATATTCATGTAAATTAAATTCAACACGAATTTCGCTTTCATTGTCTGCCATTCGTATTTAATTAGTTTTCCACTGCTTTCCTTTGGTTTCTCACGAGCTGCTCGGGGAATTCGCCCGATAAATAAAATTAAGTTTCCATTAAACTTTGATTAGGCCTCCTTCTCCGCCATCTAATTGGCATGCGGGTGTGAGTGGAATTAATGTCTCAGTTTTACGACGGCTCTCATAAAAACATGAATGAATCAACTTCGCTGTGTTGTGGGTTTTTCAGTTGTCGACGGATGTTGGCCTGATAAAAAAAATCCCGCTCGCTTTTATCTTAATAAAGTCGCCTTTGTCTTTGACGCACTGCAAATTGCTTAATCAATTGGAAACTGTTCACTCGCATGCAAATGTCAAACTGACAGCTGCCGGAAAGGCGCGGGAAGAGAGAGAAAATGAGAGGAGAGGAAACGGAAACGCCATTTAAATGGAAACTTTTGCAGAAATGAAAGTTCAGCGATAAGTAAGCGGCCGGCGCGAAAATAAATAAATAAGCGTGCTCAGTCGATGGAACTGTGTCAATGTTGGCAATTACAAATTGCAATTAATAAATGAAAATTAAATGCAGCCTGATTGAATAATGGCCAGGCTGATGGAATGACTGACAAACTGGCTGAATGAATGACTGACTGACGTACTGAGCTGGCTTACAGTCCGTCAGCTGCTGAATATACTAGCTTCTAAGCCTTCGCTAGACTTATAAAGCGAAAACTGACCCTGAACTACTTTGAATACACATCACACATATGTGTGGATATAGGTGCACTGAGCGAAAAACGCATATACACATAAAGAATCAGATTAATATGTGCAGGTCAGTTAAAATTTTTAAAGATCACGTTATTCGTATTATTTCGATATGAATAGAGATTATGCTTATCTTATTTTACCTTATTTGTTCAAAAAATACAAAAATTTGGTTTTAAAATAAGCATTTTATCAAAAACCTGATATGATAAAATATCAAGTTGATATGTTTGAATCATAATTTTTGACATTAACCATATAAAGTTTTTATTGAAAAGAAAGCCTTCATAAAATACCTGAACTTTAGAACTTTTTGGCTGAGTGTTTTAACGATGCCATATACTATGTTCACCATATAACAAGTGCGCAATTGCAGTGGTTGCTCACATGCGATGCATTGAGTTTTAATGATGGGGCCCCTAGATGGAATGGAAATGCAAATGCTGATGGGAATGGGCCTCGGTTCTCCGATTTGGTCCGCCTCTAATTTGTAGCTAATCAATCATCGGCTGCTTAGAAACATTCAATCTCGGCGGGGGAAGATTCATCGATGTAGTTGAACTTTTTGTCACCGCATGGGGCCGTGATTGAAATGCCGCATTATGCCGGGAGATGTACGAGTGGGAAACTCGGGGTTTTTTGAGATATAAAGAACTCGGGATCTGGGAAGAAACTTTAACACATGGTTATTGTTCAGACGGACTGGGCTGGCTCACCTTTTGGCATTTCTGCGCGCTCATTTCCGAGAGCCTGAGCGATGATGAGCTGAAAAGATCAAATTTATCATGACACGACAACTGATGAAACATTCATGCCGCCGCATTACGGGTGTCAGAGACCTTAGGGGCCATGAACCCTGGCCTTTTTACCCGGGGTCTTAGAAAACCCCGTTCTTCTTAATGGCCCGCCATAAAAGTGTAAATCCGAAATACACGAACGAAATCCTTTTGCCAGCGAGAACGGCATCAAATTATTAAACATAAATTTCCGGTTGGCCCAACTTGTTTACGGATGTATGTTTGTGCACGTAATTTTCCAACAATTTATCATCTTTTTGTGTGGAGCGGCTTCGATGACACAAGCAACAAAAGCGCCAGACGCTTTTCCACTTTTCCCCCTCATCCACCGCCTATAAGGACTATAAATATTTCCTCCTCTAATTGTTTGGCAAGGGTTCGTTCGTTCCTTCGTTCGCTCGTCTTTTAGGGTGTGGAAAACGCTGGCCGTATCCTAATGAATTTACGCACACACGTCCTTTTTGCCTTTGTCGCCGTCTGCGTCGCATAAATTGTCCTTTCTGGGCAAAAATGTTCTCCGTCGTCTGCTTGTCTGCCTGCCTGCCTGCCTGGCTGCCTGTCTGGCCACCAAGGATGCCCAAGGATTCCCTTCCAAGGATCCTAGTCCTTTCAGCTTGTTTCGTGTTGGCGGGCAGTGCGCAAATTTTTGGTCTTTTGCCTCATAAATCATCAAATTACAACAATTGCGCACTCGCTGCGCTTTTGTAAAAGGCAACCCAAGGATAAAGGAAAAGGACCTGGCACGAGACGTTGCCGTTTGGCTTGCCAATTTGCTGTGCAGCAAAGCATCTGTTGTCCTCGTTTTCCCACCTGCGCTGCACCAATTCCCCCTCCCATTTTCCATTTCCCATCTTCCCTTTGCCATTTTCCAGCTGCCTTGCTGAAAAATCTGTTTTCCATTCCGCTCAATTTTTCCGCTTTCTTTTTGCAGATCCCCCTCGGAGAGATCGGGCAAAGGCTGCTGTGGCCAGTGGTTCGCCGGACCGCCGCTGCGCGCCCTTATTGCCGTCGTCGCCCTGGGGGGCGTGGCCTGCGCCCTGGGCGGAGCGGCCTTGGGCGCTACGGGCCTCGCCGGACCGCCCAACTCCCACCTCACGGCCGCCCTGCTAATGATTGGTGAGTGAGACTTTTATGAGATTCCATAACATTATGTAAGCAATTTATTAGGGTAAAGGGTTCTTCTAGGATAAAATGTAACTTAAAGAAAATTTTGTATCCAGTAAGAAAGTCAATTTACATCATCTTTAAAATTATAAATAAAGGCCAAACCCCAATTGATTGACTTTCAAAGAATATAATTAGTTTGGTCAGAAAAAGTACTTATACAATTTTATCTATCTTTAAATTAATAAACAATTCATTTAATATTTTATTTATTTTTACAAAATTAGTTTGTGAAAAAATAAATCAAATATTCGATAGTTTTACCAACCTTTTGATTCATGTTCAGTTGTTTCGTACATAAGTAAAGTATAGTTGTTACCTAAAAGTTATTGGTTGAAAAAAAGTTCCCATTACAATTCGATTTTTACTGCTATTCCCTGAGTAGTAAACATAATTTGCAAGGTTTATTTATCTAGATTTTGTGGCACAGCTGTCCCATTTAAATTTTCCGATTGCAGGGCAGCCCGTAGGCGATTACGTAATCTGGCAAAAACCGAGCAGGGAAAATGGCATTAAAGTCGGCGACGAGCGTCTTCTGATGTTCGCTGGTGTTTACACAAGTCACGGGTGGGAAGGGGGAATCCCCTGGCCGGCGAAAAGACCCGTGTTTGTTCACAATTGTTACAATTATAAATGCCATTCGGAGCTGGGTTTTTTTTCTTTTTCCACGCTGAAAGAGAGGAGGTGCCCCAGTGTCTATTTGAGTACTTTTGTACTCACCTGTGTGTCTGTGTCTGTGTACCTGAGTATCTACCTTTTGTGCGATACTTTGTACATCTGCTGACCCAGTTCGAAGAACAAACAAATTTGCAGCCAGACAGGCCAGCTGTCAATATTGGCAGAGCATTTAGTTCCGGCTGCGATTTCTTTGGCCAGATCAACAGGTTGTAGAACGAACTCCCGGGAAAACTCTTTGGAATTAAAACGCTGCTAACCATCGATTCAATTCGGCCAGTCAACTTTTGGGGCCACCGCATGAATCATTCATTACGCAATCCACCGAAAGCGGGGCCAAGTGCAGAGCTTTACTTCCACTGCGAAGTATAAAACATAAAACCCAAAGTCTGAGTTTTCAGTTTTGTGTGTGCGATGTCTAATCAATTGCCGGCGCGTTTAGTTTAGCGCTCGCGAAGCGTGACATTGCGCCATTTTCGGTGGCAATTACCGAAAAGTTTTCATACTCACAGTATACTGTATGTGTGCGGCGGCATTTTACATAATTTAATGGCAATCAAGGCAGCCAGTCAGCAAAAGCAAAGGCAAATCTCCAACTATGTACAGCTCTAACATAATGGTGGAGTCCCATCATCATAGTCATAGTCATCATCACGATGATGGGCGAGGTCTTTCTGGGGTCTTTGGCTTTTGTGCGGAGAGATGTCACAACTCTCATGACAATTTTCGCTAATAAAATCGTATGCCTAGCTGGCAAATTCGCCATGATAATGATGACATGCTCCACTGAATGGTCGCTGGTTTGCTTGGCAGGAGTAAAAGTGAAAGTCTGGTTAGGCTGAGCGGCATGATTAGGCTTTGGATTTGGACTGGGGACTGTAATTGCCTGCCACGCCCCCCGCTCTTGGGAGTGGGCTAATTAAAGCCGCCGCTTAAGTTAAATGGAAAATCGAAAATAGAAAAGGGGCCACTTGGGGGCGTTAACCGAACTCTAGCTCTGAAATTAACTCTCCACTTTTGTTCGTTTCCAGGAGTCGGCGTCATTTTGGTGACGGTGAGTGGCGCCGCCTGGCGGATGACGGCGCCAGGTGGCCAAAGCTGCCTGGGAATCGGACTGGGAACCAGCGTGGACCTCGGGCGATGTGGCCGGAGGCCCTGCAGTCGGGGGGGAGGAGCCCCGCACGGACTGCTCTATCCGGAGTTCCAGCACCGCCCACCGCCGCCCTCGTACCAGGCCAGCATGCAGGAGTACCGGCTAAGGTGAGTGGCATAGAGTATAGAGTGTAGAGTACGGTGTCCTGGAGTACCAGTGCATAAATTACACGCAAGGACAGCAGTCGGTGGCGGACCGAACCTGCGGCTTTTGGCCGCCACTCGCATGTCCTGGCGCAATTAATTGCATTATGCATAATTATGCAGCGGCCAGAGCGATTTGTAGCTACACTGAGAAATGCGGATAAATGTATCAGGCATGCTAAAAAATATTTAAAAATGTTACATAAATCTAAAAGGTTAATTAACATAACAATTGGTTAATAATTATAATTATTATAATAGACTTTTTGGTATAAAAATTTATTAAGATCTTTCTTTCTAAATTCACAAAATTATTAAAAAAAATAAAACTTGAATACTTTTGAAATCTTCTGCCATTCATCATGTTAAAATAACTTTGGATGGCCATAACGTACAAAATCTTTAAAATCATTATTCAAACATTATTGTAAAATTTAAAATAACATTGAATGTTAAATTTTAATACCATTGAACTTAACCTTTTTAACTTAATTTAGTTTATTATTTCTCAGTGTACCTATTGCCTCTCCATACAGTCGCATTTTTTCCACCCTTAACCCTTTGCTGGCCGCCTTTTTCCTGTCGTGCCGCAGCAACTACAACTACAACCACAGCTACTCAACCGAATCCTTTCCGCTTTTCTCCCGCAGACTTTTGCTGTTGGACCGCGATCGCCAGAATGGCGTGGTGCGTGGAAATTCGCCACCGCCCACTTATCGATCTCATGCGGGCAGCCTGCTGAGGTAAGTACTTCCGCTTCCGCCGTACTTCCAATCCTCCCTGAAAACTCCCTTCGTTCCGCCATTCGTGAGTTATTTGCAAAGTTTGGCGCCTGCCAAACCGCAAAATGTTTTCCAGACTGCCAAAAAGGAGGTGGAGAAAGGATGGGGATGGTATACACATAGGAGATCTCGGATCTGGGGGTGACTCTGCTCCGGCGGTTTGGCTTTTGTGCGGTTTTCCAAGGGTGTCAACATTGACACATCGCTTTTCGGGGGAGTGCAAAAGTTTTTGGGGAATTTTCGATTGCGATTTTTCCCCACTCGCAAAGGGATGACTCGAATCAAAAGCTTGCCTGATGATGGCAGCAAACACTCGCCAATTGATTCGGCAACTAATTGAAGAGATAAGGCAATCCTCCCTGTGAATATATGAGCAATCTGATTGCGTTGCCCCCCTCGGGAAAAACATGTCCCAAACAAAGGCAATTTAAATGACAAGGACTTTTCCGTAAAGTGGGTGGCCGGGGGCTGGAATAATTATCGCCCGGAACGCATAATGTTGGGCTAATGAGAAAAGTTGATTTTTATGGCCTACAAATTACTGGCCGAGGAGCAGACAAAGGCGGCTTGAACCTCGCATTTAAATAATATTTGCGGCTCGCTTTAGAAAATTGCCATTCATAGCGTAACGTATTTATGTCAAATTAATTTACTTCACTCACACACTTGAATATTTATAATGTGTGTGCATCACAGGGAAATCTGATTTCAGGGCTTCCCCGCACACTTAGGTTAGCCAAAAATGCCAGCGGAAACGGAAGGAAGAGGAAGCAGCCAGGGGAAGTATGTCAAAAAGCAAAACTTATGCAAAGTGTGTGGCAAGAAATCACAGCATACTTTAAGGCAGAGCCCCCAAAGTTAATGTGTGTGTGTGAGTTGCGTATTCAAATGACGTTAGTGTTGGTTGGGCAGGAGGAAAAACTGGCAAAGAATTCTGGGAAATTTTGCAAAATATTTACACACACGCGCGCACATCTGAAGAGCCTGCCAAGCCGCATAACAAGCAGCCTGTGAGGATGGAAAAGCAGGAGGGAAAATGGGAAAAGGTCCTGCGCTCCAAGGACGGAAAACTGTCCTTGCTGCCGGCCAAGTCAATTAAACAAACAAAGAGCCGACCAAAGTGCTGCGAAAATTGCCTGTTATGCACAGCACATCACATCGCATCCCAGACAAAGGAGGCCAACATATATATACAGAGATATGTCTATAGGCCCGATTCTCCTGGACGATGACTTATTTTCCTGTTTCCGTTCGCCCGGCGTCTTTGTCGGAACAATTAAATGCAATTTTACATACTCCAAATTGCTCCATACAATTTGTTCGAGCTTCTTCTCGAATTTTGAGAAATCAACCAGCCACGCCCACCCATAGAAGCTGAGCCACGCCCCCTTTTTTGGGGGGACACCCGGCAGGCCATTATGTGCAGATGAGCGTTTGAGTGTTGACTTTTGTGCTCTGGCGACTGAAGTGTGAATTGTCTGTGATTTGGGTTTAGTTCCCCCATTGAACCTCCCAACCCGAAAATAGCTCCTTTCAAAAGCCATCCCCCTTCGGAAATCCCTTCCTTTTTACCTATCGCCCATGCACATGGCAACAATTGCCACAGCGGCCTTTTGTTATTTAAATTGACAAAGATGAGAATATAGAGAATACACACTGGGGTATATGTTTGAAAAGGCAGACGGAGTCGTCATATATATTCCATACATACTGATGACTGACAGCATTTGAGTGCACTGAGAAAATTTAGCCTAGATATTAGATGATTTTTTGGATTTTAAAGAGAAAAATAAAATAAAGTTAAAATGTGGAATGTGAAGTACATTAAAGATTCCTTAATAGTAAATACTGTAATCTTTTAATTTTGTGATATAAGAAAACACAAATAATGATTTATATATATTTATTTTCTATATATTTTAAATTAATCGAGTAAAAAATACTTATGACATTTAATTAAATTTATCTTATAAAATAATAATAAATTTTTTGTAAGAAGATATGGTAAAGGACGAAGGTATTTAAATAAAATATTTTGATTTCCCAGTGCAGTCAGATAGACGCAGCTCATAGAAAGACCCGTTTGAAGAGACTCCATCTCATGGATGCAAATTTGTGCATTTGGTTAACATATTTGCCATCTTCTTATGCCCGAGAAGGGCAAACACAGAACAGGATTGACTTTGGCTCATGTGTAAATAATTCATGCCTTTGATTCACTTACTTCCAGAGCTCCACTGACCACCCTGCGATCCGGAATGGGAGGAGGAGGCGGAGGCCATGGCGGTGCCGGTGGAACCATCAGCAGCAGCATGGGCGGTTCCGAGTACAGTTTGCCGCCCAGTTACCGCTCCAGGAATGCCACGCCCGCTAGTCTGGTGTGCAGTGAGCGGAACATCGAGACTGCTCCGTCGGGAAGGCTGCTGGCCAACGAGGATCTCCAGCTGCCGGAGCCGTCGGTGGTGGAGCAATTGCCGGACTACACGGCGCTGCAGTCGAACACTTTGCTCACCTCGGCCATCGTCGAGATAGAGTCCTCCAATCGGGCGCCAGAAAGGGAGGCCACCAGGAGCAAGAGCAAGGATCTGGTGACCATTGTGACCATTTCCCAGTCACCCGGGAGCACAGCCCACAGCCAAACGCAAACCCAAACGCAAACGCAAAATGCAGCTGGCCAGGCCAGCGCCCTCGATCAGATCGATATATTGGCGCATCTGTAGCGATCACACTGAACCAAGTTGCGATACTTCAGACACAACACTCGTTAACCCAAAGGTATTTATTTGTACGGAACTCAAGCTGCTCCTAAATGAATGTAATGTAACCCCTAACTGTAATCTATAATCGGTAATTCGTAATCTGTAAACTGTAACCTTTAAGCGGCGTTATGATAAGATGTTTGTTGTACTTGAATGTGTTGAATTTATTTTTGTAAGCATTAAGCAGATGCGCAGCGTAGTTATTACGAATTCTAGATACTTGCAATTATACATTATACGCCTCTACCCATTGAAGTATTAAAGTATCCAAAAAAAAACAAAAATTGAACAGGAAAACATGTTGAAAAAAGAGAATCTCTGTGCTCAGCCAACTATCGAACTGTAAATACGAAATTTCGAATGCATTTCTAGCAACTAAACTAAAAACTAAACTATAAACCAGGCCAGAAACGAAATGAAAAGGAAGAGGAAAACCTAAGTATATAGTGTATGTAGGTGTATGAGTATCCCCGGGATATATGCATACATATAACTCGCAACGGAACGCTACGGTGACAAATTTGGCGCGCACTTTCGGAAACCACGAATATCCAACTGAATACTGAACTTCGATGTCGATTTCGATTTCTGAATGCGTTTCGCACAAAAACAAAAAATAGCTAGACCTACCCCTAATGATATGTAAGTTACGACACACACACACAGAAACACACAAACACTCGAAAGAAAAACTAACTTAAAGTCCTTTACCGTAATGTGCAAGGCGACGTAAACTAAACATGAGAAATAAAACCCAACAAATCGTTGAAAAATGCCACAAAAACCCAAAATTGTTTTTCTTTCTCCCAGGATGGGTAGGGGAGGGGGGCGTGGCACATGGCCATGCCCCTCACGTTCTGATCCTGCTTAATCTAGCGTGAATTTTGCTGCCATCGTCAGGCCTCTGAAGTTTTGTTTTCAGAGGGGTAGAAATGTGTGGGGCTTACGGGAGTCGGAGTCCCAGCGATTAACACCCAACGCAATCCAACCCACTCACACCTCAGAGTGAAAGCCAAAAAAATAAAATACCAGGCTGAAATGAAACCAACAAAAATTGGTTAAGCATGAAATTGGTGTACACTGAAGGAAAAAACCGATCCAAATTCGAATAAATTTAGTTCCGATAGTTATATTTTATGATACATTTAGATTTAGACAAAATGTTCTTGAATTATTTTTATGAACATTTTCTTGATTTTAAAACGTTTTTTTCTGTGTACGAATGCGTGTGTGCATGTGGGTGAGTGGTAAGTAAGTGTGTGCGTGTGTGAGCGCCATACGGGCGGAAAACAAAAACTGTTGCATACTTTCAGGCAGCCGGCGGAATTCGTGTGCGCAGCAAACCGGAAGTTGCCAACGATTATGACATTACATGGCGTAGTAAATTAGGATTCTCACTCACAACCAACCCATCCAGGGGAAAAAAAGAAAAACACCATTCATTAAACGCGAAAAAGATTTCGAAATTTATTCACTTGCTGATCATTTACAATTTACAATCGAATTATGGATAATTTACAACATAAATTTAGAAATTAAATAAGCAACTGCCTGCTGACAACCTCGTTTGTTTTGACCTTTCTGACTCTTCTTCCGATTTTGGTCGCCGAATCGAATTGCGAAATCCTCTCGCGCGATTTTTATAGGTTGATCAACAGTTTTCAGGCTCAACGAAGTAAGTTAACTCTGGCCACAGTACATACATATTTAGCGTGGGATCGGTAGTTCGGTTATGATACGATTACGATGTTTGAATAAATAATAGTTGTGTGTGTGTATTGTTTTGGGGCATATATAATTTGCTAGCTAGGTAATTCGATTTCGTGTCGTTTGCAGCTACGTTTTTGATTTAGAGTGATTCGTTCATCATTTAAAATTAGGATAACATTTGTGTGCACAATTCAAAAACAAATAGAAATAATAATAGTTACGCATTATTCACTCTGACAATTGCAATAATAAGCTTTAGATATCCAAGTAATCCGAGGATTGGGATAGTATAGATAGTTGTTGTTGTAGTTGTTGTTGGTTAGTGTGCGTGATCCCTGAAGTCGAACAAAATCATCTAATCAGCGGTTTAGCGCGCATGATTCTTGCAGAAGGGACGTCCGCCCTTGTTGTAGAAGCTCTGGCCCTCCAGGTTCTGTTTGCAGAACTATTTCGAGGTAAGGGGATAAATATTAAAAATCGAAATAATTCAAAAGCTATCTGAAGAAACACTCACCGTGCAGTTGAAGCATTGGCTATGGTAGTTGTGGTTCAGGGCCTCCACCCATCTGTCGCCAGCTTCCACGGGGAAGCCGCAGGCGAAGCACTTGGTGGTGAACAGCTCGTTCCAATCGGCCTCGCAATAGGCATTTCCATCCTCCAGGAAGAAGGGCCTGTTGCCAAAGATCTTGCCGCACTGGCCGCAGGTGAAGCACTCCGGATGGAAGTGCTTGCCAATGGCATTCAAACAGTCACCCTTTTAGGGATACAAATATTTATTAGTTAAATAATTTTAAAGGATTGTTTCTAACCCACCTTGATCTTGCCAGCACACTTGCTGCAGGTGGGAGCCAGGTACTTCTCGAAACAGTACTCGCAGTACAGATCGCCCTTCTCCTCAACGAATCCAATGTCCTGCAGGGGACGACGGCAGTTGCCATTCACGCAGATGAAGTGATCCGGGCACCAGATGCGGCCCAGCGCCGTGATGAAGGGTCCTCTGTTAAGGGCAAGTAAAGATACGTTAGTAAAGGAATTTTTAAAAATATTAGGAATATATTATAAACAAAGTAACGAGACAAAAGCCAAGCTGTACTTACGAGGTGATCTCCTTATTGCACTGACAGCACACAGGTCGCTTACCCTCCTTCAACAACTGACTCACTGCCCTTTCGTTTTCCTCCGACATGGTGGCCTGATCTTCACTGTGGGGTCCCAAGGCCTTAACAGAAACACTGTAGGTGGGTGAGGTATTCTCTTTGCTATTTTGATTTCCATTCTGATTGCCATTCTGGTTGGTGACAGTGGGTTCTATGTAGGATCTCCTGTCAGCCGCACTGACTGGAGCCACTCCAGTGCGTCTCAAATTGTTCCTGAAAGCCACCGGTTCGGGTGCATCAATGGCCTTGCCGCCATCGCAGAGATCGAGTATCTTGCCCATGGGATGCTGGGCGGCAGGCAGTTCCATCTGCAGGGTCTGTTCAGCCCGAGGAACTTGGGGTTGGGCTTTTTGGGCACCCAACTCAGTAGCTAGATCTTTTTGGGAATGTACGGCTATCACAGGCTGCAGGGCAACCGGCTGAGTGGGATCGAGGTTCTTGAAATCATCGAGATCCAGACGCTTGCGCACAATCATGGGACTCTTGGAAAGATTTGAGCTGCTGTTGCTGAGCAGGCTCACCGAGCTTCCCGCATGGGAGAGAGGAGCATTCTGTCCTCCATTGTTGGCTAGTCTTGCCTCCAGCATGTTGGTGATGATTTTCCCAGCTTCCTGCATGAAAGCATGGGTCTTGTCACCCATGTTTATCTTTCCAACGGATTCGGCCAGCATGGAGGTGGCATCGTCGCTTTCTACTTCCTGGGCGGTTGAGTCAGTTGCCTGCGGAGGGGGGCGTGGCAAGGTGGCATAGGTTTGGGGTTTAGCATGCGGATTAGTCACCTTGGCGGCGCTGATTGCTCCTGGGGGAACTGCAACAAAACGGGGGTAAACAGAACACAGAAAGCTAGCGGGTTAGATTAGTGGCAGGCAAATTAGTACTGGGTAGGGATCAAGAACTTCTTGAGAAAACTGATCCCAAAAATAACGCTTGGAATAAAAAAACGTAACAGAAATTAAGAGGTCATGGCTTAATATCATATAAAACACAACAATCAATCAAACTGGCAACACAACGAAACTCTGGGATGCTCTGTTCACCTGATCTGCACGTTGCAGCTGTTGCACAATGGCACACGCACTCCGGGAGCGGCCGCCTTGTTCAGGATGCCCCTGCCCCTCTTGGGCGCCGAGGTGGCTCCGAAGGCTCCCGAGGCCTTTCCTCCAGCACCGCCTGGACCGCCTGGACCTCCGGCACCTGCAGAATCATCCGTATTAGCATTCAGATTCAGATCACCAAAATCTGGCGGAAAGACAGCGGGCGCAGGCGGAGCGGCGGCATTAAAGGCGTTAGCTATCACCGATTTCGGAGCAATCGGTGCCTTGAACGGAGCAGTAGCTTTAACTGGACCAGGAGCAGGAGCCGAAACTGATCCTGGAGCTGTGATGGAAGCGATGGAAGGCCGCGAGGCCAGATTAGGCTGGATGCTACTGCCGTTGCTGCTCCTGAAGGCCGTGGTGGCCTGGTTATTAGTGGTGGTAGTAATAGCAGAAGCTTGGGTTAGACTTTGCGACGATCTCGCGACGGATTGCGATGCTGATGCTGAAGCAGATTGTGATGCTGATGAGGATGAGAGCGATGAGGAGGTGGTGGCTTTCGAGCTGCTCGCATAGGAGCTCTGCTGCACCGACGAAGAGAAGGCGGATTTCTGCTGCTGCTGTTGCAGGAATCCCGGTGGTGGTGCCATCAGCTTCTCCGTGGCCACGGGTGCTGTTCCATAACCGGGCACCCAGGACTCCACGGGCGCTGGTTTCAAGGGAAACTTGGAGTCAAAGGTGGGCGATCTCAGATTGGGAAAGCAACCCTCGCCGAGAGCAGAGGCCCTGGCACTAATGGCCTGAGATTGGCTGGTCAAACTGCTGATCTCCTGCTCCAAACAGGACAGACGCTTGGCCTGATTGGCCACAAATCCTGTCTTGCCATACGAAGAGCGACGTTCTGTGTCCGATTGGTTCTGGGATTGCGATTGCGATTGAATCTGTGATTGAGCCTGGCTCTGGCTGATCGACGATTGACCCCTGGACTGCTGGCTCACCGACTGGGAGCCCGTGCGAATCTCTATGGTCTTGGCACTCTGCGTTCTTTCGAACTCCTCGGTGACCTTGCGACGCCGCTCGATCTGCGTGTTGCCCACCTGGCTCCTCGTCTGACTCTGCGACTGCGACTGGGCCTGCTGCTGCAGCTGGGAGGACTGCTCCCTCTGCTGGACACTCAGGTTGCCCACCCTCTGCTCGGTGATCCTCTCGGGCTGCTGGCTGAAGCTCTGGCTGGCCGACCGCGAACTCTGCTCCGAGTGGGCCAGCAGCTGGCCCTGGTAACTCTGGCCCGTGGTTATCGAGCCCGTCTGCAGGCGAGGAGCTCCTGAAACGGACAGAATAGTCGATTTCACTTCCGGTTCCTTCATCCTGGGCGCTCGAATGGCGTTCAAGGGGTTCGGCGGCGGTCCCGGGGCCGGCGAGCGAGTCCTGTCCGGAAAGGGCGAGGCACTGAGCTCGTTGAAGTTCCTCGCATGCGACGCCGCGCACTCCTCGAAGACGAGCTTGTCCTCCGTCTGGTAGAAGGGCACAATGGGCGCCGGCTTGTTGGTCAGCGAGGGGGTGTACGGCCTGGTGGGCGTGAGGGCCTGATCCGGTCGCACCAGTTCGTCTAGAGGTTGGAAGGCCATCGTCACCGGACCCGAGCGATCCTCTACAATAATGGGAACCGAGAGCTGCGGTCGTGAGACTGGCGCAACAATGGACGGTATGGGTCTATGTACAGTGGCCGAGTCGCTGGTCACCGGCGCCTTGGGGGCGTCCACAAAGGCCAGCGGCACGTTCTCGCGCAGCTCCTGCGGCTCCGGGGTGCGGATGGGACTCTGGGTGGGCAGCACCGTCCAGTTGCGCTGGTACTTGGGGATGCTGTCCGCCTTGTGGAGGCCGGACTGTACGGCTTTGCCCTGCTTGGTCAGGTGGCTCAGCGGGGAGGGCGGCGGGAAGAGGATCGGCGAGTGCTCGAGCTCCTCGACGGTCTCCTCGATCAGTTCGTGCGCATCGAACTGCTGGTGGTGTTGGCTACTTTGTACAGCGGTTGGATGAGCGGGGGCTGGAGCAGGTGCAAAAGCGGTTGAGGTGGCAGGTGGCGGGACTGTGGAAGAGGAGTTAGCGGAAGCGGAACTCTGAGATTGGACTGAGTTGGCCTGAAGGGTTTGGGTCGAGAGCAGAGAGTGTCGATGTTCTTGGGTTACTTGTTGTTGCTGCTGGGTTACTTGGGTTACTTGGGAGAGTTGCTGTTGCTGAGGAGGCTGCTCTTTCTGGGACTTTTGCCCTATTTGCTGCATCTGTTGCTGCAACTCCGAGCTCTGGACACACTGCTGCAGTTGCAACAACTTGGATTGCTGCAGCTGCTGTTGGCTGAGGAGACTCTGCTGTTGATTGGAGAGCTCCCTTTGCAGTTGGGTCAACTGCTGACCCTGGAGACCCGACAGCTCCTCCTCCTTCTGGTGGAAGTAGTCCAGTCTCTTCTGGTTACGCTGCTGTGCCTTTAGGTACTTCTGGTACTCTAGATCATTCTCCTCCTGCAGGGCACAGACAATAGAATCTCGTGGGGTTGGCGGCACACTTCCAGCATTCGAGGCCGAGTTGGAGGACAGAGGTTCTCGGGATGGCTGGAATGCTTGCATGGCCGCAAAGGCGGAGGACTTCCGTGGCTGATCCCTGCGCGTCTCGTAGAACTCCACCGACTGCGGCGGCTCCGGCCGGATGCCCAGCTCCTCCTCTCGGTCCAGCACCTGAAATTCATTCTTCTTGAGTTCCTGCTGCCTCTGCTCCTCGTCCACGCGATGCATGGCGTTCTCGGGATTCAGGGGGGTGTAACCACGTTCCGGGGCGGTGCACAGGGCATCGCACATGCTCAGGTGCTCCTTGGGGGTGGGCAGGTCGATCATGTGGATGGGCACGTCTTTGTCGAAGTGACCTTCAAAAGGGCGATCGGGAGCGGTGGTCAGGGCACTCACAAACGGCGACTTGGGTCGGTAATCCTCCCGCAAATAGGGTTTAGTATCGATGGGTGGTGGCATGTAGGGCTCGGTCTCCTCCGGCAGTGGGATGCCCTGATCGGCGGGAGGGGCAAACTGGAGCGCGAATTCGGGAGCAGTAACCATGGCCTGGCTGAGACGGGTTCCCCTCGGAGGAGATTCCCGAAGGGGAATTGGAGCAGGAGATGGCTCAATTGGAGCAGGAGCAGGAGCTGGTGGAGGAGGAGGTGGAGGTGGAGCTCGAGCGGCTTCTGCCGCCGCCTCCGCCTCAAAGTCATCGCCACAGGGCCGGGGAAAGGGACACTCGACCAGGTGGAAGGGAACCTCCGGGGCGGTGGTCAGCACCCGAATCATCGGGTTAATCCACTCCTTGGGCATTGGGTTGGGTATCTTGGTTGGTGGAATCTGGCGCACCGGGGCAATCTCGAACTTGATCTCCGGCGTGGGTTGGAACTTGCGTTCGCTCTCGAGGATCTGACAGCGGTGCTGCTCTATCACCAGACCTTCGCGATCCTCGGCAGCTTCCGAGGCCTCCGGGATGGTCTCCAGTTCCCCGGGTAACTGGGGCAACTCCTTGATCTCTGGCTCATCGTTGAAAACCACACGACGGGTGGAAGGAGCAGGAGGAGCAGGGGTTTGAGAGGTGGGCGTGGTCACGGGACTTGGGGTCACCTCCCTTACCATGTCAACCAGTTTGTAGGTGCTCAAGGGAACGGCCAGCGAGTCCACACACTCCTGGGCACTTCTCCTTCCGGAGGCATAGTCCTGAATGGAGTCCTGGGTGCTGCCGTAATCCACCTGGTAATCGAACTCGGAACCAGATTGCTCCTGCATTTGATAGGCCTGAATCTGGGCGGCATACATCCGCTGGTACTCCTCCGAAGTGGTGGTCGTTGTGGTCGAAGTGGAGGTATAGCTATCCGAGCTGGATTCCTGCTCTACCAACTGACGATTGGTTAGTTGTGGAGCCGAGTAGCTCTGCCATTGGGGAGCTCCTGGTGCTTCCCCTTGAGGCTGCGGATCTAGTCGAGCCGTGGCTCCTCCAGGCGGCAGCGGAGGCACTTGTTGCACCGGATTAGTCACCACCACATGTTGCGTCTCCGGCGGAGGGATGTACAAAGGTGCCGCGGTGGGCGCCAAGTGGCTATCATCCTGCGGCGGTGGCCAGGTGAAACTGGAGCCCCGCTGCGACTGCCGACTGGCGGCCAAAGCCACCTCGATGTCCATCTCGAAGCAGTCCTCCTCCTCGAATTCCGGCTGCAGCTCCTCCACAACCTCTCCTTTCAAACCTTTCGAACAGCAGGGGTCAAGTGTTTGTGTGTTTTATGTGTTTTAGGGGCATAGTTAGTTTGGTTGGCGGGGCAAATATAAGAGCAGAAAGAAACAAAAGACAAGCGCTTGTTAGTCCTTGGCACTGAGAAAGCGGCAGAGCTTTGGTGGTCAGTGGTTTATAGGATCGGTGGGACAGTGGTTCAGTGGTGCAACGGCGACAGCGGCAGCGGATTCGAAGACACAACTTTTGGCTAAAAACTACTAGGCAAGAGGCGGCAAAAAACTAAAGCAACTCAATCCTGATTTCGTTCAGTTTGTGGTGTAGTTAGTGTGGGTAATGGACTGAGTGCTTCGAGTGGTGTATGGATGGTCAAGTTCAAGGCACACAAGCGAAGTTGGAAAAGTTCTACCCCCTCTACATCTCAAACCCCATTGCAATTTGTTGACAGACCAGACAAACAAACAACCGTGTATCGCTGGCATCGTATAAAGAGGGAAAATATTAAATGCGATTCAACAATAGTCGTTTTATTCCCCTCTGCCGGGGCAAATAAATTTTTTATTTCTTATTTTCAGAGCCATTTTCATGGCGAACAACAATAAACATACGCGTACACACAGTGTACACAGTGCTGGGGAAATTCTTTCCGCTAGGCACGCATATTTACTTCCATTTTTTATGGGCCCACGTCTGACTCCCCCCCTCAAAAAAAAGGAGGAAAAAAGGAAAACCCCAACCCAATTCTGGTTGCGAGCAAAAATGGCGTCGACAGGTAGTCATTGGATTTTATTATGCATAATTCGGTATTGGCTGTAATTTCGCAGAAATTGAAAATGGCAGAAACACACGACCGAAGGACAAAGGACCGCCGTTCCTGTGGCAGAAACAAACGGAAAACAAACAGGCGAACAAACAGAAACGAAATGAAATTATTGCCGCAAATATTTTGTCATATCAAAAATGTTGGCAGCAGCTACGGAAACTTTTCGACCATAATAAGAGGCCGCCAGGGCATTCGGCAAAAAGTTCTTCTTTATGTTTATTATTATTTCTGGCCCGGTTCTTCCTTTTTTATGGGGAGACTTAGAAAATGACAAAAGGCATGCAAAGTTGTGCAAGGAAAGAAATTCTTAGAATAGCCGGGAAGACAGTTCGATTAGTACTTATATAGACAGATATATATATAGGGTGTATATATCCAAGGGCTTTTCAAGCAGTATGCGGTTAGGCACGAAGCGTTTATACTATGGTTCTTATAAAGATCATTTCGGGGGCATTTCTTTGAAGTATAGATTCGCAGTTTATTGCTTAAAACTCATAGTATTCCATTCAAATTTTGATAGTATATATGCTTAGAACATATTTCGTAGAACATATAGGTTTTCCAGAATTTCGCCAACTTTGCAGGCCTTTTCTATGTGCGGGTTTTTGGGGATTTCTAATACGTGTAGGGGTAACCGTAACCTAAAAGAAGCAGAAACCAAAACAAAGGTTATTCGTGGGATTATGCTTAATGAGCCTAGGACAATAGTGCTACCAGATCCCAGCAAATATCAGGGGAAAGTGCCCTCGATAAATCCTCCCGCTGACGAATGCCAACCATGTGATGTATGGCCCCTTGGCACGCTTCAATATTCGGCCACTTTCGCCCGAGGAAAACTGCGGAAAAGTTCGGTTGGGGGGGAAAACTGAGGCGGATGCTTGTTCGTATAATAATGGCTGGTAATTTATCTGCTTTCGTTTACATTTCCCGCTCCGTGTGGGAAAGCTGCCTGTGCGTGTCGGCATTTGTGCAAGGCAAACATTTGTTTGCCGGCACATTTCTTGTTTTTTCCCTCCCTCTGTGGAAAGCAAATTGGAACTGGATTTGCTCATATGCCGCCACTCGTTATTTTTGGGAGGCCAAAACCCAAACCGAAAATAGATAACCCCAAATGATTGCTGCGGTTGTGCGTGATTTTCGCTTTGATTAGGAGATTGATTCCTGGCGGAATGAAGATTTATGTGAGCAGAAGAGCCTCTTCGCTTCTCTTCGGCGTCCCTTGCTAATTGCATTTTTAATTGCTTAACGAATGTGGGCGCTGGCAAAAATTGCCCCATAAATCGGTAGTGCAATTGCTGGCCCAGCCATATTTGTTGTTAATTCATTTCCGTTATGACAGCCAGCATCGCAGCGCGGTAATTGATAAACAAACAAACAAACAGACAAACAAGGAGGAGCAGGGATATACGATCCTATATATATAGATGTATGTGCAGATGGTGAAGAAAAAATACCAGAAATTGCCGCGAGAGGCCCAAAGTGTTCTTGTTAAAGCCGCAAAATCACAGTGAGCGAGAAAATCGATTTTTTTGGTGGAAGATCCAAACCGAAGTGATCCAAAATTCGATTTTCTAGCCCCCATAATTTTCTATTATTATTTTTTTTGCCAGATTAATTATTAAAAATTTCCGAATTTCTGCTAAAATTTAATTTGACTTTTCCCGTACGTTTTCTTTTCAAACCCACTGTCTGTGGCCTTCTTCATTTTCCCCGATGGTTTATTTGCGCTGCATTTAAAGCCCTTTCCTGCGTCCTGGTGAAAAGGAGCGGAGGAGGCGACCACAATGGCAACAGAATCGCAGTCTGAGGCAGGAATTGCAGCGGCAACCGAATACATTTTATATCATTTATTTCTGCGAACATGAATGGGTCTCGTTTCGTTGCACTGGCAACGCGTTACGTATACGCAGCGTATCGGTTTGGTTTGCTTTCATTCGGTTTGGTTTTTCGGATCGGTTTGGTTGGGTTTGGGTTTGGGTTTGGGTTTTGGGTTGGGGTTCTCCACCCTGCGTTCTCATTTTCCCCCAATTTTCCCTTCGATTTCGCATTTGCATTCGCATTCGCCTTTCAGCACTTTCGACTGGCACACGGAAGTGGAAGATGGCAATCGCATTGGCATTGAAACCGCCGATTGCACCGCCCCCCCATTTTCAGCATTTTCCCCGACGCGGTTACATCGGCCATTGTCAGTTTTAATTTCCCGTCTGGGCCCATAATAATGATAAACACATTTTAAAATGTTTCCACCTATTGATTGAGTTTGTCAACAAAATGTTTCCATTATTAACGCATTCGCAATGGGGGATGTGGCATAATCGGACCTGCTAATGAAATTCATTTGTGTGCTTGGACCTGAATGGGTTTTGTATCGTGATGATGGATATGTGATATATGGCAGAACTCTTTAAAGCAGCAACTTTCGGACTCAACAAGTGAATTAATCTACGGCAGTGAGTTTTCAAAACTGAACAACTACTGAAACTTTGGCTGCGAGGCAATGGGATTTTCTTTTGCATTTTTGCCAGCATTTTACCTCGGTAAACATTATTATTGTTGTAGGTGCTATAGTTGTTGTTGTTGCTGCCGTAGCTGGTGGGGTTGATGATATAGGGGGACTGACTCGGGGTGCTATAATTAGATCCCATGGGGTAAGAGTTCCTATACTGCTGCTTCTGTTGCTGATTGTTGTATTGCTGCTGCTGTTGGTACCTTACATTACGACCTACATATGTACACGGCACAAAGAAATCGGTATATATACACGGGCAGCAGACAAAACATATATATAGTGTATAGGGTGTATAGAGTGTAGAGTAACTTAAACTATGCTAAACGTTTTATGCAGCCACATTTGCCAAATAGTTTTCATTTAGTTGCTCACATGGGCGGGGGTTTAAACGAGCAGAAAATGGTTTAGTAAATTTCGCCAGAAGCATCTCGATAATTTCGATAATCTGAGGACTGTTGTTGGTTAGTTCTTCTCTATTTACGGTTAAGTCAAGTGCAATTTATTTATCGATCAATATAAGAATATGTATATATAAAACTCATCGTCGTTACAAAACAGAAATCCGGTTAATACTATACAACGATCGCTCTCTACATCGTCTATCACTCATAGTTTTTTTTGGGTCTTTTTTTTCTGGCTAACAACAAAGGAACTAAATTGTGGGCTATAAGGTATAAAAGGTATACGGTTTTTGGTACAAGTATATGGTACAAAATCTCAATTGGCTTAAGCGACTAGACCCATTCACCTTCTGACAGACAGCCGTCGTCATCGGCATCATCCTTACCTTGTTGGCCGACATTGCTGCGGGGCAGGGTGGCATAGGGGTTGTTGCCACCGGGAGCGGGACGCGGCGACTGCTGCTGCTGCTGCGGCGGATAGGTCACCGGCGACTTGGGAGCGGCGGCACCGAAGGGACGAGCGTAGCCCTGGTTGACCTTTGGATGGTAAAATTAAATATGTGCCATTAATTGGGTTCTCTTACTCAATTGGTTTCTTTTTGATTTAGGGCCAAACACTTTACAACACTTAACAAAAGTCTTAGTTAGTTTTCTGAGGGCTAATCTGAGCGAGCTGCGGCGCGAGCTGAGCGGAGCAGAATGCAAGGTACTTACTTTTCAGGCTGGTTTAAGGTCAAAATAACAGTGAGCAGCAGGGTTTATTAAAAAACAGGGTTTATTTTAAACAATGAAAAAAAAATTACCAAAATTTTTAAAATAGTTAAACAATTTTATACCACAAAGGAAATTTTTTTTAAGCTTTTTCGTGACTTTAAGATATTTTTTTACTTTTAAAGGAAAACGTCTATAACAAGTTATTAAAAATTATGTATACCTGATTTTCAAGTGGAATCTTTAATTAATGAAAATACTTTCAAGAGATTTTTCCAAATAAAATTCCATCTACAAGTTTCCCCAAAGGTTATCAATTAAAAATACCTGTTGCCATCAGTAGCTTCCCATTTAAAAAACGACACTACCCTGTTGCTCACTGTCCTCGACCTTGGTCTAATTGGGGGGCGGAGTGGGGTGGTTTACCTTGTAGCTGGGACCCGCCCCTTTTCCGGGGGCCTGCACGCTGCGGATGACGTTGCCGGTGAGCGTGACGTACTCGAAGGGCTGATCCCCGGATTGCTGAGGGGGCTGTGCTGTTGGGGGGGCTATGGCCCCCTGGTTGGTGTTAATCTGGCCATAAATCGAAGACGGCTCATCCGCCACGTAGGCCGACATATTGTCAGATGATGTTGCTGTTGCAGCTGGGCTATCTGTTGCCGTTGCAACTAGAGGTGTTGCTGCTGCTGCTGGGGCAGCTGGTGTTGCTACTGTTGCTGTTGCTTGGGGGCTTGCAACCTGATGTGGGTTAAATTTCAATTGATTAGCAAGTGTCGCCGTTAGCGCTGCCACAAGCGGCTGTTGTTGGTGTTGCTGGTGGGGCACTGCGAATGGCTTGGCCGTGCTGTTGTTGTTGTGTCTCTGTGGAAGTGTTGTTGTTGTTGTAGCTGTTGTTGTCGTGTGTGGTGTGGTGTTGTGGTGTTGCTGCTGCAGCTTGTTGGAGTACTCTTTCAACAGCTGGTTGTACGCATTGGGGCCCTTGTTCTGCGTATTCATGTCGTTCTCATTCTGCGCACCAGCCTGCAGCCTGTAATTCGTCACGGCCTGGGTTTCTGGGATCTGCGGAGGAGGCGGCGGCGGCGGGGAGGGTGGCGCTGTCATTGTGTAATTATCACCCTGACCGGCGGCAGGAGCAACCACCTCCAGTGACGTGGAGGAGCCGGATGTCTGGCGCGAGTGCAGGGGCGACCCGAAGCGGTCCAGCGATAGTGTGGATGAGTAGCTCTGGTGGCTCTGGCCCACGCCACTCCCACTGCCACTCCCACTGCCGCTGCCGCCCACTCCGGAGGAGGAGGAACCACTGGAAATGGACGACAGGCTGCTGTGAGTGCGTGTGTGCTCCTGCTTTTGCTGCTGGCTGGTGGACAGGTGCTGCTCCGGGGAGACCAGTTGCTGCTGCTCCTTCTCGTACTGCAGCAGCTGGGTGGGCGAGGGGGGCGGTGGCAGGGGCAACTCCTGGCTGCTCTCAGACTCAGGCTAAATGGGTTAATAAGGGCGGGCGGGAAGGCGGGCAGGCGGGGGTTAACAAAAGGCAGTTAATTAAAATGCAACGAACAAGGCATGTGGCACACAACCTACGGCTGATGAACTAAGGCCCCCCCAGGTGTGTGTGAGTAGTATTCATGAGTGTGTAGGGTGGTGTTCTAAAAATGGCTAATAGGTCAAGGTCAATGGGCGGGCTAAATAAATGTCCCGATCCCAGAAGGGGAATGCTGAAAAAAGAGGCCATATTCCTTGGGTAATCCACTCGGGTGATTATGCAACCTGCGCAACTGATTCGCTAGAAGAAACGTATCTTCTCCCGGTTTTAGTCACTGAAAAAAGAGTCGTTTCACTCGATTCGCTAATCGTTGGTCGTAGGTTTTGTGTTTTATAATATAAACCGATTTCTGGACACTTTCCGTGTCGCTTTTGGTCACTTGTCTGGTGTCCGCTCGCTGCGGACACAGTTACGGACACTTCGCGGACACGGACACAGAGTTACGGACACGGCTGTTGGGATGCGAGATGCGCACTGAGCACAGGGCGCAAAGAAACTGCGGCCACGGCGGCGAAAAAGCTGCCAAAACCGCTGCAGCTGTGTGTTTTTTATAGATGGCCAAAAATAAAGGAAAAAAAAACAGAGACGATACGGCGGAATGAGTAAAAAGCAGCGCTTGGCATATATATTTAGCTTTTAGCAGCCATTGCACATTTTCGCGAAATGCGCTGGCCGCGGCAGAAACAGAAAGAAAATCAGAAAAATAGTAAAATGGACTATTTATACCCCCCAGTGCAATCAATCTGGCCATGTCGATCCGATTGATTCGACTGTCCGTGCCAAGGGGGAAGTCTTCAGACCCTCAATGAAACCGTGACGATATCCCTTCCCGATCTGCTTACCCCATGAGCCATCAGCCGTAGGTCGATCCAACAAACATAAACAATAACTCCATGCAAGGCAAACAGAGGACTCACGCAAAAACACAGAGAGAATAAAATAGAAACACAGGCAAAAACACATAAACAAATTTTGTGCACAGAGAAAATGGCATGGCAATGTGTTAAATAAATTGTAAAACAAATTAACCATTTCATATTTATTCATTGAAAAATAATTGTGGCATATTTAAGCTATGCTTTTGATATTTTTAAAACACCTCAAGGAATAATTCGCTCAAACAGCTTCGCATACTTTTCCTCTGTGCTGGCAAATGCATAAAACTTTTCCATTTTCATTTGATCGCTTTGTGGCCAAAGAAAAGTGAGGAACGCCAAAGAGAAAGCAGTAAACAAGAAGCGCTTCTTGATAAAATTGCCCGAGATGTTTGAACTTCTTTGCTGGCATAAAACTTTTTGCATTATATTGCATTTTTCTCTGCCTTGTTGTTTTCTGCAGATGATTTTTAACATTTTAGCATATGTCGGATGCTGGCGCTTCCGGCGAAATGTGCTGAGTTTAAGCAAACATTTTTCCTGGCAATATGATAGAATTGAATGTTGCGAAAGCAGAGTCAGGTGGAAAAGGTGGGAGTGGAAGTGGGATTCCTCCGACTCAAGTTTCTGTGTTTTCTGTGTCTATATCTATATACATCTGTGTTTCGTTGAGTGTCTGACATTGTTTTAGCCACGGCAGCAGGGAACAGTTAACACTTAGAAGGTATTCCCAGGAATCTTCACTTACCGGTGCCGGGGCGGGGGTGGAGTTTCCATTCGAGTATCCATTCGAGTTGCCTCCGTAGCCGTGCGAGTTCAAGGCCGACGAGATGGTGGTGGCACTCAGCTTGGTGTTTCTGGAAATGGGAATAGGAAAATAGAATAACAGAAAAGATAACTTTAGACAGGTGCCCGATAAATCAGATTTGCCAGCGGTAATTGCCTGTCACCAGCCATTCGCATTAATTGCCCCCCAGTGCGAGACCTTTAATTTAGTTTTGGCCAGCAATGACATCGTTTTAAATTAAGCAAACAGCACGCCAAAAGCCCAAACAAAAATTTCAAATGCCAAATGCAAATTGCAACTGTCACTGGGTGAATACTATGGCATTTTTGACACACCAGCAATATCGCACACCCTCGGGCTGTTCGGACCCCTCAAATATTACAACCCCAATCGATGGCTGGATTCCTGGGAAAATGCATTCCCCAGTTCGTTTGCCATCGTTTTAGTTGGCATGCAAAGTATGTGGCACACACATATGTTGCCAATTCATTTATTAAAAATTTGCGGCACAGCCGATGACACGTCAGCAGAGCAATCAGTGTCGCCTCTTTCATTTCCAAAATCGGAAAGTGGCCAACCAAAACAAAACAAGCCAATGGGATTTTTTTAAAGGGAAAGTTGGAGACTTAAATACCCTAAGAACCCATAAAAAGAAGAAATCTCATATTATATTTTTCAAAATTTTTAGATGTTGTATTAAATCTATAGAATTGCTGTTTGAAATATATTTTAAATCCAACTACTTAAAACCCATTTTACTTTATAATATTCAATACAATATATCTCTCTTAAGAGTATTTCAAATGGTCCCTCCCGAATATATGTACATATTCCGTTGAGCATGGGCGATTTTTCGTCGCCGGCATGTCAGCCGTATTTTGGCATATAGCGAATGCGCTGAATTTATTTATATTTGATTTTCAACTGTACCCAGGACCCTCTCCTGGCTATCCCCTTCCCTCCCCCTCCGCCACTGACCAATTGGCCGTGTAAAGGGACATGCCGCGCAAAAAAATCAAAGGAAATATTCGGGAATAACTGGGATCACTTACGGCTTGATGGGAACTGGGACGTAACCCTCGGTGCCGGAGGGAGGATTATTGATGGCGGCCTGCTTGGCGTGGATGTCGCAGTAGAGCTTGTTGTTGAAGTTGTAGTAGCCCTGGTTCTTCAGCGAGGTGCCGCAGGTGGCACACTTGAAGCACTCCACGTGCAGGTTCTTGTCCTTGATGCGCACGAAAACGCCACTGAAAAATTGGTAGGGGATAAATGGGATTATTAGCGGGATTATTATGATGGAGGGACAGTTCGAGAGGCTCTTCAAGGATTAAAGGAATCATTGGAATTTTCGATAAATTTGATACGAATTCTTATAAAACTTATATTTATGCAGGTGATTATTACCCTCTGTATAATTTCAGAATGTAAATTGAAGAATATTACAAATAATTTCCCACCCTAAAGAGCCCCTCGAAAGTTTTGCAGACATTCATCTCGATGATTGAATGATTGATCAAACAGCACTTGGTAACTGGATTACTGATTACTACTGATAGTTCGCTGTGCATTTGTGTGTGTACATCGCAACAGTCCCCGAGCGAATCTGTTAGCCGTTTCGTGTTGTTGAAGGTAATGCGAGAAATATGTAAAAAGCTATAATGCATTATCGAGTTAAGCTCCGCTGGCGAGCCAATTAAATTGGCATACAAATTAATACAAATGACGGTGGCTGTTCCCATGGATCTGGTCTGGATCAGGAGCTTTATTCCTGGGCCGGGGCTCAGGTGTTGGGGAGTGCGTGAATGGCAAACAATTGACTTGGCCGCCGTGAGTCCGTGGAATAAAAGCGAATTAAAATGCAGACACACGGGTTGGGGGAAGGACGCATGAATTATCATTGATTCGGCGAACAACGAGTCCTTACACAATGCCCACGCCGCACAGCTGGCAGGCCGGATGTCCGCTGGCGGTCAATGGACGTGGTCGACCATCCTGGTCGGTGGCCAGTGCCGCCGCCGCAGCCTCCATTTCGGCCTTGTACTCGGGTCCCTGGAGCCCTGGGCAGATGGGCAGCACAATGATGCGCGGATCGGCCTGCTCCTGATCCTGCTGCTGCTGCTGTCTGAGCTGCTCCTCTTTATCCTGCTGGGCCACCGGCAGACTGGGCCTGTGTGGAGCCGCCGGCGCCAGGGTGTTCGACTGCAGCGGCACCCCAATCCGCTCATCCTGCTGAAACTGGTGGTGCAGCGGAGTGCGTCGCTCGTTGCCGCCAATTGCATGGCTCTGTGTCCAGTAAAAATTGGCGGGACTGTGTGGTTCTACAGCATCATCATCATTATTATCATTGAAGCGGAAGAGCTCAATCAGTTATTTGGAAAATACGCATGTACACAAACAACCTGCCTAAAGTCTGCTCCGGGAAAACTGAACCCTCTAAGCACCCCACTAATTGCTGGGAATTAGTTAATAATGCAGAAGCATCGCTTTTGTTGCTGTTAGTCAATGTGCATACACAAATGCTAATTTACACGCAGGAGGTGGTATTTAGTCGCTCTGGTAAGGGGATAAATATTTGTATCTCAAAAGGACAAAATGTGTAATTAGCAAATCCTTTGAAACTGGCTTCGGTTTACGATTTAATTTATTTAATTCCTCATATTTGTTAAGGAATTATTCTAATTTATTACTGAATATTTCAGATATTTTTAAAGGGAATAATTGAAATAAATTCAAATGCCATTTAGTTTTTAAGATACATTTGTAAAATAGTCGATTTAAAGATCTTGTACTGATTATTTTTAAAAGAATCAATCTAAATACTAATTTTGTTTTGGGAAAGCCAATCACTATTATCAAGAACAGAACCAAGTGATTTAGGTTTAAGGAGTACTTCTAATCCTTTTGAGTTTTCAAGATACCCATACTTATCATCCTATCAAAACTAGTTAATACCCTATTTTATTTTTATTGGGGCAGTGAGTTCCAATAGGCTTCTGCACTTACGTAATGAGGCGCTCGCATTCGGTGCAAATGTTCTGGCCAGTTGGGAGTCCGCCGGTGCTCGGGGGCTTGGGGGAGTTCACGGGGGCGCTGACATGGCGAGTGGTGCTCGATTGCTGTTGTTGTTGTTGTTGCTGGTGATAGTGTTGCTGTTGCTGTTGTTGGTTGTATTGCTGTTGCTGATTGTATTGCTGTTGTTGGTTGTATTGCTGTTGTTGTGGTTGTTGCTGTTGCTGGGGTGCATCATGCTCGTAGTGGCTGTTGCCGAATGCTGTTTGTATGTATTGTTGTGGGGCGGTGTTGTGATTGTTGTTGCAGGTTGTTGATAGTTGTTGATTTTGGTGTGTATGAAAAACAGTTTAAATACAAACACGAGTTAGACAGAAAGATAGACAGAAAGTGGGTTTTCAATGGGTGTGTCTTAAAGTCTTATTCAGCAGTCGATGGGAGACAGAAATGAGCTGGCAATTCAAACAAAAATCTAGCCCATAAAGCTTTTACTAATTGTAAACAAATAAATCAATAGATATTCTGAAGGAAAGATAACTAAACTATGTAACCCCAAACGTTTTGTCTATAGAAAACTCTTCGCCTCACTCAAAAAATAATACTTTAATATCTACGACTTTTTAGGTCCGTGCAGGTGACTTTGAAATTGTTGGTTAATATATTTATAGACATGACTGTGTGTGGGCACTAGAAATGTGTCTTAACATAGAGAAAACGAAAGTCCATTTCCTTTTGCTGGTCTAATGGGTTAAACGACAAAAGAACAGAAACAATTTAGTTACATTTGGATTGTGTGGGGTACATTTCAAGGTCCCTGCTGGGCATTTTAAAAAAACACTGGCTAGCATCTGGCAGACTGCCCGCCCACCTGGCCCACCCACCCCCGCTAATCGCCCAGAACATCGCTAGCGAACGGATTGGCTCCGTTGTTTAGGATGAGCAGCAGGCGGGCCAGCTCGTAGTTGGCGTCATTACCTGGAGTGGACTGGCCGGTCTCCTCCTCGCGCAGGAACTTCAGAACCTCGGAGCGATCGCCCTGGTATTCCTTCTCGTTCTTCTTGAAGTTGACGCTGGAAAATAAGAAATTAAATAGTTATAATTTTAGGAAAACATAAGATTAAAACCACTTTACGAAACAGATGTGTTAAATTTCCCAGACTATGCATTTGTGTTTTATTAAGTAAATATTTTATAATTAAGTCCACATTAGAAAAATGCAATTTGTAAACGTGTACAAATTGGTGAGAAATTCTCTTGCTTAAGAAATTTACCGAAGGAAAAGGAAGGGAATTTCGGGGGAAGAAAAGTGAGTTTCAACGATTGGAATGTGGATGAAATCTCGCAACGAAACCAAGAGCCCTTGTGCTCGGGTGTAGCATACTTTCAAGCGTGCACACTGCTCAGCCCGAAAGTATGCTCCTCCGCTAAGTGAGTGAGTGGCGGCAACAAGATTGTTACGCATCCGCCGCGTTGGCCAGAAATCCCCCAAAGAAATTAAGCGCTAAAGGCGCGCGTTGCGGACCCACGCGTGCGTTTTGGCCCACAAAAGTCGACAACTGGCACAAGCTGAAGCACTTGGCCCGACTTCTCTGCAGCTATGGCTATCATTTGCCAAATTGCACTCACCGTTTCGAACGGCCTGCGGTTCTTCGCACGCCCTGCTTTTTGTTTTTTGCGTTCTGCCTTCTCGTTTTTTTTTTTTCGTTTTGGGGCAGTGCCAAGCAGAGCGGAGAAAGAACATTTTTAAGTAAAACTTTTCCTGCTATTTCGCACTGTCACGGCTGCGGCTCAGACAGTTGTTTGTTGCCTTTTCCCCCGGCTTTCCACCCCGCGCTTTTCCCGTTCGAAAACTTACCCGAGCACACCGCCGGCCAAAACCTCCGCCTGGGCCGAGAGTGTTTCCGCAATAGATTCATCGCTGTAAATGCCAACCGGGGTGTTGTATTGTTTATTGACAATGCTCTTCACTCCGCCATCGCCGCCGTTGGACTGAAAAATAAGTGTGAGAAGTGGCAAATACATGAAAACTTGTGCCGGGCTGAGAAAGTGTGAAATGAGCAAAGTTTCTGATGAAATGAAGGAGGAGAAAAATCTCCCCACGCACTTATTGTAATTGGGAATTATTGTTCTCCACTTCTGAGCCCTTCTCTGCGCTTCTCACAATGTTGACCCAACCAAAACGGAACCTAGTCTGAAAAGTTATTAATTTTAAATAGATGTTATACTTTTCAATCTTTGCTCTCATTGAATATGCAATAACATTTATTAGAATATTCTTTAGTCTTTTATTATATTGCCCTATCCTATATGTTAAGCTAACTGAAACGAGACCTTCCCTATTTCCATTCAGTAATCAATAACATCTCTTCGATATTCTTAAGCCTTTCATAATATTGCCCTAGCCTATATTCCAATTCCAAATTGGGTTTTGTATCCGGCTGCTTTGAAACTTGCATATTAAATTATATTCCCAAGCCGGAGGTGTTTACCAATATCTCAGTAGCATTTCAACCGTGCCATTCGCACAGCCTTAAATCACATTAAGCTGCTATTGCTTTGCCTCCCATAATGTTGTTCCTGAAACTGGGCACATAAAATGATCCCAAATCAATTTCATGTCCGTTGTCATTGGCTGGAGCTATTATTATACAAATTCATAACAATAAAAGATACGTAAATGTATGCATATCACACACACAACAGAGACATTACTATGCATGGCAGAACACAGATACAGATGGAGATGGCAGTATGTGTGTGTGTGTGAGGGACCTTTTGCACATTAATTCTTGCCAGGCAAATAATCCTAGCACTCATATTCATTACTCATTCTGACACTTTTCAGAACTACGCACAAACAAACTGAGCGTCAGACAGACAGACATCGTATAAATGCAAATGTTGTCAACTCATACAGGGGGTTTGGTTTGGTGTTTTGGTGTTAGGGGATGGTATGGGGTTAGGGGATAGGGTTCCTAACCCAACAGCCGAAAATGAAATGAATGAATATGAAAAGCCACAGACAGACAACAAAATAAACGCAAAGTGTGGGGAGTGTGGGCGGTCTAGAACTAACTATCAACATCATTGGTCATCATCAGGACGTCAGCATCAGCTGGGCCACTAAAACTTTCCGCATTCCCAACTTTGGGCTGCCAGTTTATGAATTTTATAAATGATGTGGTGCAGGGATGGGTTTGGGGATCTACTCTGCGTGATTGCAAATTAGTACACTCACGAAGGGACGGGCCGCGTTGTTGTAGCCACAGCCGATGTGCTGGCTGTCCTGTTGTTTGTGAGCCAGAGAGGTCTTCGTCACCGTCTGCAGATACGGCGAGTTGGGCTGCGGCACATTGCCCGTGGGCGTCACATGCGGCCTCCAGGTGGAGCCGCCACTAAGGGAGGGCATAAAATGGAGAAATTATTAAAAATACTATAAACTTCGAGGTACTTTCGACCACTTACCGCTGCACTGTGATGACAAAGTTGTTGCCGGAGCGCACCACAATGTCCTGGGCATCCTTGTGCCTTAGATTGAAGACATCCACGTCGTTGATCTTGACCACCGCATCGCCGGGCTGCAGGCCAGCCTGCTCGGACAAGCTGCCGGCGTTCACCTGGAAGAGTCAGGAAAAACCAGACCTATTAGTAAACATCATATAACCCAGAAAAATGCCCCGTTGGCTTAAAAATTTATTATGCTGCAACGGCAAAAATTGTGAGCGGGGCAATCCGAGTCCAAAACTCGCGGTGGCGCTGATATATAGTATATTCCACATGCCCATAGGAACATCGAAATGCAGATATACATATATCTGGGTTTTTTGGCCCGCAACTATTGGCCAAAGTTTAGTTTTATAGGCGTTGCTTTGTGTGCCTTTTCGGCTGTTTGTTTTCATCATTTATTTATTTCCGAATATATGCATGTTTTCGTTCCGCGGGGAAATCGTGCGGGAAAATGCCATAAATTTGCACGATTAAAATCGTAAAAGTTACGCCGGAGATTCTTCTATATGGCCAGCGGGGTTTTTGTGTGGGCGCAACTGACGCATTCTGCCGGCAGAGAATTTTCAAATTTCAAACTTGAAATTGAAATGTAAGGCAGTGACTTAAAACTCAGGCACGGAGGGCTCTGAATAACCATTCATTACCAAGTTTTGTTTGTGCAGAACAAAGTTAGCGAATGTAGTAAATGGCAGTAAATGTTTATGAAATCACACAGGCATCCTATTTCACACAAGATTTATTCTAACATGTTTTTTGGCTAATTTCAAACTTTATTTTGATATGGTTTATCACATTTTAAAAGGCAAAAAAATATATAAACTTTTTAATTAAGTTATTCAATTTCTTCTTTTCTTGCCTTTTTATTTTTATTTTTATCTATTTTGATTTAAAACTTTAGTTTTATATAGTTTATTATTATTATTTAAAAATAATAAACTTTTAATTAAGCTAAATAAATGCCCTCTTTAGCTTTTCAGCTCCATTTAAACTCAACCTTCTTTCCGCAAATTTAAAGCCGCTTAGCATGGAAGTCACTTGGCCTGTCAATGTCGCTTCATCAGCCAAACTAACCAACTAAGCACACACTCAATCCCTGGCACACATAGATACACTCATCAGGCTAAAGTCCACAACCACAAAATACAGCCACACAGGAGCGTCGAGGGGGATAATGGGGGTAGGGGTAGCAACTGCTCCTGTTGCTCCTCTCGGGGTCTAGGCCAAAAGTTGCGAGGCGGGGGATAGAAGATCGAAAGGAGGTCCAAACGGGGGCTCAGGTGTGCCCCAAAATTATACGCGCCATGCACGTATCCACTTTGGCAAATTGTCTGTTTATCAGACAACTGGCAGGCCCAGTCAGTCAGTCCTCGCCGACCCCCTGAAAAACCCCCTTCGCCAACCGCCCCACCCCTCGAAATACCCCCTTTCGTCTGTGGTCGGTTTATATTTGCACAAAACGGGCGACGCTCGTGCAAAAACAAACACAAACAGAGACACTCGCACACAGATACGCCGCCTCGGTGTGTGTGAGCATAAATATTTCATTGGCGCACTCACCAAGCGAGACACCTAAATTTTGTAATATTTACAAAGTTGCCAAAAAACGTCGAAGCCCCCCGAAAACCGAATCGAATTGAATCGAGGCGCAGCGAATCGGAGCAGCCGAGCAGAGCCGACAGGTTAACCGAGCCACAAAAATGTACACAGAGGAAAAATGCAGTGTAAATTTATCTTAAGATCAAATCTTTTTAGCACATCAGTAGCTATTATGATTTATTTATGCTAAAAGAAAGGTGTAGTGATATTGATAAAAACAATGTTTCTTTAAGTTCTTACTCTAAGAAAAATCTTTTAAAAATTTTTGATTATGGTGAAATATAAGGAAAAGATCATATTTTAATCGCCATATATTTTATTTTAAAATACTATATGCATTAAAATTTTTTCATCAAATTAAATTTGGGGAAATGTATGGGAACATATTTATTATTTAATAAAATGCCTAAGCTTCTTGTATTATGGTTTTTTTGACCAACTAGGACAACATTTTCCCAGTGCACCCCCAATCCCTGTGTCAAAGCCAAAACCAAAGCCAAATCCAAGTCCATATCCGACGTGTGCCGTTGACATGTTCATTTTCTTGTTGTCGGCTGTGGGTAAAATTGAAATTGCTTGGCCAAGGTGTTTTCCAGACAGCAACAAATAAGTCCTGGCTCCTCGTCCTGCTCATTCCCATTCCCGTTTCCCCCAACCCCGCCTTTAGTCCTCCTCATCATTCAGCCAGTCAGGCAACCGAAATCAAAGCGAACGCGGCCTGAAAAGTATTTTTTTTTGGCACGGCTTCGTGGGTCTGGGATATTGACATTTGGACAGTTTTATGAGTACCTGCGATCCGTGTTTGTGTCCCCTTTCCATTCGAATATATCTAACTGTGCGCTCGTTCGACATTTGTCAGCTTTATAGCATTTGCGGCTGGCCGACAATTGACAGAGCATTTGTTTTTGCTCTTTCGAATGACTTATGAGTTGGCCAGATGTACGAGGAGATGGACAGGCCCGAAATGGCATTACCAGTAGCTTTGCTTTTGGCCCCGCCCTCGGTCACAATATTAGATTTGCTGCCAGTTTCCAGGTCCCACAGGTCGAGCTGGTTGGCCCTACGACGCTGTTTGTTATGACAGACCCAGGATACCGTATTCCTTGTGGAGTATATCAGTCGAATGCCACACATGTAACAATATTAAATTATTTTCTTTACTTCTAGATATAAGCCCTTCTCTGCGCTTCTCAAATACTGGTGTACCCATTACAATTTAAAGCCTCTCTCTGCGCTTCTCATAAAGTCATAAAGCGTGGACACACCCACTATGCGTTTAGGTACCTCCACAGCTCATAGCCTTACATCCCGCTCCTTTTAGTATCCTTCGCCAAGGGAGAAGGACATTAATGCGATGTCCTGGCATATTACATGTGTGTGGCCGCCCTCACACGGGGCCAGAACAACTAAATGAGAAGCGAAGCTGTAGCAGGCAAATGATGATTTATATTGTGACTGGACAGAGCTTGGGCGAAACATGCCCGGCTAAGAGTAAATGTTGTAAAAATAATTTCATTTGCATTATCATCAGCATTTCCCTGGCATGTATTTAGCATTTTACTCCGCATCTGCATATGTATGCTCTCTGCTTCTTTCGTCGGTCCCACTTGAGAGGAGAAGCTCTTGAAATTATATGCGTTATGACAAATACTCCCAGATATATGGCCAAGTGGCTTTCGTGGCGACGTTGGTTTGTTGGCGCTGGCAGCTTGACAAACATTTTCACAAAAGTATGAAGAATTTCGACTCGTTTCGTTTCGTTGCTGAGTTGTTCAAGTGTTTGATTTGCCAGAGTCGAGGGAAAAATGGTCTCGGCCATCGAGAATCGGAAAATCCATAAAGCAAATGAAATTCTGTGGACCGAACCGAAGCCAAAGCCAAAGGCCCGTAATCAAGTCAACTAAGCGCTGCTCAAATCCATTCAAGTGCATTAAAATTGAATTTCGTTCAGCACACAGCACCACACACATGAGGAGTTCAGAGACAAAATAACAACAATGGAACAAAAACCAAACCCCCAAATGCATTCTCTTAAGGGGGAAAATCGGGGAGGTTGGGGAAACGCTCACACATTGTATGCAAAATATTTATGTTGATAAATCAAGTTTGCTTTTGTGGATTAGGTGTATCTCAAATAAATTGAATTTGCGGCGTAAATTAAGCCAGAACCAAGAGCCAGGATACAGGACAAACGTACACACACACATTCACTTCGCAGGACTCTGAAGTGGAGGCCTAGCAGCCAAGTTCTGCCAAGTTGTCGGCCAAGTTATGAGCTTGTTTAATTGAAAATAAATCTGCTTAAAGCCCCAGCTGAGGCGGGCAATATGACAGCCACACACTCTCATTTGCTGGATACTGGCCCTCTATCTCAATCTCCGGCTCTCGGGGGCCGTAAAAAGCGAAAAGAGAAATTGCGGAAAAGTCGTAAGTAGAGCGAACATGAACAAAGCAGATAAAATACAAAATACTGCGGAAATGCAGCGCAAATACAATGAATCTCAATGTGTATGAATATGCATGCTGCATCACTCATACGCCACGTCGTTCCCCCGCTAGAAACAGAAGCCCTCCTCTCCGCCATGGAGCATAGTAAATCACTGGAGACTCCGCCACTGCTGATGCGGCTTTCTGGCACAAACAAATGGCAGCCACAACACTTGACCAGCGCGAATGGGGACGGGATGGTTAAAACTATGGGGCTATGGGGATGGGATCCCGAGGGGCAAACAGTTTCCAACTAGACTGAGCTGGCTGCCAGCGATTAAACCGAGCCAAAGAGTGAATGAAAAACACCAAGCTACCGGCTAGAGAAACAATTCACTTGCACTTCGTTTGCCTGGCAGTTTAAAGTGCTCCTAGCCATCATTTCTCTCTCTCTGGGCCTTCCATTTCGACCAGGCTTAAAGCCCTCGACTTTTTATGTTTCCCCAGCCCTCAGCCACCAGCTTCACTTTCAATTATATTGGAAAAAGTCACCAAATCACTTGCTAATGGCTTCGGCTTTGAACATAGCCTCCTCCTCCCAGCCTTATAGTCCCAGGTCCCTGGTTTTACTGGGCTGACCAGCCTGGCAGCCAGACAGACAGACAAATAATATTTATTTATTGATGGCGAAATATGGGCGGCAGCAACTGCAACATCGTGGCACCCGCCAAACTGTCGGCAACATTTATAAATTATGATTGCAATCAACGTTCAACAAAAGCGCGTTCCACCATCAGCTTGTAAGTTGCTTGTAATACTCTATAGCATTTGGGTGCTAGCAACCCCTTTAAAAATATGATTTTCTGTATCTTTACATTTCCTTGAACATTTTATTAAAGGTTTTAAGTTGTGAGATATTTATCTGATATTTCAAATACCTTTTTTCCAACTATCTTTAAAACTTTAAAATAGTGTACGTGCTTTTAGATATTTTTCATGCCATTTAAAGCAGTTTTAAATTAAAGAATTAAAAGAAAATCAATTTATGTTAGAGTATTTCCACTTATACAAGAATTTCGTAACTAGATTTCCCTTTTCTGATTTGGTAGAATGACAGATGCAGCCATGCACACACAAAATGGATGGAGATGGAAGGGAAGGCAGAGAGAGCGTGAGAGTGAAACACAGTCTGACTGCAATAAACGTGACAATTTATATAAATGTTGCATATTCATAACGAGGAGCAATGGGAAAAAGTTTGCCACAATGCCGCGCATTTTGCGGCCACCAGCTCCCGGCTAATGAATGTTGGCCATGAGATCCATGAGAAAAGGAGGAGGTGGAGTGACTCCTATGTGGAGCAGTCACTGCCGGCAGGCGGATTCCAATTCCAATTCCATTCCCATTTCCACTTCCACCCAGGGACTCTTTCTAATCCGCTGCGTGGGCGCAGTCAGCCCGACGATCATTAATCTGCGGCTAATGCCGGACCTCACTTGCAGGTCTGGAAATCACTCGGACATGGGTAGGATGTATCTTCGCATCTGGTATCTGCGGATCTGTGGGCCGGCGTGTGTGGATTTCCTGGACAGCTGAGGCAACACCTCTCGAGAAACGACGAAATCGCCTTGAGGGGCTTGGCTCTGACTTTGGCTTGGCTTTGGCTTTGGATTTGCACTAGACACTTGTGAGTTGTGACAGCAGCAAAATGGCTAAAAACGAGTGAGAAATTGCCAATTGCAGTTGCCAAGTCCAGGTGAAAGTCTCGCTCACGCACGGGCTTGTGATAGATTCGCTGATTACTCCGGGGGACAGGTTTTCTCGGTCTGAGATACAATTTAAACGATTCCCACTCACGCATGACATTTCTGTAATTTCTGCAATTTTTATGGCCACTCGAGGAAAGTGTTTAGCTGCATTCACACAGGAAAAAAATTGACAAAAGATCAGATCAGATTTAAAAGTCTTAAAGCAGTATTTTTATAAATTTTATGAAATGGTAAAATATAATGTTGGTATTTGACATTAATTTTGTATTGATATGAAATAAGTTAGAAATTACACTACTTAATTTCGAATTGTTTTCTGTGCATGCACACGATGTACATGTGGTTACGGATCTTGCCAGGAAATTGATTTAAATAGTCAGTAATTTCCTCTTCCAATTCAGAATTACATTCTTATAAATCAAATCTTACTTTGAGTTCTTTCTACAACTCCCTTTGAGGAGTTGATCCAATTTAGCTCGTATTTTTATACCCTTGCAGAGGGTATTATAATTTTGGTCAGAAGTTTGTAACGCAGTGAAGGAGACGTTTCCGACCCCATAAAGTATATATATTCTTGATCAGGATCAATAGGGGAGTCGATATAGCCATGTCCGTCTGTCCGTCTGTCCGTCTGTCCGTCTGTCCGTCTGACCGTCTGTCCGTCTGTCCGTCTGTCCGTCTGTCCGTCTGTTTCAATACCGTTTGCGAGCTCAGTTTAAAAGCTAGCGCCTTGAAACTTTCACAGTCGTCCTAAAACATGTGTACGCAGATCAAGTTTGAAAGCCGACCCGATCGGACGTCTATATCCTATAGCTCCCATAGGAACAATCGGATATAGCTTTCACAAAATGAAGATATTTCGCTCAGTGTAAGAGCTATTGACATGAATCTTTCCAAATCTTATTTTTTTGTGCGTACCTTGATCAGGGTAAAAGCGCGTGCCGATCGGACGTCTATATCTTATAGCTCCCATAGGAACAATAGGGTGAAATCGGTCAAAATTTGACGTTTTTCAGGATATTTCGCGCAAAATATAAGCTATTCCCATGAAACTTTCCAAATCGTATTTTTTTGTGCGTACCTTCATTAGGGTAAACCCGCGTGCCGATCGGGCGTCTATATCCTATAGCTCCCATAGGAACAATAGGGTGAAAAATTTAAAAATTTTATTTTTTTTAATTATAAAATATTTTGTTGTTTATTAATTCATGTTGCTAGTCTAGTCAAGTTTTAATTCGTAAAATCTGCAAGGGTATTAAAACTTCGGCTTGCCGAAGTTAGCTTCCGTCCTCGTTTCAACTAACTCTCAAAGATAGTTTCCCCTTAACAGGCTACCCCCATCTCGGCTCCAATTTAATCATCGCCACTCGCAGCTCACACAAGCTCATCTGGCGGCTCATCTTCTTGGAGCAATTTACGGCTCCCAGAATCCCCCTTTTTCCGACTTGTCTCAGACTGGAAATTGAGTTTAAATTGCTCTCAGCTGATGCCGGAGCTCCTCTTACCCGGAGATAAACTAGAATTTCAATAAATGTCACATGTCCCGCGTACGCAAATTGTTGATTAAAGCGAGCGGAGCAACCTGAAGCTGAACCCGAACTCCGGGGGCCAAGAAGGGTTCATTAGGCAACGGGATATCCAGTATTACAGTATCTAGTATAGACCCCTTATATATATGGGTTAATAAGGCGGGAGCAGCAGGATGTGTGCAGCTTCCACCTCGGCTGACATCTTGTGCCTTGAATGTCATTAGCGTGGCTCGGTGTTAGTTGCCCCCCGAATCCGCAGATCCCCAGGGGCACATCCACCGGCGAATGAAACCCCAAAAACCCAGGCACACAGCCAAGCAGGGGCGGAGGTGGAAAGGGGCTTAGAGAGCCTGGCAGACAACTGCCAACTGCCGCAGCGCAAACAAGATTAATTAAGGAATGTAAATTTCGCAAAATTACGCGCCATTGTTTGACTCTGGCCCTCTCTTTCTGGCCCTGTCCCCCGGCAGATCTCCATCTCTATCCAGCTGTGTGTGCGAAAGGGTGTTGAGATTTTTTCCATTAACAACATCATCAATGGGCCGCGGGTCGCAAGGTCGAAAGGTGTCCTGCCCCATCTACTTTTCAACCCATTTCCCTCCCTGTCTTTGCTTGTTTGTTGTTGTGCGACGGGTTGTTGTTTGGGAACTTAGCGGATTTCTACCGACTGCGGCCAGGAGTTTAGCCAGCTTTTCAATTTCAGCCACTGCGCCCCGTCTTCTGGTTTTGACCAGAGTTCTGCGCTTGTCAGTCGCCGCATGAGCCATTTGAAGGGTTGGCCAACATTTTTAATTAGTGTCGTCAGCGTCAACGTCGTTTGTTGCTGATAGTACTCAGTAATTTAAGATTAAAGGGGAATGTTATTTGTAATGGCAGGAGATAAAACTCACATGAACTGCGGCTTTTCAACTGGAATAAATATAAATGTTATGATAATGCTGAAAAAGACTTAACAGCCTTAACCCTTTTAACATCCAAAAAAAAGATTATATAAAATGATGATCAGTTTGATATTATGACTTGAACTCTAACTCAGAGACTCTTCGAGAGGAAGAATATAAGATTTACCAGTATTGCATGGTAAAAACGATATAATTTTAATAATTGGTTTGAAAAGCGTTTTTTCTATGAATTATCCCCTTTCCTGTCAACAAAATCATTATTTTTATTGCTTTTAACTATCCTGATTTCTTAATCATTAGTGTCTAACACCACTCTCCTGATGTCATACAATTACTGGGTATTTCCAATTCGAATTTCCCAGCCAACCAACCAATCCGTTTGTTATTTCTTCAGCTGGTTGTGGCTGCGGTTGCCTTGAACCCTTTGTGTATTGTGTCAGAAGCATGCATAAATTATATTTTCTGCGGGACGGTGTAAAATTCTAATGAAGCCCGAAATTGGTTGCGGGAAATAACCAAGACGTGTGGGCCACACTCGCACTAACACAGTGGATTGGGAAATTTTCGGTAGTGGAAATGGGAAACTTTCCCAACTACCTGCTTCCTGCTGGGCGGCAATGTGTTTTCGCATTTTCCCGCCACGCATCCCGACCAATTTCCCGGCGGTGGCCAATGGTTTGGGCCATTGTTTACGCATTCGCCGACGAACGTGTCGAAATGCGAGGCATGCGAGTCAGCTGCCATAGTATCTGTATCTATGTATCTGGTATCTTCGATTGCAACTGGACTGCAGTCTGGCATATTTGGGTCAGCCTTTAAATAAACTCCCTGGCTGTGCAGGAAATGCCTGTTTGTTTGATGTTTCAGTTACACATCTGATGGCTTAATAGGGCCAAAGAGGAGGGGGCAGAAGATGTTGCCTTGGGCTCTGGGTTCCTGGAAATGCCAGAGATGTTCTTCGGCATCCATCAATCCTGGGCGCAGTTCTGACAGCCGTGAAATCGTGTTAAACGTAATCTCAGACTAACCAAAAATCACCCTCCTCCTCCGCATCTCACATCCCAATGCCACAGTTATCCGAGGCATGAATGATGGCACTCAAATTACATTAAATGGAATTTCGATTGAGCCAAAAGACCGACCCTCAGACCCCTCTGCTATCCTCCGATCGAACAGTCCAATCCTCCAATCCCGGAATGACAATGACGATGACAAGACAATGGCGGGGCAACAGAATCCGAGTTCGAAATGGAAACAGTAAATGGCATTTACATGTTCCTGTCATAAGGCCGAAAGGGGAGCCGGGAACCAATTTAATGAATCAGCATCATCATCATCAGCCAGCTCCAGCTATCCAGCTCTCCAGCTATCCAGTCATCCAACTTCGGATAGGCCTCTCCTCTCGAAATGCAGCATTGCAGATATCGGAGAAGTTGCAGCTGCAACGGGTGCAATCAGACAAATGCAATTAGGATTTGGCGACGCTTTCGTGTCGGGCATTCTAAGCATGCCACATCGTCATTCTTTTTCGGGTCTCCGGATTCCGGATGCCCCTTCCCTTTTCCCTCCATTTTTCCCCGGGGGGCGAAATGCAACAAGCCCAAGTTGAGGCACAGACATGTTGCAAGGTCCGACGCTTGCCACCGGGGAGTTGACATGAAAGGCGCCGAAATGTCGATCCACGAGGATGAAGTGAACAACCCAAAGTTGTCCCAAATAGGAAGGGGATTTTTAAGAACTTTCAATTAAAGCCTTGTTTTAAATTGTTCTCTCTTTCATCTTGTATCTTTAGAAGAAAAAAGACATTTAGTCTTAAACGAGCTTAAGCTTTTAATAGAATATTGAAATAAATACTTAATGAGGCTGCTTCATTTTTTAGAAACATTAAAAAGCCATTTTGGTCAAGCATTAAGACATAGTAAACATGAAAATGGTACTTAAGTGAAAATATTTAATTAGGTCATCCATTAAGGGACATTTTCTAAATGGTAAATAGACGCACAAAAAGATAAAAGTGATGCATTTACATCCCTTTTGAATATTGCAAACCAAATATGAAAATCAAATAAAAACGTAAAGAGGGTTTTCAGTTTGATAATGGGAATTGGGTCAGCAAATGCTATTAGTTTCGGTTACGCTTTACAAGTGAAGCAAACGTACTCAATAAAACTTTTAAAGGCTTTTCATATTAAATAAGTTTCCAAATGGAAAGCTGCCTGAGATGCTTAAATACCTCCGCCTTCTGGCCGAAAATTTTCCCCAATTTCCCAGACTCTTGTGTTTGCACTCGAGCAACTTTTGAGCCTTCGTCGGACTGCTGATGATGTCCGCCCGGCTTGGCAGCTCTCAATTAAATATTTAACTTTAAGAAATGTAATTTCAATTAGCGCCACAGCATTTGGCCATTAGCGTGGCGAGTGCCGAATGCCGAGATTTGTGCCAATTGCGAAATGCGGAATACAAAAACAAGAGCTGCGATGAATGTGCAAACAGCAAGGAGCAGCAGGAGTGGGGGGAAAATTGTAGGAATATCGTGGGAGTGGGGGGAGTTGGGAAAGTGGGGGGTGGGAGGATGGGAAAGCGCACAATTCGGACACCACCCGCGCCGCTCGCTCACTCGCTCAAAATCATTACGTGATTAAGGTTGCCATTACGGCCGGGAAAGCAAAAATAGAAAACTAGAGCATGGCACGCAGACAGCTGCAGAGGGGCTTTTCGCGGGGCGGAAAATGGGGAAAACCGGGAAAAGGGGGGCAGACGCTCTGCGGCCGCAATTGCGCTCGCTTGGTTTGGCGGAAAATAAAAAATAAATAAAATAAAATAAAAACCGAAGAAGCAACAAGAACAGAGCCAGCTAAATAACAGCAAATAGAAATAAATAAATCAGAGACACGGCAGCGAAACCCAAGGGAGGGGGAGGAGAAACCCAAAGGGTCGTCTTCGCCGCACAAAAACAATTAAAATGAAAAACCGTAAGCACTCTAATTCCGGGAGGAAAACGGGCAGGGTCCTCTGAGGGGAATTCCCCGCCAGCGAATTCGAATTCGTCCTCCGCACGAGCGAACAAAACGGTTCGAAAACAAATTTGCCGATCTAATTAAAAGCTAAATTGTGACCATTAAACGGGGTTCACAGCGCCACTGCTTGCTTTTACAGAAAAAAGAATCCCAGTGGAAACCATTAAAAAAATATTAGGAATGCTGTTTTGAAAAAGATATTTCACATAAGTAAAAGTGAAATTAGGGCTAGAAATTCTACGAATATAGTTTACTAAAACTGATTCATTAATAAACAAATTTTTTCCAGTGCACTATCAGTGACCTTAAGTGTGCACCACTGCATGGAAAAACATTGAAAAGCATTTAAGTTCGCTCCGCCTTTCAACAAGTTGGCAAGCAATGCAATTTACGGATGCAGGGGGCGAACTGGGTGATGTGGAACGGGTACAAGGATGCAAGGACATGGCCATTAGTGGGCCACGAGAGGAATAGAAAAAAAAAGTATGCCAAGCTGACCACACAGCGCAGGATAACACAGACGAGAACGAGGACGAGTAGGAGGAACTGGAACTGGGAGACTGTGAATGTGAACAGGGACGTCTGGCAAATTGTAAATTAATTGATGAAGGCAACGTTTAGAAGAGACAGGGACAAACTCTGGGACTCCCGTACGCCAGAGGCGGTTGCTGAAAGAGTTGTCTAGGGTTTGACCTATTAATTTGTGTTCAGAATGCAAATTTTAGCAAAATATTTCTTTAAACGTTTTATAAGATATTGTGGTTACTTTAATGACTATACAAAAACTTATCGACTTTTGAACGAAGTAAGTAAATATTTAAGTTCAAAAAATAATAGGAATTCCTCTATCTTATTAAATTTGTAAAATACACTCTGAATGGATTTCAGATAAATTATGATTATTATTTCCTGGAAAGTTTTCTTAAAGCTTAACCCACAAAAATATGTTATGGGTAATAAACCATGAATTATGATCGTATTCGTATAGGTCACTCATCTTAAGGGGGAGTTCTAACCCCCCGAGGACCCCCTTGTCAGTTGTCCCTGGAAATCGAGAAATTCGAACTGCAACTGGCATCTCGAACGGAAAGAGATGGCAATAGAGGAGCAGGATGGAGGAACGCTGACAAATTGCTGGTAGCAAGATTAATGCTTGCATTATCTTTCCTCATTTGTCGATTGTCAATGCAACTGGGCCGCGTCCGCAGCAGAGTAACAGCAACAACAACAACAACAGCCACAGAACCTGCAGGGACAACAACAGAACGCCCCTGGGGCGTGGCAGTTTACCTTTACCTTTGCGTTTTACCTGTCCTGTGCCGCATTGTTCTCTGATTTCCCATTTTCCTCCTCTCTATCGCTGACATTTTTCAATTTGATGATGCGCAACAAGAATAAAAACAACAACAACAACAGCGTGGGCGAGGTCCTTATTTTCCAAGAGCTTTTCTTTTTCCCTTTTTAATGGCATCTGGCGTTGGACAAGGTAATTTCATTTTTATATTAATGACAGTATGTTTGATGCATGTCCCTTCATACGCCGGTCTCGCTCGCTTAATCACTTAAGACTCTTAAATGCGGAAAAAACATTGTGCCATATGGGGTACAGTACCGCTTAATGGCGACATCCTCGATAAAATATGTCACGGTTTTGTTCAATTTAATGCCCGTGGAAATGAAAATACAACCCTGCAAATTTGTCAACAGGAAACGCGAAATTCGCACTAATTAGTCAAGTCATCGATAATTCATCGATGGGGGGCAGAACGGCATCGCGTGACAATCGATGCTTTGGTCGAAAAGTTAATTTCGAGTGTGTGGCAATTGCAGTTGGCTAATTTGAAAATGCAATTTCCAAAATGTAGTTCAATAATAGATAACTGTGCTAATTGGTTTTCCAATTGAATTACCCAAATGCATTTCAGTGCAAATATAATCGACTATGCTTTAAGACGATGGTCCATCACTAATCAGTGTCCTCGCTAGAAAATATATTTTGCCTAATTCGGTGGAAAATAGTGTTTAAAGGCTTTAAAATAATTATCAAGTGTTCAAGGAACAAAAGTTTTCAATGTTTGTCCTAATTTTTCCAGTGAAAACTGAGTGCACAAGTGAAATTTAATAATGATACAGGTAAATCATACGATATTCCTTTAATTGGAACGACTTAACGCTTCTCCCGACTTAATTGCTTCTCCCAACAGGTAGGCAAGATATCCTGCAGTACCATCATCAAATCAAAGGCGGTGAGTGTTGAATTTTCATATTTTCCATTTGCACCCATGTTTGGAACTGCCCCGTTCTGCAGAATTGTGAATGCCACCAATTAGCAGGTCCTGCTTCCAAAAAAATAGAAAAAAGGCGAGACAATATGTTCAGCTGAGCTCAAACAACTGCAGGCTAAATCTAAATCCTTGCCGTCGAATAAAAAAAGTTGAAAGGACGAGGATGGAGGGGAGGATTCCGAAGTCGGGGGTCTAACATTCCGGATGTGCTGCCTGTTGGTCGTCGAAAAACTAGCGAACTTTGCAGACAGAACAATGCCCTTCGGATTCCGAGTTGAGTGGAATTTTAGGTCTAAATCCGGCAGGGTCATAAAAAGTGCTTATTACATTATCACCTCAAGCGTGGCTGAGCTGGCTGTGGGCAGTGCCACCGCGCCCACCCACCCGCACACACTGGCCCGTCCACAAAACGCAATTCACTCTCCCTCTCAGTCCCTTTGTGTACTCTTTCCTCCTTTGAAAGGGTTTTACGACTTGTGCATCCCTTACGAAAAGTTGTGTGTAGAAGAATGCAGATATATTACTTTTATCATAGATCTACAGTTGTTCTGTCAATAGAACTATAGAACTCCAAATAGAATTTCTATCTTATTGTTGTTTATCAGAAATTACAATATCTAGAAATGTAGCAAACATTTTAATGATCTGATTAGGAAACATTCTTTAAGCACTGTGGGTTTCATTTTGATTTTGATAATCCTATCATATTTGGCAACTTAACGTGTGGCTCCTGAGATATCTAGTCAGATAATAGGCCTCCATTACACACACATTTTAAATTTAATCAATACAAGTACTTTATAAAAATAATTTTATAGTCTGCTAGGGTATTCTGGAGTTCAGTGCCCGCAGCTGGTGCCCCTTTTCTCGGTTTTTGTTGGCTGTTTGGGGGCTTTATTATGGCCCTGGCAGCTGCGTTTTTCAATTTTCGCTTTTTTAGGCCTGCGGACTCTCACCTGAGCCCGGTGAGCCTGAGCCTTGAGCCGATTTGTTTCGGTTCGGTTCGGTTTGGTTTGCTTTTATTTTGGTTGAGTTCGGTTCGCAGTCACTTATTGGCAAATGTTTCGTAGCTGAAAAAAGGAGGAAAAATCTGGGGGGAAACGGGGCGGTATCTGGTGCAGAAATGCGAAAAATGTGTAAATTTTCGCCCGCTTTTATTTCTCGCATTTGGCCCCGGATGATGTGTAGCGGCTGATCCGCTTTGGCAGCGCTCCCAGGTTCGAGTTCATTCAATTTGGATTAAGTCGTTCGTGTTGATTAACAAAATTGACTTTTTTCCTGACTTCTCTCGCCGCCGCGCCGAGTTCAAAGCAATCGATTTCGATTTGGGATCGATGGAGCAGGCGCAGCTGTAAACCATTTAGTCGACTGCCACGGAGGCGTTTAGCAAAATATTCAATCAATTTGGATGGACAATAAATCAACGGGAAATCAAGAGCGTCTCAATTTCTCCCGGGCAGATATGCGTCATAACAATAAAAAATTTCCTATTTCCCATTTTCCGCCTTCCCCCCGACGGGCGATGTGCGGCAAATAAACAAGACAAGGCGACAGGCCATAATATATCATGGCCCCAAGGCGCTTGACGACACACACGAAGATGGAGAGTCAGCTTCGAAGGACACTGATGCGTAATGGTCGCCAGGGGGATGACATCGATCCGAGGAGCTCCATCTTCTTAACGGCAAATCAATGACATATAGTTACGGCAAATGCGAATGCCCACCGGGGTCGTATGGACGGACAAAAGCAGATCGGAATAAAGTAATAACCCGGCTAATAGATAATAGCATATGTCGGCGAGCAAGGAGCCTTTGCCGTTGCCATTACCTGCCGCTAATTGTCGGACAAACTTGGCCTGTCGCCGCCTAAACCAATTAAAGGCAAACAAATGCTGCCGGAGCGCTAAAAGCCCTCAATCCCGATTCCACGGGAATCCCGAGAGCCAGCCATCCCAGACCAACCATCCCAGCCGCAATGTAAGTGCGGCTCATAATTTATTTCGATTACGCCGCAGCACGCAATTTGCGCCGGGCACATCCTTTTCGAGCACACGGACACGCACAGGAAGTGAGATATCCAGGAGCCACGAGCAGTTTCCGTTTCCGCTTGGTTTGCCCTTATCCAGCGCTGATGCTGCGAAAATCCACTAAGCAACAATTAAATCACAGACTCCTGAGAGCAACTCGGGGAGATAGAAGCGGAGAATGCAGGAGAAACAATGTGAGAGAAGTGGCCACGTACAGTCGGACTCCAGTGAAGCGAACATATACTAATAATAAGAGAAATATTTACTTTAAATTCTATGGAAGTCAGAATAATTCTCTAAATAATATCTTTGACATTTCTGATATAACCAGGCTAAAAATGATTATAATTATCTATTGGATTCCTCGAGGTTCACTTTAAACCCCAGTTATATCTCCAAAATGTGATAATTTATTTGTATTTATCCCCGTTTTTATTATGCAACATAGAAGTTCGAGTTACAAGAGTCCGACTGTACAGCTCGAATGACTCAAAGGCATCAATTTGAGGATTGGAGGACTGAAACAAAGACAAAGGCTACCTGAAGTGAATCATTCACAGGCAGGTAACAAAGGCCGCCATGAATTACCATTAGCTGACTAATCGGGCCTCCAACTCCACTCCATCCAGTCCACTCCAATCCAAGACCTGAATCGATTCCGCTTTAAGCGTTTGCTCTTTACGCTTAGAAGTTATAAATATTTATGGCGCACATAATGCAGCGCGTTGAGCTCGGCCAATAATTTCTCCGCTTACAGCTCTGCGATATCTGGGTTCCCAGATCCCCGGCTAAATGTACGGATATATGTGTGTGTGTTCTCCAGATGCAGCGGAGCGAGCATTTTCCACTGAAGGATTTATGCTCGCTGACATGCAACTTAAAAGCAAGGACAACAGATACCAGAAGGAGCGGCAAACTTTCCTTATGCGGGATACTTTTCTCGTGCAGGCGGAACAACAATTGGGGAAGCTGGATGCTGAGCGCACGGATTAGGCCACCATGAGAATGGCTGGGAGTCTGCAGCCGAAAGGAGCTGAAATTTATGTGACTTTTGCATGTGGAGGCTGCCTCAGCATCTAGAGCCAGGATGTGGCTCGCACTGGCTAGACATTAGTACAATTTCCGGTCCAGGCCACAAAATATTCAATAATATATTAAAGATATAGCCAGCAACCCGAAAGAGATATCACACAAAGGAGGGGATGTCCAGGGGGCTTGGTGCCTTTCAAATCGGCAGATACAGGCGCACCAGCAGGCACGAATTCGACAACTCAACTGAAGCGTAGCAGGCAGGATAAATCTAAATAAGACGTGCTTCTACTCTGGCCCGGTATGGTATGGTGTATGGTATGGTAGGAAATGGCATCCCCTCCCTCTCTGCGGCATGGAAGTTGCAGCAGAGCAGCCAGAGAATTTGTGCAATGAAGTGCAAGTGAACTTAAAGCGACTAAAGATAGTCCCAACTACCTGACCACACGACTGCCGTATGAGAGATGAGCCCGTGAGGCAAATGGATGTGCGGATTGCAGGCACGAAACTAAAGAATTTATAATGTAGTAAATATTCTTGTATATTTTCATACGATGTTCAGAAACAAATAATTGTTTCATGTTCAGAAAAAGTAAAAAAAAAGTACCTTTATAATTTACGACTTATTAGTAATCAAAGCTAGTAATCACAAATGAAGGAAAAAAGCATAGGAAATATAATGGAGTCTTAAAGACCTGTTGTAGTGAGAATCTCTATAAAATGAGTATCAAAATTACAAACGACAATTAAATAAACAAATTGTTTTGCTACAGCTCACGAACTCACACTGCCACAAACTACCTCAAAACAAAACGGAAGCGCCACTCGATTCCCTGTAGCGGAAGTGGATATGGGATATGGAAACCGGGGGAGTGCGAACCGGCTTTATGGTATGAGGGCTGTTCAATAAATTTCAGCACTCTTAAATTGCCAATGCGATGCAGTGGCATGCACCAATGTCGGAGTTGGTAGTCAGTAGCCAGCACCCAGTTCTCAGTGGTCAGTAGTCAGTAGTCATGGGTCCACCGGTGAAATTGATAATCAATCAAATGCGCCGCTGACGCAGCCAGGCACTTAATCACTGTCTGGTTATCCTTTTTGTTTCGCTGGCTTAACTTTTATCAATTACGCCTTTTTGCGACTGACAGAGATGAATCACGGAATATCAGCAATGCATCGAGTCGGCGGCTGGCTCTTTATTAATTCAATTAACGTTGCGATGGTAATTGGTGTGGAATTAGCCGGCGACTCAAGTCAAAAGCCGGCGAATCAGGTGGATCAGCCGTCTTTTGTGGGTGCTCAGGTGCGACAAAAAACCGCAGAGGAAATTTCAAGTTTCCTGTCAAGTGCACAAATGCAATTTTCATGTATCTGTTTGCAACGAACTAGGCAACAACTGGGCTCTTGAGGCATTGTGCAATTAATAAAATGTCCGAGTGAATTGAGAGCAACCGCAGCCGGAGATGTCCGAGAAATCTGCAGCCCTTTCTCCGCTTTTCCCTCTCGAAATTGTCTGTTGACATGTGGTCGAGAAAAGTGCAAGTTCAATCAGCAGCTACAAACTGCCGTCGAGAGTCAACAATCGAGAGTGGAGACCGCAGCAGGGTGTCGCCTCTGCCTGATTCAATTACACAAAAGCCCCTAATCAAAGCAAAGGAAATTTGCTTCTATAATTTGGCTCGCATAAATCAGAAACAGACATGGTTAGTCAGCAGTTCAACCACTTGATACCCTGGACTAAAGTGGTTTGGTGAATTGCAGGAGGCACTGATATGCCTCAATGTAGAGGAGCTGCTCCGAATTATGAGAATTCCAGAGTTTGAGGCAAAGACAAAGACAAACACGGCCACCAGCACAAAGGCTGCCCCCAGACAGGAGTCAAATAATTAATGGCCAGCCAGGGAAGAGATGGCAAACAAACAAGCTTAAAACGAGCAAAAACTCAACTGAAACGAAGCGAAACCAGAAAAAATCTCGAGAGGAAGGTCAACTCGAAAGCGATGTTTCGAATGCACTTTCTTGTTGAAGAGAGTTTTGTTGTTTTAGGACTAGCTGTATAGTAATTTATTATATTTATTTTAATCAGTTATTTATTGGTGTTAAATATTTTTTCAAATATAAAGAGTTTAATAATAAGTTTTTTTATATGTATAGAAATCTAAAAACTTCTTTAAAAATCGTTCTTTTAACTTATTTGGAGGATTAAATCAAGATTAGATCTCCTCGAAATATATATGGTAAATAAGAACTTTATTCTTAAGAAAAATCATGTTTAAATTAGCATACCTTTTGCAAGGGTATCGAGAAAAAACACGCCAAACGGATTTGCATGAGCCAAACGCGGAGTTTGGCGGGAAAAAGGATGCTGTTGGATGGTTGGAGGATTGGAGGATCATGTGTGTGGGACTGGCGGCCTCGTCGGTTGCCTTGGATGCCGTCAGTAGCTTGTTATGCACTGTCCTCTCCAGTGCTCCCGTGGTTGTCTAGACTTTAAGTTGGCTAATAGCCGACACTGATGCTTTTTATTCTGTTGTTTTTTTTTCGGTTGCCACGAGTATGATATGGTATGTGGACTCGGGCTCTTTGGTCAGAAAGCCAGAAATTTGTAGTAAACCGAATTTGTGCTCTTGTATTACTTATTTGGTCCATTATTTGGCTTGGCTTTCGCTTTTATTTGACTTTGGCCTTTTGTGCGAAGCTTTTTGTGGCCCCAAAAACGAACCCTCTGCACTTGATAATGAAATACATAAGCGTGGCTTCTGTGCGAGTGGGTGAAAATCCGTGGGCATAAGGCTTATAACACACACAGGACACAGGACACGGGACACAGGACAACAACGGAAGCAACAGGAAAAGGACTTTATACTGGCTCTGGGGTTCGAGAACTGAACACTGAAACTCGCAGCGAGAAATCATAAATTAATCCGATTTAAGCAGCTCAGTAGCTTATTTTTATGCCAACCAACTCCGAACCACCAGTTTTTGTTGTTTGATGAAAGCGCTTGGCGGGAGGAGGGGTAGTTGATTCCTGCCCATGTCATGTGTTGCATCTTGATGAGTTGCGGCAGCATTTAAAGGAGACCAATTTGTTTGGCAGTGGCTCAAGAGCCAGGAAGCTGACATGATTGGATGCTGACGATGACTGAGATGATGATTCGTTGTCAAGGTACAGGAGCTGGAGCTCTCGAGTGCCAGTGCTCAGTTTTGCAGAGTGCCGGAGTGACGGAGTTCATTCGAGTTCGTCGGGGTTTAGTTCCGCTGCGGAGCTTGTGTCCTGGCAACTAAGGAGCTCAGCCTCGGCACAGGGAGAAAATTAACATGGCATTCTTTTGAACGTTGCATCTTATCATATATCGTTGAAGCATGTCTTTATTATATACACTTTTTACAAATTGAAGTATTGTAAATATTATGTTACAGAAAGCTTGAAAAACAAGCTACGTGCATCTCAGGTATTTAATAAAAAAAGCTGTTTCCCCGAAAGGCGCTTCCCTACCTTAAACAAATAGTTTAAAATCATTTTCATACCCGAAAACTATTTTTCTCACATTTTTGAGATGTTTGAGAACACATAGCCAAAGTTTTTAACGACTTTGGAGGGTGTTATAATTTTTTCCCGTGTGCCTCATTACGAGCAAAGTTTTTACGCAAAATCCTGCGGCGGAGGATGCGGCTTAAGTGCGCCATTCCAAATTCAATTGGGCTTGAAGTGTTTGAAAGGCAAAAGGCAGCCAGCCAGGAGATGTCGCACCGCCGTGAGGCAGCTCAACTCATCTCATCATCTCTGGACCAGGACGACTGGTTGGATTTATGGATGGGGAATAAAAACCAGAGAATGGCTAACAAAACGATTGGGATTTGTCTGGCTTTGTTTTTCGTTGTGTAATCCATAAATATTTCCATTTCAAATTGCGTTATGCATGGCTGTGTGATTTTCGCATAAATTCCAAAACAAATTTGCTCAGTCAATTTTTCACCTCCATTAAATGCGTGTCCAGTTGCACTTTTGGCCAACATGGTTTTTAGTGGCTGCATTGACGGCTATAATTGCAAAAGTGCTTCACATTATCCCATTTAAATTAATCGAAACAGCTCAATTCCATGATAATCCCTACTTACTATATTGTGTTTTATTTATTCTTTGTTTTAAATAGCTCGCTGCAGCTCGGAAAAGAGAGAAGCCGCATAGCATTGACACAAATCCACAGCTGTTTAAATAGAAATTGCGCATTTAGCGCTGGCCACGCCCCCTCCGACAGACCGTCCACACCGCCCACTCGAAGCCAAAAACAAACAGATAAAAAGAGCGCACAGAATTCGTGTTATTTCTGGGCGAACAAAAATATTTACAGATTGTTATGGGGGGCAAGAGCAAACGTACGGGGAACTTTGTGCCAAATATCAAGCTCCGAATCAATAATTCCAAATTATTTGGGCAATGTTTTGGGCTCCCCAGCAATAATAAGGCAATTCTCTTTATGACAAGAACAATAAGAATTCCACTGACTTTAGCTACTGATTAGACTCGCTCACAAAAACAAGGGCCGTTATCAGAATTTGAGTCATAAACGAAATCGCTATGGGTTCCGTCAGTTGCTCTCGCTATATATGATTCATGATTCGCTTCATTGCAAAGTCTCAGGAATTTCATTTCTGTATTATTAACTAAAATATTAGCTCAGCAAAGGCAGTTTTTGTTTGCGATATTATCATTAGATTAGATAGAAAAGTTTATATTCTAGCTAAAAACTTTTTTATAAACGGAAACTGCAGCCATTAGATTCCCATTAATTAGTTACAGCCTTACAGTTGCGAATCGCACTGCACATCAATTGAAAACTAGTCGTATACATCTATTCCTTCGACATTTTCGCGCCGCTAGCGCTCATAAAGTTGTCAAAATGATTTAGCAAATTTTGTTTTGCGTGTCGCCACAAATGTAAAATGTTTCGAGATCTGTTATGAATGTTTAACAAATTTTTAGTTGGGTTTCTGTCTGTCTGTTTGTGTGGGTTTATCTGCCGGAGAGTATGTATGTATGCTGGCATTAATATGGCAAGAGGAAATTTGTTGAAAATTGGGAAAAATACGGCTTTTATTTGCTTTGGGTAACGTGCGCAAAAATCGCACTGAAAGCGACCACAAAAAGTGAAACTTATATCCACGGATTTATTTTTAACAAACAAAAAAAAATACATACGAAAAAAACCAGCGAACACTTAAATACATAAATAAATTAACTGCCCAACTAATATTCGTTTTTCGCGTTTGTTGCCAGCGTAAATTTAATTTCATTTTTCGAAGAGTGTTGCCGAACACACAAATTCCATTTGTCAATCGCCCGATAAGCGAATTGTTTCTGATTTTCTGGCATGTTGGGAAATGGAAATATTCTAGGGGGAGAACCCCTTCACTTACCTTTTGCACCAGCAGGGGCTGGGCGAAGTCCGTGCCCCCCTGAAGGCGGAATCCCCAGGGTTGGGCGTCGAAACGTGACAATTTGACTTGCAGCAGCTGTGGTTGGGCCATCTTCTTTTAGCGCTGACTGTAAGTAAAACGAATAGAGCAGAGGGTGGGTGGGTTGGTTAGTAATAATGACGATAACATGGCGTATACTTGATATCACGTAGGCGACTAATTAATGAAATCAAAACCCCGACGCAGACGAAACCAGGAAAAGCAACTATGACACACAGACGGCGGTGGATTGCTCCTTTTTGGCCACTAATAAAGACATTATTCAGGCATGTCCAGGCTAATCCTGCCAGCAGTCAGACGGCTCCTGCCATCACACATCGCCCCTCCTCCCAAATCATACAGAGTCCTCCCCGAAAAAGGAGTCCTGCCCCAAATTTCCGCCACCCACAACCGGTTGCCAGATGCAGCTGCATGCGGAAAAGCTGCTGCGTCGTTTTGTGTGCCAAACTGAGCCAACATATTCGGCTGACTGAATGCAGCAGGCAGCCAGAAAAGTGCTTTGGAGGTGGGATTGAACTCGGGCATATCCTGGGAACTTTAAAAGGCGGCAGGAGGAGCGATGAAATGTGGAGGAAATGCTTGGCAGAGTTCTAAAGGTTGTTTTCTTAATTTTTCATAGCATTCTTTAAGACAGATTTCAATGAAAAAATTGGCAAATCCTCATTTCAGTTAAAAAATTTTTTTTTAATTTTAATAAAATAAATACTACTAATTTGAGTACCCAATTTTTCGTAGTAAATCGCTATTAACAAATTATTTTAAATAAATGTTATTTATATTTAACTGTTTAATTGTATTTGCTTTCAAAATTTTGTTATTTCTTGTAGTATCTTTTGTTTTATTTCAAACTGAAAGATACATTTTTGAGAATCATATCTCATTCAAAGAATCTTATCATATCCCATTTGTCTCTCCCTATACAGGGTGCTGAACATAAAACGAGTTAAACTTTGTTAGATATCGCCTTTTTTTGCACACACAGAAACTCACACCCCGGAAAGGGGACTTGGAATAGGACTAGGACTGCGAAGGACCCTCTTCCACTATCCTCATCCCCCTCCCTCGTCCTCAGCCACAGTGAGTGCTGTAAGTAAGCGCACCCCAAAACGGCACATGGAGCCGTGTTGTAAGTGTGGCTTACACGGGTTCCCGTCTTTCTTTACGTCCTTGCTGCTGCTGCTCCATGTCCTGCCGCACTTTTTTCCCGTCATAGCTTTGTAATTTGTACGTGCGTTGGAAAAGGGGTGAGCGGGGGGTAGGGGAAAATGGGAAAGTGGGCGGTGGATGGGTGTCTGTTGATTTAGTTTGCTGCATAACAATTTTGCTGAGTGTTGTGTTTTTTATTAGCAAAGACACATTTGCCCTGTGTTCGTTCGTTCGTTTGGTCGTCGGTAGGTCGGTCTCTTTCACTCCGCATCTGGCCCTCTCTTTCCCACGGTAGACACTTAAAGTGGAAGTAACTACATTAAGCTATTAAAACGACAGCAGCTGCCGAGTGGAGGAGGTGGAGAACCTGGGATATCCGCACACATATGGAAAAGAGACATTTTAGCACACACAGCAGTTTAATTAACGTTAAGTGCGGGTGGTAATGGCTCCATCTCGAGTCCAGGTTCCAGGTTTCCGGCTCGAATTCCTGCCGAGAACCAAGAACCAAGAGCACAGGCCGTAACACGTTGACGGCATTTGCATGTAAATACTTTGTACGCCATGAAGTTGGGCCATTAGACGCCCCGGCAAACCAACTGCACATGCACGGGAATAATTTAATTAAAATATTAAATAAATGCCGAGTGGATAGGAGGTGCGGGGGAGGAGAGTACGGATACGGAGGCCAACTCTTCCACGGATTCAAAGTGCCAGACTGAAAGAGGCTAAAAGCGCAACAACACGAAAACGCAAACACGAACGCGTCTCTCCAGTTCCGGGGGATATATATTTGTAGAAGGGAGAGAATGAAGGGGGAAAATGGGAGTTCTTTGGCCAAAGGAGTCGTTTGGAGTCCTGGCTAATTACTGGCTCAAATGCTCTTGCCACGAGGATGCTCTGTGGCTGACAAAATGTCATCGACGATTTAGCACACTGCGAGATTTAACATAGTAATTTTGATTATTAAGAAAATCTTAAACAGTCCATTTAATTTTCTCATGAGGATTTTCTATGTATTTTATTAAATTTGGAAGTTTAAAAACTATAATACTAAGAACTAATTTTGAGACTTCCTTTTACACGATATCTTTAATTTAATAATTGTGAATAATAATTATGATTTTAAAAATTTGTGTTTGATCTCTATAAATTATTTATATAATATTTTCAATTCCATATTGACTTTATAAAATTACTAAAAAATTCTTCAATAATCTTCCTAGTTCTGGAGTTTCAGAAATACTTAAAAAAATCTCTATGGCTTAATCGCACAAAATTGATTAATTTTAAAAGCCAGCATCACTTTTACTTTCCTTAGTTTACTTATCGGTTTGACAAACATCCCTCTCAGAACTTCCAAACCCTTTTCTCCGACGACAAGAGGAGCAGCAAACAAATGATGAAATTTGTTTGGCCCCGGATTAGGCTACTCCTTCTTCTTCTCAACTCGAAACCCTTCCGCATTCCTATACATTTATCCCGTCAGTGGGCCTGACCCACTTTTGCGACTTCAAGTCGGCCTTGGGCAAACTGCGGCGCAAACTTTCCATATGCAAGCAATTTGTAAACAAATTATTTGATCCTCAAACAGGCAAGTTGCTCCAGCTCCAGCAACTTATCAACTTGACGCCGCACAAACAACAACGGGCGGCAACAAATCCAAACTTGGTCAACCATGTATCATTAACAAAGTTGTCCAGTTGGCAATCCCATTGCAGCTTTATGACTAATAACCGAATGCCAGTGGTGTTTCGAAAGGGGTGGTTCGAGAGAGGGGGTCGGAAAAGTCGGGGGAACACGTAGCGGCGTAGTCCGTTTCCGGGTACAGTGAAACATCGATTTTGAGCCGTTGCTGCTGTGGGGCAGTGTCAAAAAACGAGTTATCGCTAATAACTTTTACACACACAATTGGCAAATTACAGTTTATTTATGTGTAGTCCCCTTTATGCAGCTAAACCCCTTTGCAATCCCCCTTTCGAAACCCCCACCCCTGAAAATGCAGTTTGCATTTGATTCGGGGTGAGAGCAACAAATCAATTTGCATGCGGTAATTCCAAAGATTTATTGCCAACGAGCCGAGGGCGTGGTATACTGTGTGTTTTGGTATGCAAAAACTGTAAAATATCCGAAAATTTATAAAAGTTCTTGTGTGTGCGGCGCAAAGGGCGAATTGTAAGCCGATTTCCTGTCACTGAGTGAAGCTGCATAATGGAAGCTCATGAGTTGCCATTACCAGCGAGGAATCAAATTGATTTCCGAGCACACAGCATCATTAGCAGTTGGTGGCCCCGTCGCCCCGCCATAAAAGCCAGAATAATAACAGGGAGATGGAGTAGAAAACAGACAAAGGGGAAAAAACGGCGAAATCGAAACCAAACTGGAACCATCAGCAGTCAAAGTCGATGGCGATGATGGTGGTAGAGATGATGATGATGCTGCCTGCCACTGATGATGTCATGGTGGGTTCTGAAAAGTGTGGGCCAAAAAAAGCGGGAACGAAAAGCGGGAGAAGGCGGTTTTTGGGGTCGACAATTCGATTTGGCCATTTCGCACGCTGCTTTACAGTACACTGAGAGAAAATCTTTATCTAAAATGGTTACTATCCAGAAGGTAAAATTATAAAAAAAAGTTTCTACAAAATATACTCGTTTTTAAGTCAGCAAAATAGTTTTAATTTTTCAAAAAAATAGATGAGGCCCTTGAATTTTTTTACGAAAAGGAAGACCGATTAAATCTTAACCCTTTTCAGAAATATAATCTCTCAGGTAAACAAAATATATATCTATTTAAACCCAATTCCACACCTTCTATAAATCAATCTCCAATTTAATAAATAAACATTTATTATATTTTTACAACTGTTCCTATTTCTCCACGATTTTCCCTCCGTGTAGCTCCAATCGAAATTAGAATCGCTTTCGAAACATAGAGTCTGGTATGGTGTTTATTCTGGAATATCTGTTTATCAAACGGAACAGCTTCAATCTGTAATGAGCCAACTAATTACGTGCTGCAGACTCTAAACAAATCGGGTATTGGGCAAACATTGTGCATTTGGCTAGCTGGCCATTTCAACACATTAATAAACTGCATAAGGGCACAGCTCATTAAAAGCCACTCGAGTGAGGCAGCAACAACAACAGCAACAGCTTTTCCATTTCCCATTTTCCTTCTTCCCATTTACCATATACCATTTGACTGCCGGCTGTCAAGTGGTCGAGGCCCCAAGAAAACTACTTCAAAGATCTTGTTGGTGCTGCTGCGGCTTCTACTGCTGCTGCTGCTTCTGGTGGCTCTTTGGGCCAAACAAAAGTGAAGCCGGAGCGACATATTCACCCACTAACTGGCAGAAGTTGGTTGAAATTAGGAGTGGAAAAACGCAGTCAGCAGTCGGGGAATAACAAGCCATGCAAATGCCATGCCACATATCCATATGTGTGGCAAAGTGCTCTGCAGCCTGGGTTTCGGGGTTTCTCGGGGTTTTGGGGAACTAGTGAACGCGTTGATTTCGCATTTATGCAAATTTCACGTACACTTCAAACTGCTCAACGTTTTTTCGTCTTTATTTTTTTTGTAGCTCCCCCGCTTGTTGCCTCTTCAAGTTCTTCTCTTCACTTTTTATTTTTGTTGTTTGGCTTTTTTCGCAGACGCGCTTTTGTTGGCCTGGCCGAAAACTAAACTTTGGCTGCTGCTGAGTGAAACTGAAGTTGCCGGTGGGGAAATGTTGGGGGAAGGCAGGGGGTGTTTTCAATGGCGAGTCGTAGAAATTCCGCCTGGGGGCGAGTGATTTTTGAATACCGTTCAGACAGCGCTAAGCTGGGGCATATGGAATTAACGGGGTGATTGGGATAGAGATCATGACAAGCTTGTCGTCTTTGAGTAGACAGCCTCAAAAACTTTTAGTAACTTATAGGAACCTTTCATAGTTTATGAATTTAAATATTTTATTTAAACTAAGTTTAGTCTTCCTCATTTTGTTATCAATTTAACATTAATTACTGGCACAAAGTAGTAGGTTTTATAATTTCCAACATTTGTAATAAAATGTTCTAGCTCTATTGGCATATTTAACAATCTTAACATCAAGACTATATTATGTTATATTGTGTTAAATCGATTTAAATTGTTATATTCTAATGGTTAATGGTTTGGGGTGCTATTGTCGTCCAAAATGTTGTGAAAACCCAATTTTTTTTCATCTTAAAACTTAAGTTTCGGAGTAAAATGTTTTTTTTTGTTCGAAAGATTGGTATACTAGTACCATGATATTTTGTCTCCAAAGGGTATTCCCCAAGTCGCTTTACCCCTTGACTTTCCTAAGCTTCCTGCACTGATGCAATGTGACTTGACGTGACGTCATGTGTGCGCTCGTGCTTGCGGCTAACAGGACATGTTTTTCCTCCCGCTGCCGCCTGGAAGCCCCCTCCCCCCGGGAAAACCACCCCCCTTGCCCCACGTGATCCCCCGCTGATGACGACGACGCTGTTGCTCTTCAGTCTGTCTAATGCAATGCGCGTGCTAAATGGGCGTAACTCAACGGCTCGACGACTCGACTTTTTTCTTTTTTCATGTTTTCCCACTCTATTTTTTTCCTTTTTGTATTTTTCGCGGCGCTTATCAAGCGCTGAAAGCTAAAAAAGTTTTTCACTCGCAATCACACTCACACCAGCACACGTCTGCAACTGTCAGTGCATCAAAACACTTGAGTATTTGAAAAAAAAGAGAAGAAGAACGAAGGAAAAATAGGGGAAAAACAACAAGGGAAAAGTTTTTCTTTTTGTGCTGCGTGTGTGCTTGTATGATATTTTTAATATTTTGCACTAGGCGCAGTGGCAAAAACAAAAAGCGAGAGAAAAGCTGACAAAAGTGACACTTTGCATGCATTCTTGTCGTTTCTTTTGTGATTATTTTCTTCGCTTTTCAAGTGCGAGAGAGAGTGGAAATGGAAAATGGAGAGCAGTCAGAGAGGCAAAAATGCAAGTGACATTGAATGTGGCAATTTTCGCCGCCAGCCATGGAAAGCTCTACTGCTCAGATACAGAGTAAAGATTGCAGATAAAAATAAAAATAAAGATACTGATACGATTGATATTGCACTTTTTAGGTGGCCATAAGTTCATTTCTACAATTGAATCCGTTTTCGGCATTCCTTTAATAACCCAAAAAACTGCAGAGACTGCCATTATTTTACTCCACTATATATGTATAACCCCTATAAACATACCTACATACGCGACTGTTATCGACATATTTTTTCTCAATTGGCAATTTCAAATATTTGCCTGTAATTGCATAAATTTTCACAAATAAAATATGTAAATTCTACAGAAACAAAGATTCAAACATATAGCATTCCCCGGCGAATTCGGTACAGTTTATGCGGCAATTTGATTGCTTGTATATGGTATATGGAATTATTATGGCTGTGCACAAAATTGATTAATATTTCGCGCATATTTTCTATGAGAAATGTGAAATTCAATGCGAATGCAAATTTTAATCGGAGATGCATAGTTCGTCGGTCGATACAGTATGCCGAAAATGCAATTTCCATGCGTTCACCTATTTTCACCGGGTCGGAGGAATTTCGAGTAAATCAACATGGACAAAAGCAAAATGTGACAGGTAAATATTTATTAAACTGTGTGTGTCAAAAAAGCGGCATTTAAAGCTGAAAGCTAAAGAGCTACAGATACAGATACATTTCCAGGAAGCTGAAAGATACATATTCTCGCTTTTTCCCATCTCCATGTCGATAAGTAAACGGATTTAAAAACTGCCTGATAAATGCCACCATTAATAATGGAAAATATCACATTATTTGCCAGCATAAAATGTAATTAAATATAATAGAAAACCATCAAAAAAGCAAATCCCATAAATTAAACTCTCTGCACTCTCGGCTTTGGCGATTGAACAAATAGATGGCGAAAAAACGAATGCAATGGAAAAAAAGTGTGCTGGGAAAATAATACAATTTTAAATCTGTCACTGGAATAGTTAATGCCATATTAGTTGTTCTGAGCTAATAAAGCGTAATTATCAACGCATTTATTTAATTAGCCGCACAAAGTGCATAGAACAAAGCCCCTCAATCAGTCGCCCTTCCCATTTGTCTACAAATTGTGTGGCATATATAATGACAATTTAATAGGCTTGTCAATCTGCTGCTGTTTGTGCGGTAATTTAATTTAATCCCTGCCTAAAAATCTGGGATTTCTAAACCGAAAAGGTTGCTAGGGAAAGGGAATCTGAAGTCTGTTTAAGGTTTTTATATTTTTATTTTCACTAACCATCCATAGCTCGTTCTACTTATCCAATCGACCAAACTTATTATGCAGTCAACAAGATTATCGGACTGAAAACTGAATAACAGACGGACAGCGAATGGATTTGCCATTTGATTTAACATTAATGAACAAAATGCAATTAATTGAAAACTATTTTCATTCTGTCTCTTTGTTTTTTTGTTTTTTCTTGTTTGTAATTACCTTTTGTGCATAATTGGTGGGCTTTAATGGGTTAACAAAATGCGATTAAGCGAAATGCAATTGTGAAATGCAAATTTGCCTCTTTTCGAATGATGATTGTTGGGGGGATATGCTCTAGTCAGTTGGGCTAATGACAGGCGGCAGATTGAAACTGGCCGATAAGGTCGGCCCAAAAGGACGTGCGGCCATAATTCTCCATCAAAATGGGAGTCTTCAGAAGGAGGAGCACCCCATCCACTTGTTGCTACAACTGCCTCTTCTGTGCTGTGACAGTTTACAAAGTGCTGCAATTAGAGTTGACAAAGTGCCCGACTTCTGGGCTCCCGGTTCCCTCCTCTTCCAGAACTCCCGACATTGTGCGAACACCCGAATGAATTTGTTGAAACATCTTCCCCCTGTTTGGATATGAATTAATCAAAGACTAAATAAAATGCTTAGCATTTGCATTTTAGCCCCCCGTTTGTTTCAACAAACAATTTGTCAGCCTTCGTAATGGACAGAAGCAAGTGTCAGCGTCTTCTTCGGATTCTTTTAAAAATACATCAAAAATACATATTTCTTGCCCCCGCAGAAAAATGCCAAGGAAACTATTTCGGACGCACACGGCTGTTGTTTCTATTTTATTTTATTTTATTTGCTGTTTCCTAGGGGGTAATTGGAGCTGCATTGGTCAGCCGGGGGTTAAGGTAAAGTAATTTTTATTGAGATGCCGTATGCTTTCGCTTTCGCCAATCACATTTTTGATATAATATTTGTGACTTTGGCATTGACGTCCGTCTGCAGGGGCTGTCGATCGAAATAGACTTGGCGCAGAAATGGCCCTCGGAAAAAATAAATAGAAGAAATATCTCAGTGGGCGGAAGGCCAGCGTTTTGAACTACTTATTTTTCCAAGGAAAACCCACGGAATGTCTCTTTTCAAAAATTCCCGATTCCGAATCCGAATCCAATCGCCCGTTTAAGCGTTGCCAAATGTCGGGCAATTAATTCTGGATCCCAACAAAAAACAAGAAAAAAGAGAGATGCACGTAAATGCTTTTCTGATTTATGAGCGCGCGCCGCACGAGATTTTATAATTTGTTCAACGTAACGTGCATGGCCAAAATAAATATTTTCCCTTCGTTAAATTCATAAACAAAATAAACTCCGGAATGATGCGGGTTTTCCCTGGCTTCGCACTCCCCACCTCCCCACTTAACCCTATGCCATCCCATAGTGCCGACTCAATCGCAATCTCTCGATGGGTTTTTGTGGCTTTTGCCGAGGCGATGAAACCAAAAATTGTTTGCCAGTCACGTTTGTGGTGCAGAAAGAGCAGTGCCAGTGGCTCCCCTCTCCTCTGAAAAGGGGGGTTAACAAGGGGTACTATACTATAACAGTCGAGTTGAGTCTGCACTTCTTCGTCGTCGTGGAAGATTTCGCGTCTGTGGGCGTTTATTTTCAACGCACTGCGGTTATGTAATTGCGAGGCGTCAGATACGTGATTACTTTTAGTCAAATTGCCGCTCGAATATTGTGTAATTTCGCTGCCTCCTTCACTTGCCATTTTATATCTGCGATATCCGAAAGTGTGCCATCGGAGTTGTTGGCCACCGGGGAAAGTGATAAACCCGTTGGCAGAAGTTAAGGTCAGGGTTGCAGATCGAAGTGCTTTTCAAGTGGGAGCCATTCGAATGTTACATTGGAACATTTACGCACTTAAACTTTAACTCATTTAATTAGTGAAGTTGAGGTACTTAACTAACTTGCACTCATTTATTTGGGGATTGTTTCCAACGAATCAACTACCTAACTTTTCAAGGAAAGTTTAGAATTTTAAATACCCAACAATTTGACTTAACCATCCAGCATTTGAATGCGGATACAGTTCAAGATCAAAGCGAAAGAGGTCACATCTCATAAATACACCTTTTATATACCTTTCTCAGGGAAGCAACCCATTAAGGTATTCAAAAATATTCTTAAATCATTATCTTTGCTCTGGTTTCGCGATGTTTCGCCTTCTTTTTTGCAGTGAATGACATACGAACCCCAAAGAGCCAAGAAAGATATGAGAAAAGTGGCCGCCTCAGAAAGGGGAAAGAGAATGCAATCTACCATGACAGTTCACGAAGGTTAAATTCTTGAGAAATGATTTGGTGGCAAGAGAACAGCAGACTGCAAACTGCAGACTGCAAAAAGCGAAAAGCAAACTGCCAATGCGAGAGCGCACTAATTAAAATATACGCAAAGCTGTTTGAAATTTTTAGAGCATGTCTCCCCTTTTTCCCGTCGCTCCCCCGATTCCCCCGATTGTTGCAATATGTGTACGAATACGAATCAGATTCAGAATGGGAATCAGAATCCGAGTCAAGTGAAGTCAAGCCATGAAATATTGTCACGCACCCAGGAACGGAATAGGATGTGAGCGAGAAGTGCCATTCTAATGAGCTCAGCAACATTTCCGCGACGGCCTTAATTTACGATCCCCGTCTGGGGAAGAAACTGCCAATATTTCCACAGCACAGGGAGAAATTTTCACACTTCTTTAAAGAATAAGAAATTTAAAAAAAATGTATTTTGTAAAATAAACTAATATTAATAATGATTGTTTGTTCTTTTTTGTTTACTCAATTAAGTGGTTAATTCCTTGTCAGAAAAATAAAAAATATTTGTGTTTTGATATTACAAAGTCTGAAAATATTATTTTAAAGATTACAATTTCCTTTTCTTTGAATAATAAAATATAATAAATCCGTTTTATACTTCCAATGACAACACTAATCGCTCTGTATGTTTTTTCTGTGTATCCCTCCTTGCTCCACCATCCTCTGGGTAATTAATTCCGCCCTGGCCTGATAAACCCCAGTGTAAACAAAGACATTTCATTCATCGTCAAAGTGGGCAGTGGCAATGGCCATTAGCTCATTCAAGTTTATAGAACTACAATCTTATCGGGCATTGATTCATGGATGTTTCGTGGTGCTGTAAGATTGATTCGGCAGAAGTATCGATTGCTTTACAGCTATTATTGGTGAGGTGACCAACCGTAAGTTAGGCGGAAGATAAGAAGGTGGGTGATTAATGGATTGGGGGGCGGGGTACGAGGTCAGTGAACCCTGGCTAAAATAAAACAACAGAACAGAACAGGGCGAATATCAACACGGCTAAATTACATCACAGGCTGGCCAGCAGCAGGCGTCAATTGGAAATGGGAAATGGCAAATGGAAATGGAGAGCAACCACTGCGTATACGTGATGTCAGAGATGGCAAGCGAGAGTGAGCGTAAGAAAATGGCTGAAAATAGATCAGGCGAAAAGGAAAACTGAACCGAAGAGCAGCCACGAAAATCGCAATTGCCAAGACGACGCAACTAAAGACATTTCGACCTAGAGAGCTGGCTTCATTAATATGCGGATGATATATAGACAATATATCGCTCAGAACGTTTTCAAAAATGTCTCAGAATCTGTGGCGCCAAACCGCAGTGATTCGAGCATTTCAAAGGAGGCGCAGGAGGTGGCAGCCACATCCGCAGCACTTTCGCAATTTGTGTATATCTTCGTGTATCTGGCAGATATTGTATCTGGCGGATGGCAAACGGCGCTGACTGACTGACTGAGCGAGAATATTCGGAAACAAATCCAATCCGCGCAGCCATTTCGAGGCGCTAAAAATAAACTCACCTTGAAAAGTTTCTAAAAATTTTCTCGCTTTTTGACTATATAGAATTTTATTCAATTTCAACGAGCCGAAGATCTACGATGTATCTGTACCTCTGTGTATCTCTGAATATCTGTGCTCTGGCCAACAAAACTGATATATGCGTCAAAAGAAATTCCCTGGATCGGCGTGCCAAGAAAATTATTTAGCAATTGAATATATTCGCGATGAGTTTTCGGTTTCGTAAGGGATTTTACTTGTTGTTAACCTTCACAAAATTCACACAAGGCACTTATTTTGTGGAAAGTAAATGAGGGGGGGTCGGTTGGGGTCTGTGATTCAGATTTCGATTAATCAGCGATCCTTGTGAATCGATTGTATAACCAGCTGATTTATACTCAACCGATCGCTGATTTCACATGTGATTTGGTACTGACCGATTTATTCCGATCGGGATTTGATAGCTGGGATTCGATTCGGTTTCGATTTGGTTTTTGATTTAGATTTGGACTTGGATCGGTTTCGTATATTCGTGGCGTTCGTGGTGCACTGCCAGTTCTTCAGTTCTTGGGCGACGTTAACTAAGCGACGATTTTCTCTCAACTAAAGCAAAAACCGAAACTGAAAATTTTTATGTGCATTTTGTGCCGTTTTCGAATACAAAAATCTTTTCAACCACATCGCTGGCGTCGCAGTCTCGGTCGCCGTCGCCGTCGGCGTCGCTGCTTTTGGGCCGTGCGAGAGGAGGCTATACGGAAAAGCTATAAAGACATTGTTGGTTCTCAATTCCCAACCGATTCGACGGCAGAGCCGCAAAGCTACAAACGCCAGACAAACGACGGCGACGATGTCTGTCTGTCAGTCTGTCTGGCTTTTGTGGCCCGCCGTTCTTGTTCTTGTTGTTCTTCGCTCGGGATATATATTTTGTTATTTGGCTAATTGTTTGTATTTTGTTTTCATTTCGAAGCTTTTAACGACGCAGCCAGCTAAATTAAGTATTATATACTCATTTAAGACTTCCGAAAAAGATATTTTGACTTAAATTTTTATAAATCTTTCATTTCTTAAATATTATAATTTTTTAAATCGTAATTTGGAGTTTAAAAAAAAAAACTCTATTATAAAGATCCATATCATTTATAATAATTCAAGCCGTCTACAAGAAATTTATTTTTAATAGATCCTACAATTTTGAAATTCTTAATTTGAACGGATATATATTTATATTTTAATTTCCCAACTTTCCTATGCTTATGAAACGCACATTTGGCACGTCTCTTTGAAGTTGAAAACAAGTGCAGGTGCTTTCGGCTGCCGCTATTCAGTTTATGCTGGTGAACTATTTCCCGTGATCTGTTTTCCTTTAGACCACAACAAAGTGTGCACCAGAATGGGAACAACAACCCCGGTAGTCTGGGGAATTTGGGTCACAAAAGAGATCCTGAGTGCGTGAATCAGCGGTGGTGACTCCATCGAAACTATGATCTGTCCGATCCATTATCCATTTTCCAATAAACGATTAATCATTCCGTCGGGGTCACACATCCCCCACAACCTTTTGCAGATCGAAGGTTGCCTTAAAAAAGATTCTCTGGCTAAATCGTAATTTCCACAAATTCAATTTCGAGTGCCTGGAAAGTGAGCCGTAAAACTTTAATATGTTAAAATGTAGCCATAGCGCGCTATGCTTACAAAAATAAACGTAAAATATGTTTTTGCCTGCCGCTGATGTGCTCAATCAAGCAGCGAAATGAAACGAAACGAATTGAAACGAATCGAGGCAAACAATCCGCACAAAAAAAAGGCACGAAAACATGGCTGACTATGTGGATAAATATGTATAATATAATATAATATTTGGATGTTTTATACAACTCGTATTTGTGTCTACATCGCATCGCGGGCGGCATAAAAAGCTCAGGCGAGTTAAACAAGGCGAACAAACAAGTAAACAAATAATAATAAACCCACCACCCATCTTTGCCCGAAAAAACAATTTCGGCTTTTTAATTAAATCATGTTGAGTGGTAAAAATAATATCAAAGAATCTGGCGCTGTGCGCATTTCAATCAAATCACTAAAAAACACGGTTCTAGCGGTGGTTTTTTTTCGCCAGCCGATTAAGATCCCGAACAACCGAGATATGGACGTAATTAAGTTTAAAGACCGCATCTCGACGATCTTTAATGACGGTGACAACGGTTAGTTACACAATAACTTGCTGTTAACACTTTTGCTTTTTTATTGAGGGGTTAATTGCTTGAATCTGTCTTTGATTTTCGGGGATACTGAGTCAACGGTCAAGCTCTCGGAGACCAAGACCATGAATCATGAATCACATATATGAACGAGCCCTGTGGCTCGAAACCGGCTCTTCTCGGCCGCTTTTGAAAACTTTTTGGCAGGAGGGAGGCAAAAAACTGGCCAAGACACTTACACTTCACTCGCACTTGTTGGAATCGCAAGCGGATTCGAATCTGCGTTCTCTCTGCGAAAATGAAAAGCGATTTGGTTGGGGAAGGGGAGGTTTCGTTTTAACCGTGACCGGGAGAGTTTCTTCTGGTTGTTTTGGGCACTTGATACGATATCTTTCGTTCCGGGCTTATATCTTTCTGCTGTTTTTGGCGAGACAACCGCGCGCGATCGTTGCGTTCGAGCGAATGAGGGCTGGGATCTCGGGATCTCTTGTTAGGAGTCGCACTGTAAGACGAGCGACTCACACAGATACTCCCGCTCACCCACACACTGCCATTCGGCCAGCTCTCTCTCTCGCTCTCTGAGTTCTTCGCTCAATCAACAGGTAAGCGTTTAGCCGAAAGGTGCGCAAATGTATCTGTATATCTGTACCTGTATGCCACACTCGTGTGCGGCACTTGCTGATAAGATAAGGCCCACAAAAAAGCCGAAATAAAGCAATGCAAACATTGTTTTATCCATGAATTTCGCAGCGTGTGATTATAACATTTGTGCCATGGCATCAAATCGAATTGGTTGACTGGCCCGGATCAATAATTTGACCGAAGCTAATTTGCAGCAAATCGCGATGTTTTTTTTTCGGTTTTGCGAACTGCAAATCTATATTTAGGTTGCATGCCACATCGCACCGAAACTGGTTCCTCCAGTTTCCTGATAATCTGGGTGACGGCTACACAACCCAAAACAACAGCGGCCCCAACACAACAACACCCCGATTCTGGCCGGGCCAATAGCTCCTCCACTGGCCACCAATGTCTGATTTTCCTTTTTAGCGCCAAAACAAAAATCAGAAATGTCGGTAAATAGGCCTTTATTGGACACTCTTTGGAATTGAGTGGAAGTTATTCCTTACCAAGCGATCAATAAATATTTAAATAATTGGTTTTGTTCTCTAAAACAATTTTTTTCAAAATAAAAGTAACTCTGTTTCTTATGACTCTCCCATAAATATTATCTAAAAAAAAATTAGACATTCCAAAATTTTTAAGTATGATCAATAATTTTTCAAATTCGATCATTTTAGTTTCCACTTTTTTTTGAGATCAAAGCTTTTAAGATTTACGACTGAAACATTTTAAATTAAAAAAAAGTTTGACAAGTATTAAATTTATTTTTATTTATTTATTTATATAGAGCAAACTTAAAGATAAAACTATAAGCTAATTAAGAGCTCTAGCAGCAAAGGCCTTCAGCTCGAAGTATTAAATCTAATACACAACTTTCCTCATACTCGTTTAATTTTTATTTTTTGCCTCAGAAAAAGCAAGGAAACAAAATTGTCATGGAAAATCGCAAAAACCCTTTTGTAGGGTAACACTACACCAAATGCAGTTCCTCCCAAAAAAGAAAAAAACAAGGAAAAAGCGATCAAACTGCGCAGTTGGCCGAAACCGGTTGCCGCCTTTGCAGATTGCCAGCTTTAGGCCCTTTGCAGTGATATTGACCAAGAGACCAGCGGGACCAGAGAAGCGGGCCAACAGAACGGCCGAACCAGCTAGAAGGTGAAAAGAACAAACAGAAACCAAAAGTGCTAGCCCCATGACTTTGGCTAATGCACGCGAAAGCGGCACTAAATCATTTGCCAGCTATTTTGTTTGATCAGAGTCCACCGATCGGACGGAGGACCCAGACAGAAGGAGGGACTTTCGAAGGGAACCCAGAGAACCCAGGTGGAGGAAGCGACATCGCGTAGTCATCTCGAAAATGTCACGCATGCGCGCCGCCGGCATGCGCGTAATTGCATTGAGGATGTGCGGCGGCCAAGAGGATGTGCCAACTATATAATCCACTTGGCTTGGCAATTTAATGAGCGTTAAAATACAACAAAATTGCCTGGGAATAAGCCGTAAAAGACCAGCAGTTGACACATAAATTATGAACAAATGGAGGTGACATCTATGGTTGATTTTTGAGGAGGAGGTAACCTTGAAAGGTGAGGCAGCGGTTCCGGTAGCAAAGTTTGAAGATATAAAGGTGTCCTTTAACCGTTTAACCGCAATAAACTATGTCCGACAAAAATGTTCAGCCAAATCCAATCTCCCAAACTTTTAAATGAGATTAATTCATCGTATTTCGGCGCCAATTATCGATTGATGAATCGGTTTCGATTCCGATGTTTAAAATTGAAACCATCGTTTCAGACCTGTAGCGTCCATTTACGGAAACTTCTTAGTTTACATACATTTTACACTGATATAGCGCCACCTAATAGGCCCCATCCATAAGCTACAATTGAAGTATTTTTTACAGTGAAAGTAAAAATAATTATCAGGGGTTCTACAAAATCGCTTAGCGCTGAAATCGTGTAAAATGTATTTCGATGCACATAAAAACACCATTACCATTCAGCACAAAGCCATTGTTTTAAATTTGTTGCAAAACTAATGTTAGGGTCCTTCAACTTTTTTAGAATCTCTATCAAAGTTACTTTTTATGTACGATGATGTGCGTTACCCTTTTGTCAATGATTTATTTTTAGTCAGTTCAGTTCTTCATTATTTTATTATCATAATTTTATTAAATTTCGTATTACTAAAATAATAATTAATTTTCATGAACTGCTTTCATTATCCAATCCGCGTAGCTGTGAATATATGTATAAACAAACACTCCGTTCGCATGAAAACTCTTTAGGCCAACAAGAATGTACTTATTGATGCCACTGATATTTTGAAATGTGCCTACTATTGAACCAGATTTCGGATGATTGAACTCGGGAGGTTCCTCGACACAAAATTGGTTATACTCTACTGTCATTCCAATTATTTGGCTGCAAACTGAATAATGTATGGGTTTTAAAGGTACTTTATGAGTGCCCACAAAACCTTCATTGTTCAAATTAATAAGTGCAGTCAACGTCCTTGGGGATTTGGGGTTCATCACAATGCAGATCGGTTTCACAACACCTGAGGAAACCAAATTGTATGACTTTTACAAAACAATCACATATGAAATTGAATCATAGTTACCTGAGCTTGGCACTTTTTCAGCTAGTTTAAGCAAAGCAATATTGTTTCTATTTGTCCCTGGTGAATATGAAAACTCTGGATGGATGTGGATTGATTTAACATCAAGACTCTGTCCCAATTTGGTTTCTACCTTTCTGCATAAAAAAAAGTATATTTTCAGGGATAAACATTAAAAGAAAAATGTATTAACTACTGTTATTATTACTTACATTTTATTAGGAATTGTGAGAATAGCACTGGCAACAGTCACGACAAATTCTTTGGAAATTGAAAAAAGTTGATAAACGTAAAACGAAAAAAGAACAAAAGCTTACGGTTTGATATTAGAGCACCAGTGAACATGTTTTGGATGAGAGATACCTCCCATGGGCGAACAGCCACTTCCTGGTCCCAATTGGTTTTGCAGTCCTCGTACAAAATATGATCAATTTTGGTTTCGGCTTTTCGCAGAACAGTATATATCCAGTCTTTATAGGCCGTAACATCTGTGTAAACGCTAGCCCAATTGCATAACTCTCTGCCGGAGGTAACTATTCCGAATTGTACGGTTAGTCTTTTTCCGCCGTATGTGAAATCTCCCGTTAGAGGTCCTCCAGAGGTGCCTCCAGAGATGCCTGCACAGGAGTTACGATTTAATAAACCCGCACAGATCTGGTTAGCTTCCCAGGTTTTTCCAATACGCTGGCAATCGGTAAATCTTTTTTGGATCAGGTCTATGGCCTGTAGAGCTTGGCTAGATTGCCATATTCCAAATGCCTTAAAGTTTTTAATTGTTCCGGAATTGACGACATCATCGAAGATTATGCAGATTGGTCTGATTTGCGCTAAAGGCAACGTAAATATAAAGACTAGGCAAAAAGATTTCTGATTTTATGGTCCTACCATTGTATGTCACTTCCCCAAAGAGTCTTAGCATACTTATATCGTTGGTGCCTTTGATTGGATCGAAATTGCGGTGCTGAATTACCGTCGCCACTCCATACTGATCCACGGTAGTACAATCCGAGGAACTGCAGGATCTATCGTACTCTCCCAAAAGCACATGTCTACATAAAAACTGACAATAGAAACTTTATCTGAGTAGTATTAAAATATTACTTACAGTTGTCTTGCATTTCTTGTGCAACTCGCAGACGTTAGGACGAAGACTAGGTGCAATTATAATATGAAATTTTACGATCCACTAATTTTAGGTATCTCTTGAAAAGGAGTTTTTATACTAACGTTTGTGCACAAGCGTTCCATGGCAAATAAATTGATTAGAATCGTGTATGCTTGCTATCCAGGGAGTATTGCCATAGAATTTATTTGAGTCAATCTCGTCATGGCACTTTTCATCTATAAGTTGGGCCAAACCCGTGTGACAGAGCACCAATCCAAACAGAACCAACGGAAGCGGCGCAGACATGGTGCCTACAGAAAAGATGCTTTATTACTGACAACAAAATATTATAAACGTGGAAATAAAAACCCCAAGAAAAGCTTATCAGCCAGCTGTTGATTTATTACTGTTCCACTCAAGGAATCATGAACACCGATTTAATTATAGATACAGAATTTTCCGACTAAATATAAATATTGTACAAATTAAATCGGCTGTCTAAATATCACAATTTTTTAGCCAAAAGTAACTTTCACTGCAGACATCTTATTCACCGGAGGAATGTTAAGTGACTGACGACCAAATTATTTTTTTAAATGTGAGACCGGCTTATCATTAAGCTTGTGTTGCTGATAAGCGTAAATAAAATGCTCAGAATATTTATGTGTTTCTAAATACTGATTACCGTATTTATATAGATTAAGCCGTCACAGAACTAGCTAACAGATGTAGTAACTTGATAGAAGATTCCGGTATGAGACCAGAAATTTGAAGTTAAAATATTCCCAGGGCAAACCCTGCAGTTTAAGTATACCCAAATCATGTAATGCATTGTATTGTAGCCTCTACTTTCATCAATTTTATGTCTAAGCAGTGCGAAAAAAGACACGATCGTTTAAACTTTTCTAAGCGATTAAACCTCAATTAAGATAGTTTGTACATTAATCTGATCTTAAACTGCAAAAAGTCCAATTGGAGTGCGCACCTATCGGAAATTACATAAGGTATGAATTTCTTAAAACTATGTAAAAACATTTGTAATATACATATATTCATGCATAATCTACATTGTAGATATACGTAAAATACATTTGTGACCTTACATGTAATATACGAAGTGACACAGAAATCTCCACAGTTCAAACTTCATATTCGGGGGTGACTCTGAAATCTCTTCGGCTTGATTTTTTACGTACATCAAGAAAACTTACATCCGATTTTGACCTAAAAGATTTCTGTTACATCTCGCTTAATGATTCCCAACCGAAGAGATTTATTTGCTGTGAAATGATTTTTTTTCGTTCTTCTGAATCTGAATATTTTCTCAAATTTTTATCTCACAGTTATGATTTGAACTGATAATTTTCCGTTATTATAATAAGTTTATTTTATAACTGGTTTAGTAAAATTTTTTTTTTATTTTTATAAAATAAAAGATTTTTGTGTTGTTAAGGTGTGATTGACTTTCAGTTTATCTCTTTCCTTAAGTGATTGTATATTCATCATTAAAGTTGTATTTTAGAAATGTTATTATTAATTGATTTGTAAAATATATTTAAAGATATATGTATACCGCCTTGCTTTCTGTTTATCATTTACTTATAAAAGGATCGATTATATACTGTTTGCACTTGTCATCGGAAACTACCGTTATGAGCGGCAAAGGACGATGAAAGGAAGTTGGGCACAGAGTGCGTGGCACGTGCTCATGAGGACATCGCGATAAGGGGTGCAAACAATTTGACAATTTAATGTGGCGACAGTCATTATGAACCTGCAGGTCCAAAAGTGAAAACTCTGCTTCAGTGCTGAAACTGAAACTACTTAAAACCGAAGCTCGGGTTCAGGTTAAGGATCTTAAAAGCCACTCGTGCCCGCTGACAACATTAGCCGAGGAGGAAGCGAGGCTATAATTATAATTCCATTACCGGGGAGCAACAGGAACAGGGACAAGAACGCATTCTGCCGATGGGTAAGGTGCTGCTGATCCTGCGCCGAGATCGAGAGATCCTGTGTGCGCAAGTCAAAGACAATTGAGTGGCGTAATTGCCGAGCCGGCAACTAATGATGGTTGGCCAAGGATAATGCGGGCCGGGCCGTGTTAATGTGCCCAGAACGCGCCAAGCTGGCTGACGAGCAGGTGAATCGGTGGAGCGGCCTCCGAAATGCGGAAGTATGCGCATTTTGGCCCGATTCGCAGCGCATTCGATCCGATCCGCATTTGATGGAATGTCCGAAACGCGCACTTCCCATCCCCTCCCCTGCCAATTAGGATGCCGCACCGCAGCTGCCCAGCCACTCAACCAGCTAAACCTAAACCTCAACCACCAAAACCACCTAAACCCAGACAAACTCAACTCGCTTTTATGAGCCGCCAGGTGGGGTCGACGCGCATTCGGCGATAAGAATGTCATAACACAAGCTCCCAATTAACTGCGTCGTCCAGCGGAGGAGGAGCCGTGATTCGTATTTCGGGCCCCATATCGGCCTCCGTCCCGGGGGCTCATTTGCATCTGCGGGACGTGGAGGAGGTTCAACTGCCATTCATCCACCGTCCATCCATCCATCCATCCAGCGGAGAGTGCCACTTCGGCGGCCCAGCGGGCGATGGTGCGATGTCCCAGCTCGAGAGGGAGAACGAGAACGACGAGAACCACTGACCAGCGATCCAGGACAGCGATGTCGGAACTCAAGAGTTCAATATAGCTGTAGAACGGTGAAAAATTTTGAACTTAAACAGAAATGCAGTACAACTTTTATTTACTAGCTATAAAATCACATTTATTACAAGACAAGGAACTTTAGGAAGTTTATTATAAAAATCTAACAAAATATAATTTAACAAATAGTTTTAAATATTTACGAAGAACTCATAATTTATGTAAAGTGGTCATAAGATAAAGTTCTTAAATGGTAATCATGATTTTTCTTAAGTAATAAAATTGGTTCAAAATGCCTTCTAAAAATATATTTTCTGTGCATGTAAATAGTCTTTCATTATTTTATAATTAGGTACTTTTAATTTCATGGGATTCAAGCTTATAAAATCCCCTGGCCTTACTAACCATTTAATCCCTAATAATTTTAATTTAAATGTATGAATTGATAATAGGTTATTATTTGGCAAATGAGTTGAAAAAACCCACTGGTCATCTATACCTGGTATTAACTTAAAATCCAAGGATAAACGAAACGTAGTAATGTTTTAAATCATAGTCCTAATAAGAACTTTGGAATATATTAAATTCTCTAGATCTGGCTGCAAACCAGCCGAGTTGGCCACGCTGTTCAAGGAGAGCCGCGCAGGGAGTCGCTGAGATATCCATCAACGTGTGGCGTGTTTGGCTCCTGTAAGTTGTTAACTCGACTTTTATTGCCGCACAGTCGGCCGCTGGACCACCGAAGGGTCATTGGCTCATTGGCTCCGACTTGGCATCGATTCACCGATCCATCGATCGCCTCGTTTGCGAAAGATCTCTTTCGAATTCGGCCGGTTCACACCCATGGTCAGTTCATTTCATTTCCGCCCCTGCGGCCCCAATCAATGGCCATTGGCCACAATAAAGGTTAATTATGTAAATGTCACACAGTTGCTACTGTCTACTGTCCGCTTCCATTTCCATTTCCCACTCCAAATCGATTCCCAGTCCCAAATCCATTTCCATTCCCACTGCGTGCTGTGTATTCCTATTCCGATTCCGAAACGCGCTCAAAACTCACAATTTAATGGTCTCGAAACGTTTCAATTTTTATTAGTTCACATTGGGTCCTAACCTGTTGTCGGGAGCGTTCTAAATGAGAACATAACTGCTTCTGTTGCCACCGCCAATTAACCCCTTCCTCCTCGGACGCCCCTGCCCTGCCGCCTTTTTACGGTTTAATTGTGCCCACGGCCAGAGACAAAACAGAGAAATCAATCTCGAAATGCGTTGACAAGTGAGGCCAAGAGCAGCGGCTGTGGCATCCCAATCCCAAGATTCAGGTCCCGACAGAAGAGCAGCCAGAGATTGCGCGGAGTCACCCCGGAGACCCCGAGGTGCATTTAAGTGCACCTTTAGGAAATTAACCATAAAAAATTGCTTCATTTAACAAGGCAGTGCGGCACTAAAAACCAACCCAGACAATGTCCAAACGCAGGGTGGGAGAAGCCAAATGCCAAAGGCAGCCAGAGAAAACCAGAGTGACGTTGGGTCACATCTCCCTGTTTTTTTCTTCTCCTTTTTCGGGGGGCCAGAGGTTCTGGCCTAGAAAGCGGAAGCTCTGGACCCGCTATTTTCAGCCTCTGAGGGGAAGGAAGTCAGGTTACAACGGAAGATGGGGGTTAATAAAACACGGGAACCGTTTCAACACAGCTTTTCTACAGGTTCATTAGAAAATAACACACTTGAGTTGGATACAAGAAAATTATTATGATACAGATCTTAAATGATTAAAAGACTGTAAATATATTTTTATTTATTATTATTATTATTTAAAAATTATGATCTCATGATCTATATCTGATCTGATACTGATAAATAGTATTAAATTAAAGGGTCAACAGTCGTTTAATTTCGGCATTGAAATTATGAGAAGAAATAATAAATTTAATTCAATTTTAATGAGCATTTTAATGACCCCAAAAATGTATTTGTATTATTATTGATTTTATTTAAATTAATAGTATTTTATAATTCAACAAAATGTTAAATAAAACGCTTAAATCCAAGTATTAACTCTGGCAGCAAGTAAAGTACCATGTCTTTGCTCTCCCTCTCCATCATCGTAATCCAGAGAGTTTATCCGTAATTGAATGCCATTAATTGCGGTGCATGCTGCTGTCAAGCCATCAAAATAACCATTACCATCCTGATCGGCTGGGCAAATCCGCCTGGCGATTGGCGATTCCTGATTCCCGATTCCATTCCCAGCCCGATGTCGACGCAATGTCAAACATTTGGATCTGCTAATCGCGTAAAACATAACACCATTACCGCCATAAAATAAATTTTCTGCCATAATATCTGTCGCGCAGAAGGGCCTCGGATGGGCAAACGTCCACGACGACATCTTGTGTCCCATTCCGCATCTCTGCATCGCCGAGGCCAATTTCCAATGCCCCAACTGGATTTTGATTTATGCCGAAATCGCCGAAGCCATCGAGCAAAAACCAAAAACACAAATCAAACGCAAACAGCGCGACGAAACATTGCAACAATCCATGCCAGCTCTGCTCCGGCTTCTTGTCGAGCTCCTCCAGCTTCTCCATCCCACTCCGGCCCACAAATACTGGCTAACAAGAGGAGCAACAGCAAGCTGGCCGGCAAAAAAGGCCAAAAGCGAGCGCGAAATCCAAACGCGAGCGGCGCGCGCGTTTTTTGCCGCGCCAAATGTGCCCAGCAAAAACGCGTCTCTCTGCTCGATCAGCCTCATTGATATTTCGAGCGCGAGCGTATAAAAATATTCTGTCCCGAGATCCCGATGCCGATCCCGATTCCAATACCGACTCTGATTCTGATTCCAATCCTGGCCTGGCCTAAAAGTGTCGCCCGAGCGGGATCGTCGCTGCGATCAGCGATCAGCAGAAATCATCGTCATCATCATCATCGATCCGGCGATCTCGAGCCCTTCGTCGTTGGGTTGACTGCACTGAGAAAAAATATATATGTATACAGTTGATCATCCATAACTAAAGCCATTATCTGCCACCAAAAAAGTTCGAATTTCGAAGCATTTGAGTTATACTCTCTTATATCAATAAAAGAGTAGCTCGACTTAAAGAGACTTCGAGGTAGAGAAGTTCGGGTATTAAAAAATCTATAAAATTATTTTTAAATCTTTTAAAAAGAGTAAATCTATAAGTTAGAAAAATAAGAAATGTTTTCGAGTTATAACGAAACTAACTTTTTAACGCCAATAATTTTAAATGATTTTTGAAAAACTTTTCTTATAATATAAACTCCATTGGATGTTTTCCAAAAACAAATAAGAGAAAATATGTGTGTGCTCCTAAAATTTCAGAACCTTTTTTCAATTAATATTGTAACTATCATAGATTCGAAAGGGAAATTAAGGGAACAACGAAGTAATTTTTGTTCTACCTGAAATTTTTTTTTTAATAACAAGAATATTATTTTCTGCCTGTGTAGCGTTTTTGCGTGATGCTCTCGGTGGCTGTCAGTCATAGTCATGCCAGGGCATTCCAATCTGGCCATGATCAGGAGGCTTCTTGTGCCGATTCCGATTTCGATTCCGATTCCTTGGCACATTCAGCTGGCTGTGCATTCCTCGCCGTCAGTTTCCTTGCGCGCATCCTCAACGCCTTTTAGCATTGTTTATGAAGTGGAGTGTGGAGTGGTAAGGAGTGGTAAGAATCGGTATTGGCCATTGGCCAGGATGCGAGATATGGGGGCATGCACGTGATACAATTATGGCAGCGCTCGCTTTTTTTCGCATATTTTTTGCCCGCTTTGCATAATTTAACTGCGCGCAATTGTCGCGGCAATTATTTTTAGCCACTGATTTATTGTTGGCATATTCAGAGTAGTGGTCTTGGGAAAGTTTCTCGCAACTTCACACCTTTGCCCAGAATGGCCATATCGCTGCTGAATACGATGCCTTGCTCCCCCGGGCACCTGCTTACGAATTCCACTCACATTGCCTGCCAATGCCGCCACACCATGCCGATTCCGATTCCAGTGCCATTTTCGCACTTCCACTGGCAACTTGCCACTGCAACTGCGAGTTGGCAACCATTGTCGCCTCTTTCTGGGTCCGGGGGAACCAGAGATCTGCAATCTGCGCTCCGCAATCCACAATCCACGACGACTGCCTCCGCGGGCGATCGATAGTTATGGTCGTGTCAGACATCCTGTAATTTCGCCATTCCCATCCCCATTGGCTCCCTCCTCCTCCTTGGCACTCCGATCGTGTTGGCAACTTGTTGACACTTCATTGGCGCGCAAGTTAATTAAGAAGGAGAAGCCGCAGATACCGCCGACCACCGGCGCACCGGTGCAAAACACTTCATTTATCATCATTTAAATAGGTGTCGAGGTACAAATTACATGAATTTCGAAGCAGAACATTTTTACTCAATTTAATTTATCATCTTTCGATTTTTTATATAAATATGTATATCTTACTGATGGGTAAAAACTAAAGACTTTTAATGTTCTTGGAAAAACTTAAGATTTTACTGCTCAATAAATAAGTCTTTAAGAACTTTTAAGTGAATAGATTTATAAGGCAGTAAATTGAATATTAACCTTAAATTTTATCTAATTTTCTATAGTTTTTTAAAGTAAATTACCATCCACTATCCATAAAAACACTCAATTTACTCAGCACAAATACTCGTTTTATTTTATTTAAATATTTTATTATATTATCACCCCTGGTGACCATTATTCAAACCAATTATTTGTAGTAAAACATAAATTAATACAATTTCACGGTTACTTTAATCCAGCAATTTGTTCATTTGAAAACATCATTATTAGAGATCCAGTTTTGAAGAGAAGAAAGTGGGTAGAACGTTTAACACTAGAAATTCCATTAATTCGTATTCCACATTTGATTGAAATTATTACTGGCTACAAGGGGCGTTTAAGATAAAACTAGGTTGCTATATATACACAGATCAGATCAGAAACTGGGTCACGTGGGATGGGGACTCTTGTGGATTCAGTTGACCACCTCCACGCTGCAGTCCTCCTCCTCCTCCTCCCGCTCCTCCTCTCCCTCGGCGGGATCCTCGTCCTCAGGGACTTCCAGGGCAGGAGGAACCGGACTATCCTGGCTGCTCTCACAGGAACTCGACTCCAGGCACTCCAATCGATTGCTATCGAGTCGCAATCGCTTCTCCGGCTTCTTGAGCAGCTCCTCGATGGAGTAGGGATTCCGTTTGCGACTGTGACTGAGCGTCGAGCCCGGAGAAGAAGCCTCTGGAGCGGATCCACCTCCATTTCCTCCTCCCGAAGCGGTTAGTGAGAGGGCCGCTGGCGAGGATTTGCCCGAATCGCAATCGCTGAGTGCATCCCCGGCGGCACCGGGGGTAGAGAGATCGATGGAGCTCTCCGACTTGGTGAAGCCACCCATAACCGATGTTGAGGAGGCGGCCGCCGCTGCCATGGCGTGGGGCAAATAGCCGCCGGCATAGGGCAGGAATTGGCCACCCGAGGCAGCCGCCTGGGCCTGAATGTGCGCCTGGGTGTAGTAGAGCAGGGAGGGATTCCACAGCCAGTGCTTGTGCAGGGCCGAGTAACTCAGATCCAGGCCAGAAACACTGGGATTCAGGCCGTGATTGGGATTGTGATTGTGGCCATGTGGTCCCATGGTGGGCGGCATTTTGGGAGCGGGTTTGAGCGGCATCTCGCCGGCGGCAGGCATCATCAACGATGGTGGTTTTGCATACCGCGCCACGGAGGGCGTGGCTGCCGAAGTGGGCGGGGCCACTGGGGTAACCGACGGGGGAGGAGCTTGGGGGCCGCCATATCCATTCGATGGACCGCTGCCCGCTTGATGAGCTGCTGCCGCCGCCGCCGCCGCAGCTGCCGCATTCTGCTGACTGGAGGTCATCTCATCCGTCCACAAACCGCTATTCCGAAGAATCCGGTTGATGGAGCTTATCGAGGGCACCGAACTGGGATCGCAGACCCTCTGCTGCTGGAGTTGCTCCCGAATCTCCCACGCGAACATCCCGCTGTTCTCCTCCTTCAAGCGGATGATCTTCTTCACCACGGTGGGCGTGGCTACTTGCTGGAAGAAAAGAAAGAGAAATACGATTAAAAAAAATTCAGGGATTAATAAAACTTATGGGCTCTCAAATGTATACAAAGATATTACATTAATATATAAACCGTTATAAAACCTTGGAAATCCTAAAACTCATTCAAAAATTAATAATTATCCAATGGATCTCTGCAAAACATACTAAAGTATATTAGTATTCCAAAGTATCTCATGTGTATCTCAAATATTTATAATTCATACGATTAATAAACCATTTTCCCTGCTCCCTGAAAAAAGTTTTAACATAAAAATTAAAAGTATTTTGCGCGACAAGGAATTCTTGAAGAAAATAACCCCCATAACCCATGCTTTAACCCCTTTATTCTCAGGTGTCTCTACGATTAATTGCCGTGAAATTCAATTGTGCATTAAACTAAACCAAAGTGCACTTGCAACAATTGCAAAAGCTGACAGCGAACACGGCCACGCCCCTTTTAGGCTGTCATGTTCGCGGGGAGATTTGCATCGGACCCACATCGGTGTTGTACATTCTGCTTTTTGCATATGTTAATTTGTACGAGTATTTCAAAGGACCTTCCTGCTTTTCCACTGGCGCCCGCTTTTCACGTGTGACGCGGCAATTCATTAAAAATTCATAAATACGCTTAAGGGGGCTTTTATCGAATGGGGGGGAATGGGAAATGGGGAGGGGGGTTCGGATTTCGAGGGGCCAAAAGACCCTCCGGCGCAGCAAGCTTGCATGCCAGATCTTATCGGAAATCTACACGCGCGCTCACTTTTTGTAACCACTGTCCTTGCGCCCGCCCCGCCCCCTTTTCCTAAATATATATGCCAAAGGGGCAAAAGGGAATATCGGGTGACGGGGGCAACTTCTTTATTGACCCACCGTAGGTGTTAAATGCGCGTTTTGTTCAGCCAGCGAGTGCAGAGCGCTTATTGAATCACCATGTAAGCGGGTGGGTAACCGATGTGGTAGGGGGTTACATTGGCACCGGGTACATTGTGCACTTGGTGGGCGGTGCAACTACCGTTAATTAGGCGTTCTGTTCCGTCGGCAAACATCGCACCTGAACAACTGTTTGCCCAGTCGGAAGGGGAACCGAAATGGGGAGGATTGTTCCAGGAATAGAAATATGTGGGAACAATATAATCGGTATTTCAATCCGATCTTTTGGGATATACTATTCTAGACTAACTTTTATCAATTTTATTAAGCTGTTTTGGTGTTAAATGTCTCACTTTGACAATAATATGCACCATTCTTTTAAATTTGAATGTTTTTTAATCATTGTTATGAATGATCTCACATGTTTAGACATTTTGGATCTTTAACCCCCTCGGTTGGTAAAAAATATTCAGATATCATGGCTGCGTAAAGTAGCAAATATTTTTACAATACCCTTCTGGAAAGCGTTAACTACGGTGCGTATGGGTCGTGATTCGGTGTTATCGCGTGGCTGATTCCATAACCCAGTGCAATCACCACTATCAACGGGCCATTGTCGTCACTTTTTGGGGCCGTGAAGCGAGCAGCGGCTTAAACGGTAGCAGCCACACTTGATTGGGCGTGCGAACCGAACAGGTGTGTCCTCAGCCATCCAGGTAGCCCACTTATTCCACCCAGTTATCATCCTCGAACAGGCGAGATTGATTTGCTGCGCTCTCTCCACTCGAATACCCACTCCTCCGTCTCCTCCTTCTCCCCCTAACTTTGCCCTCCGCCCACCTGCCACTCCCACGCGGCCATAAAAGCTGTCATCGAAATAAGAGAACATGTAAACTAGCTGCTGGTTACAATGCTTATCGGGGCTATCTGTTTCCGTGTATCTGTGATACTTTATGGATTTACTGCTGTGCGTTTGATTTTTATATAATCGTTTGTTGATTTCATGCACCACAGCAGACCACATGTGGTTTCCCGTCCCCCCAGATCTTGTGGCCCATCCCCATTCGAAATGCCGTTGCCACTTGGAACTTACCTTGGTCTTGCTCCCGCCAATGGAACCTGGTCGAATGGAGCCCGTCTCATAGAAGCGCGTCAATATTTTGGAAACGCAACCTATTCGGGGAGATGCAAAGAATAGAATTCGTTAGCTTGGGGTTAAAATCATAGTTTTAGGTAAACTCACCATGAGAAACCAGAAGCTGGCGGGATATATCACAGGGCCTCACTCCACACAGGGCCAAATCCACGATCCTTCGACGCACGCAGTCCGGCAAAGGACGGCCATTCACAAAGACTCCTCCTAGTTGGTTGACACCGGCTTGACCTGAAAGGATCAGTGGAAAAAGGATATTCCTATAGATTTCACATCAAATATTAATATCAGTAAGTTTGGTCAGGGAAAAAGATTATCCTATCCTTTATTCTTTTGAATACTGAACAATATGCTTACAATAAACTTTATAAATATTTTCTTTGCTGTTCAGAAAACTGTAAAAGATTAAGTTAATGTTCTGAAGAAGTATTATCTATTTTGTGATCATTTAAAAATAATTTTATTAAGTTTCCAGATAAAAGAAAATTTTAAAAATATTATTCTATATAGACAGAAATACAGAACTAGAATTTGTGTAAAAAAATTAAATTTAACAAGCCCTATCCACTTACAATTCTTAAGCCCACACAAATATTTAGATCATAAGTTTGCCAGACAATTATTAAAAGTTTATGGCTAGAAACACAAGTTCCTAAGCTTCTCAATAAAGCGGACAAGCCGGAAAGATTTACAATAAACACACGCGTCCGGGCTAAATAGCCGTAGTTTGGCAGCCGCCCTGTTGACTTGGCTAATCTCTTTTTAACCTTCCCCAACTGGCGATCGTAAACGCAGGCGGCAAAAGTACGCCAGTAATAACCGTGGCTCTTTATGGAATGGGGATCCTAAGTATTCGGCAAGGGGAGGTGGAGAAATGAGAAATGGGGGACTTGAGACCGAGACTGGAAACTAAAGATCGCATCTTGCGCTTTCGTTTAATTTCCTTTCGGAGTTCATTAGCGGGACTCACCTGTATGCGGCATGGCTGAAATGTGATCAACAATTCAATTCAATCCAATTCAATCCGAAAGTGATTCGATACGATCCAAGCCGATTCGATCGGTAGTCGTTCGGTTAGTCGCTTAGCCTCCGTAAAGTATTTTGGTTTATTTGCTGTTGGTGGTTGGTGGTTTGTTGTTTGTTTTTAGTTTTTACTCGTTTTTCGTCCCGTTGCCTCGGCTGCTGCTTAGTTAATCGCTGAATTTTAATCAAATTTCAAGCAAGAACGTCATAAAAACGCTTTGATGGATGTCGTCGTGGTCGCCGGGCTATTAGGATGCTCAGTTGAAGACTCGGACCTGAATGCTTGTTGAGTGTTGAGTGTTGGATGCTGGCGACCCACTCCCCGAAGACTTTTTACGGCTTCCACGAATTCGGACGGCGTCCAGGCCCGGCCAGAACCGATCCGATCCAAACCGATCCGATACAAGTGCCGAACTGGACAGTGAAAATCTAGTAAGGAAAATACATAAAACTTAATTATTTTATAAAACTACGCGGCTGGGAGTTTAATGTGCAGTGGTTTATGTGCTCAATGGCCATGTCCACCGGTGGTGACCAGTGCCCAGTGCCCAGTGTATCTCAAATTAGCTGCTTATCAGGCACATTCCCGGCGCAGCGTGAACTGCTGGCCCATTATCGAGAGGTTGCCCCCATCATTTATACCCAAATACGATACAGTATATGGTATATGGTAGTTCGCCTAACTATACAGTATGCAAATGCCAGGGGTAACAATTAAAATGAATTTTGGCCAATTGCTCATTTGGTTAAATATGCCAACCGAAAGCCGAAAGAGATATGCAAATGGGCTTTCAGCACCACCAACTTTGGCCCAGTGGTTTCCGCTTCCTGTTTTCCCTGCAGGATTTGAGCCTGTCGCCAGCCTGTCAGAGGCATGAAAACGCGCTGAAGAACCGTATAAATCAAAAACTGTAACTGCCGCTGCCCGTCGAGGGTCCACACTTTGTCATGGCCATGTTATTATTATGGAATTCACATTAGATTTAATTGCCGAGCCCCGAGTCCTTAGCCCTTGCCACTTTTCAGCTCGTAAAACCACCGAAATGCGCGTGTTTAAGCCACCGAACCGCCGCACGCACCACATACTCCCCCTTGGAAGTTGAAAAAACAGAACGAGAAAACCGAAAAAGAACTCGAAATTAAGTTGTTCATTAGGTTTTTTTTGGACTCTCCTCAGTCTGAGGTTTTTTTCGGGTAAGGTAACCTTACCGCTCACCGCGAACGGGAAACTCGTGCTGGCCGTTAAGGCCATAAAGTTCGCAGTTGGTCTGGCCGGGGGCCAAAGATTTGGCCGACAACGCGATAAGGATTCCATTCCATCGGTCTTGTATTTTGCATTTAGTATTTTGTAGAAAGTGAAATAGACATTCCGGCAAAATCCAATTTCGGCCACAATGAAAGGGTTAATTTCCCCGCTGGCGTGCTGTTCGACCATTTTGCTGGAATGTTTTTGGCCCACTTGGGAGCAGTAGTGAGCAGTCACAACTAAATAGTTCCGGGCAGGTGCTAGTACCTAGAAATTTCCTGGTTTTTCTTCCTTTCCCTTAGGTTTCCCAGTTATTTTTTTTTACGAATTATTTTCTGCTTGATAATTTAGCAAAAGCTATGAAAAACCCATTTAACATAATCCTATAAGGTTACTAAATAAATAAATAGCAATAAATATTATAGCAATTTATTCAGTTTAACCTGGGGTTAAAAGCTTACTATCTTACAAATAAAGAAAAGAGTTTAAAGTATAATAAGATCAAATATTATAACCATTAATTCAGTTTAAGCTGGGGCTAAAATCCAACTATCTTACAGAAAAAATAAAAAAATTAAAAATATACCAAGAACAAATATGAGTTTATAACCATTTAATAATTTTAAACTGGGGTGAAAAACTAGCTAGGAAAAATGTCACCCAGTAGTGATCCAAAGTGTATGGTACTTAACGAAAGTATAAAAAAATCCCCTTTTATTTTTACCGACCTTATAAAATGTAAATGCGTAGCAAAGGTTTTTTCCAGCGCTTCAATACTGCTCAAGTTTAATTTTAAATGTGATCTTCAGGCTTAATGGCGGGTTATATATAGATATATTGCTAATCTCGGCCTTTCAGGTTTTCTGGCGGAATAATATACACATATATCCCTCATATCAAGTGCTACCGATTTCTCCACTCGTAAGTCTCAATTAGCTTTCGAGCACATGTCAAGCGGAACAGACATAAAAACCGATAGAAATTAGTTAAACATACAATAATTTAAATTCGTGCGATTACCGAAAGTGGAACCGACAGGTTGGCCGAGCTTCTGTTTCGGATTTGGATGCGGACCGAGAAACCCTGTCCTCTCCCTTTTTTTCTTGATTTTTTTGGTGCCCCCCGCAGATGGAAGCGATCGATCGATCCGAAGCCAGATCGAACCGGGGCATTAACAGCCGCTAATTAAAATAAAAAAATTATAATAAAACGTACGCTTCACCATTTGAATATGATTAGCTCGCTCGCTCTCAGTCTTTCTGGACCACGCTTAAGTAAGTTGTCCGGCGGCTCGTTGGCTTAGAAAGCTCCCAAATCAATGAGCCATAATGGTATAATGGGTAGCCAGAAAAGACGGCATGACAAAGAATTAATTAGCATACGATTTTTGACTTTTGTCGCTCGCCGGACTCGTGGGAAAACTAAACTGTGGCCGAAAAGAAGCAGTCATCGATCTGCCAAACGACCGATTGGGCCTCTTTAAATGAGTTATCTCGGTCCGGCGGAAGTTCAATTGGCCAGTAGTTTTGCAATGCAAATTCGGTCGGTCGGCCATCCGGTGGCATCTTCATCTACCACTTCATTCACAATATGAATATTGGAAAACAATATTGAATGGAGAACGGCTCGGCTCAATCCGTTAGATCAGATCGTCGTTCATTAAGAAATAAGCCGATCGGCAGAGGAGCAAAGGCGATGAAGGGAACTTGAGACCGATGTGTCGAACACGATAAGCAAATATCGTTATTAAAGCCTTTCAAAAAACGCCGCAACCTGCTCGCCAGCGACTCGATTTAATGATTTAGTTGTTGAGAAAGCAAATTATGCGCAAACAAATTGATTACGATCGTTTATGGTGGCCATTATGGGCAGGTCGATCGATGCGGCCGGGTCTTAATTAAGTCGCCGATAAGTCATCGTCGTTAGCTTTTGTCAAGTGTTGGAATAATACCGAAGTTTCGGCGGATAATGCTGGTTAAAATATGTCTGCTTTCTGTCCTTTTAAACAAGTTCAAGTGCAGCGATTGCATTAGAGCTTATCTGGTCTTGAATAGGGAAATTGATAACACATCTGCCGGAAAATCGACACTCTATACGCTAAAAGCTTTTTCAGTAAACTTATTAGTTACTTTAAATAGGGACCAATTCAACGTAAAAAATTATTAGAAGTAGAACAAAAGAAATTAATTAAATTTAAAGGTCTAATATGTCGATGTTAAGTTTAAAAACATACTTAAGATGATTCGTTTTAAAAACGATTCTTATTGGAATTAGAAACTTAATTATTATAATCTCTAATTGATTTAAATTAGTAGTAGGTACTAGTATTCTTTATTAAATGAGTTTGAAGTCATTTGTGTCATAGTCCCTATTCTTAACCAGAGAGCCTATGGTGAATGATTCCCAATTGTGTACCCAATTTAAGTTATTGGACTAATTAAAACACCTCTGCACTAAATAAACTTCCAAGGTGTTTAATTTTCTGTTTCAAAGGTAAGCTCACCTCAATCTCGGGGCACTAAATTCGCCGGTTATCCACAAACTTGTATTCAACTGGTTCCGAATCCTTAAAAGCACTTGAGCACTACACTTTCCGCTCGAGTTTTCCATGCACAGTGGGCTTAGGCTTATCCCGCGGATATTGGCCGATTACTCAGTTCAGAGGCGCGACGGCTGATGTATCTTATTTGCTTGGTAGTTTTTATTTTCGGTTGAGAGTTACCGACGCGACGCACCTTGTCACTCGACCGTCAAAAATTCGACTAACTGCACGCGAATCGCGGGGCCGGCGCATCGATCCGATCAATTTGGTGGCGGTGGCAGTGGCAGAAGATGTGGCAGTATAAGTTACCTCAACTGTGGAAATTGAGAGTTGGCTTCGTGCCTCGCCCGCGGTCCATCAGCCGACGATTTCTACTGAGGCGCCGCCAAGCAGAGCGGGCCAAAACGCCACCGAAAAGCCGTCGCTCACCCATACACTCGCTGACTTTAGCCACACACATGGACAGAAACCTTCACGGACTCACAGACGAAACGTTTTTCTGGTGTAACCGGTTTTTCACGGCTGCGACGTCTGCGGCAGTTCCAGCCCCATTTGGCCCACCGCCAGCCAATGAGGGCCAATCAGCTGCTTTTCTGCGTGCGCATGCGTCGCCCGCTGCGCCGACGGAGCGCTGCCATTGGCCAAAAGCCGCCGGGGGGAAGGGGGCCAGGTGACACGTCCTCCGGGAGCGAAAGCGACACGGGCACAGTGGGCCAAGTGTGAAGAGGCCAGTGGGTTAGGTCTACAGGTTCACGGGATTTCAAAAGCACATTGAGGGTAATGGTAAGTTCAAAAAGATTTTAAACGTAAATCTTATTTTAAAGATACATGATTTACCCTTATATCATTGATCTTAACTCTTGTAACTTATCCATGGGAAGCCAAACACGTTTCTTTGACGTATTGGAAATTTAAAACCAGCGACCAGTTAACATAGCAAAGTCTCATAGCAAAGACACTTAAGCTAACTAAACCATAAGCTCTATTTTTTGCTGTAAGTAAAGAGTATTTATATAATTATATGCATTATTATTATTAAAGGAGGTCTTGCGGAAAGATTGAGATGCTAATATAGTCAAACTACTCTACAATGTTCTCAGCTAAACGAACTTATTGTTTGCTTCAAAGCTTATACGTTACCTTTTTCATAGATTCGATTACAATTTTGAATAAAAGAGTTTTTTTTAAGTCCGCAATTCATTTGAAACTATTTTATGGTTTAAACAATATGTGTAACCTTTAAAAATTTGAATTAGTTTATATGTTAAGCTTGGCTTCTTGGTTTATTTTATTAACATACATTTTATTGTTTAAATGGTTTCCTCCTCCTGCAGCTTTCATCCCACTGTGCGGATGCACGACGTCCGTGCAGCCCGCCTCCGCTCTTGGCAGGCTTTAGGGGTAGTATAGGTCGATGTGGATGGTAGATGGTCGATGGTCGGTGAGTTCCGGGCAGAGAGCGTTGCGGCAGAGCGTAGCCTTAGCCGTGGCCGTTTCCGCAGCCGTTGCGTTGCCGTTGCAGCCGCGTTCCGGCCAATCGGCGGAGGCAACGCAGCACGCAAACGCTCTTCGCTCTGCCTCTTTACCTCGGTTCCCCTCCCCCATCCTTGATTCCTGATAGATACAGCTACTATATATCCAGCCAGGGCCCTCAACTGCTCAATTCCCACTCCAAAGAGCCCATCCACATCCGCATTGTGACACTGCATAGCCGTTACCCTGGCGAAACAGCCACAGCTACGGTTCGTCCTTGCCCACCCACTGGAAACTCCCCGCCCACTCCCACTCCCAGGAGAGAGGAGGAGGTGGAGGTCGTTAGCTGGGTGGTGGCGTTAAGTAACGCTTGGTGGTGCCGCAGGCGTTAATTGAATTCGACAATTGTCGCTCGGCATTCACAATCGAAAATGAATTTCCACTGCGACGACAGCGACTGGTGCTGAAAGATAAAGCTGTCATATTGTTTTTGATTGTTCCGAGGGAGGAGGAGTATAAATTATTGATCCATTCGAGGGACACACACAGAACATGATGAATGGAAATTAGTTTCCATAACTAGAAAATCAATGGGGTCCTAGCTAAAGGAACTCCTCTCCCGGTAGATAGAGTCTAAAGTATAAAGTATAACCCATTTTGTAGCCGCGTGGCGCATGCAAATCCACTTGCCACCAAAAACCACAAAAACCTGTGCGAAAACATGCTAAATTCTTAGGCCCATTCAGCGAGGATTTTCCAATGGCGAGGGCTTGGCTGAAACTTCTGCTGGCCAGAGATAAAACTGTCACAAAGGCCGGGTTGCTGGTAGCCAGTAACTACGAGCAGCTGCCTCCGACTTTTCCCAGGCAACCAAGCGCGGCGTAATAAGATCAAGCGAGTCAGCCGTGCGTGGTGGCATCAACACACACCTCTCTGTCAGAGAGTCCTTTGGTTGTTTGGTCCTCTGGCCCACCCAACTCGCCACGCCCAACGCCCTTCGCCCAGTGAGCTTGTTTCATTGCCCATCCTTCCTACCATCCTCCCACCCTCCGCGGGTCCTTCAACGTGTGTCTTGCTCTATCTGACAAGGCGATTATGCGACCCAAAGCCTTTCAAGTGGCAGCAATTACCCAAACCCCGACTCGACTCGAGCCCAAAAAGCCAACTACGCCCCAATTAAGGCGCACACACACAAATCTGTGTGGGAAGTGCGTTTAGCCGGGCAGCAAAAAAGAGCAAGGAGGGTGAAAAGCATCGAACAGGCGATACCCTTTTTGAGGTCTCTGCTTTAATTTAACACTTTAAACGGCTTAGTTTTAGCAAGAGAAATCAGAATAAATCAGAATAACTTCAAAAACAAGAGAGATCGCAATAGTCTAGTATTTTGACTATACCCGTTACGCAGCTAGAGGGAGTGCGAGGGAGATACGCAGTCGTCTGCGGCATCTATGGCCATTTCATTTTTTGCTCATAACATTTTAATGGATCGTCCGATTTTAAAAATGTTTTTCTGCACTTGCATTTATAGTTTACCAAAATTATTAAAGATGTGGGTGGCTCCCACACATTATAAAGTCGTTTAAGGCGATTGTGGGCGTTAGAGTGGGCGTGGCGCTCGGCTGAAACAAACTTGCGCTGCGTAGGAAGCCCAATAACATTTGTGATTAATCCCAGCCTTCTAGCTTTTGTAGTTTCCGAGATCTCAGCGTTTATACGGACAGACAGACGGACAGGCAGATGGACAGACAGACGGACGGACAGACAGACGGACAGACGGACATGGCTAGATCGACTCGGAAGACTCAAGAATATATATACTTTATGGGGTCGGAAATGCCTCCTTCTAGCTGTTACATACTTTTGCTCGAATACAATATACCCCTTTACTCTACGAGTAACGGGTATAAACATTTTGTTTCTGGGCTGTTTAGAATCTGGATTGTAACAAACCCATTGGGTCTTCCATCATACCCTTTATTCACAGGGCATTCAAATGAGCAACGGAAGTGGGTTTGCTCCGGTTTTATGAGGCGGGTGTCAGGGGTTGAGCACTGTGCACCTTCGACGGGGCAAAAAACGAGCTGTAATGAAAAGGGGCGGTACAATCGGCTTAACTTCTTCCGATTGACTTGGCTTACCACGCGCCCGAATGCGATTGCAATCGCAGAACTTACACTCGCTTATATTGTAATTGAAATGGAATCCAGTTTGGAGAGGGGTGTGATTTAAGTCTGGTTTTATGGCAAAGAGAAGCGGTTCTTTGGTAGACTGACACCCACATCAGCTTTTTGCCTAATCAAATTATGCCGAAAGCCAAAGGATGCGTGCTACCAACTCATTAGGCGGATGGCTCAAAAAACCCAGTAAACAGAAGCTGCTCCCGATTTAGGTGCCGTATTTTGGGGCGGCTCGTGCCTGGAGGTCAGTCTGTCTGGTCTGCGGGAATGACTCCGGGGCAGAGTCTAGATTTCATGGTCATTAATGAGCGGTGTCCGCAGGAATGCGCCTGGGAATCGAGCAAAAAGCGGGACTTTTTGGCGTGGGCGCCCTTCTAATCTGAAATTATTTGCCCCAAACCTGCGGCAAATTAGCTGTTCTTTATTTTTTTCGCATGCCTTTTGGACAAGAAAAAAGAAGCCTGGTATGGAATATATTTTCTAATTGCAGGGGCGGCCTAATTGAGGGTTCGCTTCGGGGCCCCCGTTCTTGGCAATCAGCAGATGCAAGTCAAGAAGTCCCGAAAATTGTCTGAAAAAAAGGGACAAAAAAGATATATATATAAGGTATGTGTGCGGGTCGCCAAATTGGCGCAGGTTACGCATGTGCCTCAAATCATGAGCATTGCTGCCACGCGATGATGGATGCAGTCAGGCAGGTTCAGGTTGCATTGCAGCCTCGCCTCCTCATTGCCGATCCTCGGATCCTGTTGCACCTTGCTTTAAAGACCCACGCGTGGCCCGAAACGCACCGAACAATCGGGTAATTTCGTAAACAGTTGCCGACAAACGATAAGATAAAAGTGATCTAAGGATCATGTACCTTTTCCAGGACTCTCGCAATTCCCCCCTCCAAGAAAATAAAATTGTAGGTGGACAAGAAGGGCACGCGATTTGTGCGAGTGCCATAAAAAGACAATAGTAAACTGGGACACTCGAGTGAGTGGCATGTCAGAGCCAATTAATAAAAACGCAATTTCCACAAATCGAAATTTTTATAGAGTTTACAGGGTTTTATTGATCTCTCCCCCTAGAGCAGGACACTCCACACCTGCAGGACCCTCGGATTGGGCGGAGCGATAAGCAAAATGAGCAATTACGGGAGGAACTCTGACAGGACTTGGCTGGCGGCGCTGGAATTGTAACATTTTCTCACATTAAGCGAAGGGTCCTGCGGTATCCTGCGAGTCCTGCGCTCCACTGAACCCTGACGCCATTGCAAAATGGCCGACCAAAAGAGCGGAGAGAGCTCATCTCCCCGAAAAAGGAAAACCTTCTGCAAGGGTGAGTCCTGGCCCAAAAGTTTGCGTGCCCGAAGAGACAGCGGCGAAAGGACGAGAACCTTTGCTTGCGATAAATTAAATGTCTGACATAATTATGGCTAAATTGAAAAAGCAAGAGGAAGACCAAGGAGCTGTGGGGAAAACAAAGGACGCCAGGAGACATGGCACTTAAAGGACTCTGTTGGCGAACTCAGGACACAGGACAGTTATTGTGCCATAAAAACAGAAATTATTTGATCAAACACAATAAACACGCCAAAGGGACAAAGGCAAACAGGCAAACACCGAAGCTCGAACCGCTGACAGGCTAATGATAGGATGTGCCAAAGGACATACAGATTATAGATTGAGCCACTATAATCGATGAACAGGGAACAGGGTGCCCCAATTTTCGGCTAATTGGGAGACCCAGGTCTCTTAAAGCTTATTGAACTCGAACCCTTTGGAGACTTCGCTTTCAAGAAAGTCAAGAAACCTTTAAAAGTTCTGTTTTTTCCCTGCTTTTAAACCAAGATAATTATGTTTCGAAGTATCTTTTTTATAAACCCTTTTTCAATTTAAGAAATATTTTTCTTTCTGCTTTAATTTAAATATAATGTTAAGTATATATACATATGTTACAACATATGTTACATGCTACATGTTCAACATCGCAGGAACTTATCTATAAGCCACTTAAAAACCCATCGACTTTAAAAACCCATCTTAAGCAACTCCTTGATCTCACCTCTTCCACTTGTGTGTGACTGTAATTATGGTTTTTATGGCTCGCAACGCCTCTGGAAATCGGCCAGCACACATCATAGAATCCAAATCAATTATACGCTTGTCTAGGCCATCGAGCTTCCTCCGTTTCCTGCCAGCTCCTCGAGCCCAGTTCCCAGTTCCCATATCCCAAGTACCCGGTCCAGCAAAAGTGTTAAAGTAACCATAAAACTTTGGCACTTCGAATCTTTTGCTGCTTTTGCTTCTACTGCATCGTAATCGTAAAATGCGGAAAGCGTTTGCGTCCGCCGCTCTGCCTGCTAAATGCAATATTTTTACGATGCCCCAGTGAGGTCCCAGTGAATCCGAGTGGCGATCCCAAACCCAATCCCAATCCCAAACCCAGATGATCATCCAGTTCGTTGGCCCCTTTGGCGGTGGTCGTCTTGCTGGCTGCGGATAACTGCGGATAACTCGGCTGGCGAGGAGCAAAAGTCAAATACGGTAGCTCGACTAATTGAAAAATTAAAGTCTGGCCAAAGTACTTACACCGGGTTGTAAGTTGAGGTGGAAACGCCCACCGCCCATCGCCCATTGCCCATTCGTTCATAAATCTTGCGGCATTCCTGGTTCTTCGATTTCATCGCTTCTCACCTCCCCTTCGATTAGCGATGTTTTGAAATGAGATAGGGTTACCCTAAGCTAGTTGGCTAGGTAAGAAACCCAGGGAACTTCCACCTCTCAAGGTGTCCAAGTTAAGCCCATCGCATCGCTGCTGCTAATGTGGCAGTCTGCACACCTTGCCAGACACTTTAAAAAGGAGTGAGAAGGAAACCTCCCGGCTGCCGCTGCGATTATCGGATCGAAGGTAAACACAGGTTCTGGCCAAGACCCTTACCCTCCTTAAAAACCCCCTGCCACTGCCCCCTGAAAGTGCCGAATTTGTAATGCTGCCAAAAATCACTTCTGGTTTTTGCCCACCTCGCTGATCGATGGGCGATGATCGGTTTTTGGCAGTGTGTATATTTTATAACAGGTACTCTCGGCTGGAAAAGGGTATATCGTGCTCACTTGGAGTTATGATACAGCCGGTAAATTCGAAATGAATTATGGATTTGAAAGATTTATTTTAGGGGCCTGTTAATCTTTCGGAATTTCAAGTACTATGGTATAGCATTAGTTATACATCAATCAGTTTAGGTTTTTTAAGAGTTTTTAATACCACATTCGTTAACTTGATAATTTGTTAGGCCAAATAAAATCTCATTTGTTGTGATATTGTGAATGTCTAATGAAATATATCGTGGGAACACAGTTTTTTAAACTTCGGAAATAGCTTTAAAAGATTAACATCTAGTGATGTTATAGTTCTTAACTTTTACCGGGTATTTAACTGTCTAAAAACATACTCTCTTCCCGAGTTGCAGCTGCGTAAGAACCCTGATCCGCAGATCCCGCGAACTTTTAGATGGAACCCTCGATCCCCTTTTGGCGCACTTGTAATTTGCTGACGAGCACCGAACCCCGAACCTCAAGGTGTGCAATCAGCCCCGGCGATCGGGAAAAGGGTTAGGACTTAATGCTCGCATTGGATCCAGGATAAAAGTGCAGTGCTGTTAAAAATTATAACTACATTAAGTGCAGCAACAAATTGCAGACACTTGGGGCGTTTTAACAATGTCATTTAAGGCGGGGGGGAAAATGGACAGTAAGGGGTAGGATCAGGACCCACCCAGGTCCCTAAAAGAGGATTCAAGTCGAGTACCGGGCCAACCATAAATTACCCGTTTAATGGACTCGATGCATTGTCAACGGGAACAAAGCGCTACAAAGCGGTTATAGTCATAGTTTTTGGGACACGCAGTGGTTGTGGTGCTGATTTTCTAATTTATTGCCTTATAAACATAATCAAATTCGAATCAAAACAAAGCAAATGCGCCACCCCGAACACAAAACACGCGTCGTGCTGAGTTTGTGAGGATAATGATGACAGATCCGAAGAGCGAGCGATGGGATGATCGTCAAGGATGCTGTGATATAGGTGATCATCCCACCCCGATGCGGTTTACACATCGCTGAATAGCCCACGGAAACCCCTGGAAACCGCACAGATTGCTGTTTTGTTTCGAGTTACGCATATGTCACTGCGGTTGGAATTGGGTATTACATATCCCATTCCTGTTGACACAGCAATCGTTACGTCCCATTAATTTTCTCCATCGGGCTGTTGACATTTCTATCTCTTCTCCGTTGAAGTTTGGTAATTGATGCGTCCAAATGCGAAATTCACGGCAGGTGTTGCTGCGATTTCAAATCAGGAGATGGGGGATTTATCCGGCAAGGATGGGGCACATTGCCAGCGGAAACTTTAATGTTCGCACATTTGCAGCTCATCAATTTTCGGCATTATCCCGTCCAGCATCAGTTCATTCAACTTAAGCATCTCGACCATGTTAGCGCCGTCTTGTTGACTTAATCGCCCCAAAACAATTTGTCCGTTTTTCGGCTGCTCCGCTTCTGACATGGCCTAAACGCTTGTCGCCTAATGACGGGGCAGCTCCAACTTCCAACAGGAGACGGATGCACTTTAAGATGGTCCTGACCAGGCGATGAAGGAGGAGAAGGAGCTACCTGCCTGGTGCCCGCTGCCCACCGCATTATTAAGCCATAAAATTGAAAACTTATTATAATTACATAAACGTACGCCTCGACGCCTCAAGCAAACCACGTGATACACTGAGGGAAAAATACACTAAAACGGTACTTAGGTTATCTTACAATTTATCAATTACCTCTTATGATTTGCACTCTAAAAAACTGATTATAAAGGAAACTTTCAAACATCCTTTATAACCATAAAGAAGTTAGCTTTATGGGGTCAAATCGTGAATAATTTCGTTAAAATATATTAACGAGCGTTCAGGTTGAATATAATACAACATTTTTAAGAAACGTTAGGAAAATACTTAACATATTTCGCTTGCACTTGCACAGTAACCTCAAGTTTTTATTAATATACTTTAGAATTTTACTGATATTTATTATTCCTATAAATATATAAAAAGTATTACGAAGTAATAGAGAGAATAAAAATAGATTTTTTTTAGTTTGTTTATGACCTAATATATATTTTCTTCGAGTGTTGAAATGTGAATCGATAGCTGGAAAGGGAACTGAATGACGGATGCCTCTGCAAAATGCGCTTTTAACGCGCTCTTCGAAGGGAGCTTGAATTTCGAGGCACACGCATCTTGGAGAACCTCCCGAAACTGAACTGAACTGAAACTCCTGCTCGTTAACGACCAAAGCATAACAGATTTTTCCTTCATTTTTTGGATGCCCCTGGCAAAATGTGGGGCTGAGTTTCCGAAGCGAGTCTGGGAGCAAGCTGTCCATCATCGACATTACCATTAACATTACCATAAAGCAGATCGGCACTAAACTTAATTGCTGGCAATTGCATCTGCTACGCTTCCATTAAATAGCAGTCAGTAAGTATTGAATGAAATATTTCAATTCGACCACACAAGCAGACTGAGACTGATTTAAATCAGCTTTTAATTAATTAAGCATCGCCTTAAAACTGGGTATACTAAATGATGGCGAAGCAATAATAAATGATGCGATAAACATTTTATTTAAGTTAAATAAAGTGTATTTAAATGTAGGTACCCAATAAGCACTAGCTAACTTTATCGAAAATATAAAAAGTTTGTTAGCTTAAACCTAGTTTAAGTATTATTATTACAATTTAATTTTACACCACTTCCTATACCGGGTCTTAATACGATAAAAATTTGATTGAAACCCAGTAAAAGCGGAACCGCTTTCTGATTAAATTACCTACGTAATCCTTTTCCTCACCTACGGTTAATTAATTAAAGATTCTGTTCGTTTCCCATCTGTATATATCAGACGCGCCTACAGAAGTTTTGCATAATCGTTCAGTTTTAATATGCAAATCCGACTCAGACTGTCAGCTAAGCTTTATATTTTTCTCTCATTCGCACTAAAAGTTGTCAGATATTCATTCTCGTTCTCTTCGATCGCAAATCGAATGACGTTGGCCACGAACTTGACTTTCAAAGAGATTAGTTCGAGAGCAACGTACTGATTCAGTTCCGTGAATGATTGAGCGGTTGGATCGGGGTAAAATAGGTGTTTGTGCCTCTAATTTATAACGCTGCTCAGAGAGCAGGTGCGTGAGAATATAAGTGAATGAGTAAGAATGTGTTTTTGAGCAGGTTTGTAGGCATTTACCGGAGTCTTATCAGTTGTGTGAACCGTCTAGGTTGACTTAATCTACTTGATTCCACGTTGCTTACTTCGTGTAAACAAAGTATAAAAGTAAACTTCAGGAATTTCCACTCAATATGGTTTAACGTTAACTGGATTATTTATAATTTATTTTTATACTAATTCATTTATAAAGTTTTAAAAAGATTTGTTCCGCGTTTGACAAAATATTTGTATTTTATTTATCTAAAATATTATGGAAATGCTAGAAACTAGAGCTTAAAAAAATTTCGACAGTTTTCTATTTCTTGATATTTAAGTTGTGTTTCTTCTTCAAAGTATCGATATTATCGAATCCATATCTCAAAATATGGAAAATATCGAAAAGATCTACTATAAACCCATTAAAATTAAAAAAATTCTACACATTCTTCAGATACAATTAGAAAGTCCTTCTAATGGGTGACCCAAATCATTAAATCAGTTCTTCCAAACTTGTTTTTATTTTTTGTCTTGTGGCTTTTGTTTATTGTCTATCACAGTACTAAGCACTCGACGGGTTCTACTTAAGTTAATTTATTTCTCTCTTAACCCATTTATTCCCGAAAACATTACTCCTCCGGCCTGCGGACAAAAACCTCCTTCATTTCGACATCAGCCTGGTTCTGAGATTTGCGACTGCGACCCGAGCGGAACTGTTCCTCGATCTCCAGAAGGGTGCGACGCCGGGTCTCCGGGAGAGCCCAGTAGATGAAGATGAGGGCCAGCACAGCCATGACCCCGAAGAAGATGAAGCAGCTGGACACTCCGAAGGACTTCTTGAGATCGGGATAGGTCTTAAGGACCACGAAGGAGATGAACATGCCCACGGCCACCGTGAGTCCCGAAGCAGGACCCCTGACCCTTTGCGGGAAGAGCTCGGAGATCATGAAGAAGGGCAGTGTGTACAAGCCCAGAGTGCTGAGTACTATAAAACCCACGATGGAGACCACCGGGAGGTAAGGAACCGCCTTCAGGAAGTCCAACTGACTGTGTCCCGCCAAGAGGAACATGCAGATGGACATGCCCACGGTGGAGATGATGCCTGCCCTCCGACGACCCCACAACTCCAGGATGTATCCCATGGGACAGGTGGTGACCAGGCGAGCCAATCCAATGAGCACGGCACACATGAAGGGATCGATTTCGATGCCCGCCTCCGAGGATATTTGCACGGCAAACACGATGACCACAAAGATTCCGGTTAGCTGCTGGAAAGCAAAAAGACTCATCAGGATGAGCAGTGGCTTGTGGACCTCCGGCTCCTTGAGACTCCGCCAGAAGGACTCCTTCACCTCGGCGTCCCGCTGCTGCAGGGATTTCTGCAGGATCTGGAATTCCTCGAGCACCAGAGGGTGGGTGATTTCATCTGTGGGTAAACATAGGTATATTATTAAAAGCAATCATAGTGAAACGTCAGCAATCATTTTTAATTTTCCCAAAAAAAATGCAAAAAGATAAGCCTGTTATAGGTTATCATAATTTGATTGCTCGACTTGATACAAGGCGCCACTTGACTTTGATTTGTTTGCAGTCATAAAGACATTATAATTCTGACGAAAGCGATTCACGTAGGTCTAGAATCAGATATCCCCACTCTCAACCCCCTTTTGAAGGTGAAAGCAGAGGTCGGGGAGAAACTTACCCGATTTGCTGAAGCCTCGGAAGTAGTTCAGTGATCTCTTAGCCTCCGTCACCCGCTTTTTGGCCAGAAGCCAGCAATGGCTTTCCGGAAGGGGCAGCACGCAGAGCAGCGCCACCAGTTGGTAGCCACAGCAGATCAGAGCAATCAGCCGGAAGTCATCCCGAATGCAGTAGCCAATTCCGTAGAGAATCGTTATGCCACCGGCCACTGAAATGGAGGTGCCCAGTATGAGACTGCCCCTCGTCTTGGGCACACTGATCTCGGCTGCATACACTCCTGGCGGAGCACTGGCCAATCCCATGCCGATACCTGAAATAAAAGGGGAATTTTAGAGTAGGGAATATTAAATGGTATGACATTTTAAGAGTGAAGATTGTATGTACTCGTAGCGTTTCATTGTTTTGTGTCACACTCTAAACTCTAAACTCTAAAAAACACAATTTTTAATCAAAATATCTGAGCATAAGGTCAAATACTATCAATACTATATTAAGAATAATTACGCCACTAGAGAATTCAAAAATATCTTCAAGAACTCTTATTTATTTATATTCTAACGCGCCTCTTTTCCTCGACCCATTGGTCCTCACCTTTGTTATTCAGTGTTAGCTGTCTTTCAAAATAAAAATCCGTTTGAAATATAAACTCAGCAAGTGTACATCTTTACATTGAGTCTTGGAATTAAGCTGACAGTTTTATAGAACATTAAAATTGCACATATTGTACAAAATATTAAAATATATTAAACACCACATCAAACAAATTCCCCGACTTACCCAGCATAAATCGCGAGACGATGAGCTGCCAAAAGAAGGCTTCCGAGTCGCTCGAACTGGGAGTGGCCAGCAGAATCCAGGCTAGGATAGTGAGCACATTGAGCACTATCAAGGACCTCTTTCGTCCGATTCTGTCCAGTAAAAAGCCGGAGAGTAAACCGCCCAGAGGTGCCGATAGAGCGTTGACCGAGGCGAACCAGGAGGCCTGTGAATCATTCAGATGGACAGGCTGCGTGACGTCCTTCAGCTGAGGCAGGGTGGCAGTGGGCATGGCCAAGGTCATTCCGGTGGAGAAGACACCTATGTTGGCCAGGATAACAGCGATCACCTGACGTCTCACCGCCCTCGTTTGTTCCCCTGGCGGAGGAGTCTTCAGCGGGCGATCCAATCCCGAAACGATCCTGGCCTGCTTTCCATTGGTTTCTCTACCATTTTCTCGGAGATTCCCGTGCTGATCATCCATTTTATTGTTTCGCGGGTGAGATTTTCACTTATCTCTGCTGGAAAGAGGGGAGAATTTTTTAATTTTGGCCATATGCCGGCATTCTCACGGCGGAAAAACACTTCCTGTTCAGATAATCAGATAACCAACATTACCCCATAAAAGGGTAATGCAAATTCGCCTCGAAAACTTAACAAACAATTCATCACTTTTGATTACTCATTTGTTGCTTGTCTTTTGCATAGCGCTCAAGTTTTATAAGGCCGGTATAAAGTATAGGGTTTGTATATTTGCCCGGCTAAACTGCTCTGTACACAAAAGATTGTCATTTGCTGTTGCCAAGATAATAAGTATGAGAATCATATTTCAGCTAAAAACACTTATTAAACGGAGTTTAAATCACCAAATGACATGGCTAGCATAACAACCAAATGATTTATACTCTTACCTTTACAACTATTGTATGTTTACTTGTTTATGAACGTTATTCAGTTGCTATATAAAGTAGCATATTTATGATTACAAAAAAACGTGGGTCAGCAGCCCATAAACTAATAAACTTGTTTGCCAACTCGAGCATAACCGGATTATTCCTATATGGAAATGGTTCTACAAGGGTATTCGAAGCTTCGGTGTGGGCCTCTAACCTTCCTTTGCTGTTTATTACTTTTATAATTGTGCCTCGAAGATGGCCTTGCCATCGGCAGCTAGCTAATACTCATACTAAACATATAGCCGTATATATAACCTAACATAACCGATAAGAAAGCGGCGATTGTTGACCCTGTTCTCTCGGTGGTGTCCCATCCATCCAATCTGCTGGTGAGGAAAGTGGGACTGGGCCACAGCTGATCGTTTGGCTTGTGGATCGCGTTGCTTTCATCAATCGATGCCAATTAAGTTTCAATGAATCCGCCTCGGCAACACTTACATTTGTTTGATGGGGATTTTCACTGGATTTTCAGTGGATTCACTACAGAAACAGAGAACCTGCTGCCCCAAAAAATCCACGAGGCGGCCAAACAGGTTCTATATGCCACTGCTAACCAAAAAGATGTCGTGACCGAAGATTTTGTGGATCCCAGATTTACCACTAGAATGCCAAGCGAAAGGCTAAAAAAGCAGAGCGGAGCGGAACGAACCCGTCGACGGTTGAGTGCTGGAGCCAACTGAACGCAGGCCTCTGCCACGTTGGACTCCCCAAACTATACGGATTTCATCGCCGCTCTCTCGCCGAACCGCTCAGCACAGAACTCAGAACTCAAAACTCAGCACAGAACCCAGGCGATAAACAGGCATTGTAGTACTGGAACTGAAACAACTGCCATATAAGAAACGTCATCCCGCCGATAGATTTGCGTTTTGTGTGTCATGATCGTTTTGATCGGCTGATAATGGGGCTAATGATTATCGATTCGGACGTCTTAATGAATAAAGGGTTGACAATATGCCGATGAATTTGGTAATCCCATCCCTCTTACAGAAATAAGTAAAAAAAAAATAATAAAGAAAAAATAAAAAAGTAATAATTTCCCTAATCTATTTCACATTATTTATCCCAAAATTGATTTGTTCTGTGTACTTACCAAGCTGAGAACTTCTGCCCTTATCAATTCGTTGGGCATGGAACATTAAGCGACCTTTAAACGAGCATTCTGCCCATCAGTTGCCTTTATTTCTGACGATCTGGGTGGGTTAAGTCAACCTGCCATATATATTAAACAGATATTCCGGCGGTTATCAGCTCCACACGATTAACTCGCAATGGGTGTGAAATGTGGAGGAAGTCCACTCAAGAAGCGTTTACAATGGCAACACAGACTGCGCAGATTTATCTTATCGAATGCGAATGTGCAAGGTATTTTGCCTCGCCTGCCGCAATATTTATTTGTCGAGTGCTGTAAATGAGAGACAGAGACTAATTGGCTTTGCCGAAATTGCGTCCTGTCAATTGGCCATTAGCAGTCACGAGTGATTAGATAGCGCTGATTAGCGGAGGTGTTAGCGGCAAATAAGAGGTCGTAAAATCTGAAGTCAATTGAAAAACCGTTGGGTTTTGGGTTTCAGAACAGTTTTCTTTTGTCAGTTAGCAAGAGGTTATTTAGCTATGGGCAATTGGCAGTGAGCAATGGGCAGCACTGACAGTAATGCCCATCAAATCCATGAGAATCTAATAAGAACCCGTAATGGGCAGTACGGAAAATAACAGACAAGCAATGCTGCCCATTTCGAGGGGTTCTTATTGGACTGTGTTTATTTTCTCGGATGCCAAAAAGCTTATTGGATTTTGTAAGCTTTTACTTAGCTAATTTTAATTTCTTTATTTTTGTGCATTTTTATTGTTAGTCAACAAAACTTTTTAAATTTATAAGTTTAAAGTTGACAGATTTTAAGTTTTATAATACTTCCAAAGCTTTTAATTTTTTTGACATTTTTAATAGTTAATAATATCATAATTAATATAAAAAATAAAGCAATAAGTTGTACTATAAGTTATTATAACTATTTTTAATTCAAGAATTAAGAGTTTTTAAACTAGTTAAGTTTACTTAAAATTCTTATTGGACTTTATACTTTTATATTATAGCCGGTTAAATATTTCTTATTTTAAGAAAATCTATGCACTCAAAAGTTTGTCATATGTTTGTTTTTTAAATCCCCCGCGCTTTTGTTTTCGGTTCAGTGGAAAACTCGAGCATGTTATTCTCTCTCGTTTGGGGCATAAGTTTGCCTGGAATTCTGCGGTGCTTCAACGTGGGTCACACTGTGTGAATTCGGGAACGCGTACACAACACGGAGCGGAGTGTGCCGAGAAAAAAAGCGGAAAAGCCACCACCAGAGCGTGGGAAAAGGAAGAAGGAAAAGCTGAGATAGAGAGGGTCGCCAAAAACGCATTCTTCGCGATTCTGCAGGGCACTTACAACTATATATTTAGTAGTACTTTCTGCTGAATCAAACAATAACTTATTCGAGAGAAGAATCCCATTCCATGGTTTGCTGAGTGTGTTGCCCCAGGCTCTGTCACCTGGTCAGCCCGCCCCCATCCTTGCGAGCCGCCCACCTGCCGCCCCTCTGCTGCCCGCAGGAAGAATCCGCAGAATCTGCGGGGGATGAGCGCCCCTATTTTGTTTTTAGCCAGGTGTGTGCGTTCCCAAAACAAGCGAAACAGGAGATAAAAGCTCCAGCATCCTTAGCATAATTTAATTCGCAAAAATCGAAACGAAACGAAAACGAGAAATCGGCTCCTTCGCGAGAGAGAGCCTGAGTGCATGTGTATGTGTAAGTGAGTGAGCATCCTGGAAAAAGGAAAAAGGAAAGACGGGAAAAATAACAAAAATATAAAAACAGAGGTCCAGAGGAATGCCGCTGAGGAAGGAGCAGCAGGATCGAGCAGCAGGCCAAGGACTAGCAGCCCAGCATCCCGCATCCTCCGATGCCACCGCATAGACAAAGATACGGATACCGATACCGACCGCAGATACGGATACACACACCCTGCTTTTGTCCAGGCAGCGGCGCATAATGCAGTGATTACATATCGCTCGTCTCGTGTCTCGTGCAATCTCCCAATCTCCGGTCTCCAGTCACCAGTCTCCGCCCCCAGTGACAATTAGCTCCTGGTCCCAAGGATAACCCAACCATAACCACTGAGCCACAGATCCGATCCCATCCCAAAACGCATCAAGATGACCACGGACTTTCTGTTCCCCAAAATAGCGGACTGCTCCTATGTCTCCTGCTACTGGTGAGTAAATATAATGCCATATACCATATAGACCATATCCCCTCGGGCACCAACAAAAGCAACAGCTAACAAACGACAAACGAAAACAAAAACAACAACGACGAACGCTGTGGAGATGGAAAACTTTTTCATTAGACAGTCGAAATCATTCACCCAACCTTCAGCACCTGAATATTAACACAGTGGCAGCGCAGCTAATGGCAATGATATATAGGATACCTCCCAGGGGAAGCCGAAAGCCGAGGAGAATACGCTGAGCCTAATAAACTAAGCACAGTGGTCACTCGCTATGCCGGACTATATTTCTTAGCAATGAGTCAATTTGCATTTGGGAAAAAAGTTTTCATTTTTGGAATCTTACACATAATAAGCTATCACTGATAAGTTATCAGTTGATTGCATTGATTAGATTAAATTACCTAAACTTTTAGCCTCAGTAGCTAGCTTTTAAAACCAAAAAAATAATGCTTTAAACGTTTAGGGAAAGATTTTGTTAGCAAAAATAAAGATTTTTATATTTACTATGGTTAAACTTTAAAGGAAATATAAAATAGTCTTAAATATAAATTGTAAAGCTGAAAATATTTCTAAAAAGTTAAAAAAAAAAACAAAACCTATAATATTTGTTCAGTAAGATTATTAAAATTAAAAGTATTTTAATCTCCTTTTTATACCTACATCCTATTAGGTCACTTTATAAATATTCGTAATATTCCTAGCTAAATTCTTTGAGTTTATATAACTATATCTGTAATAATTCCCAGTTTATATTAGCGAGCGACCACTGTTTTGGGGATTAGGCAGCCAAAACCCCTGATGCACATGATTCCCGCTGCCTTTCACACTTGTGTGAATGATTATCTCATGCTTGGCCAGTCCCAACTGCCAACTGCCACTGCCGAGCGTTTCTTCTTTTAATTATGTATATTTTATTTTTGTGCGTTATCTCTTTTGGCAACAACATTCGCCACTCAGCGGAGCCATGTCCTTCGTCCCGTGCCGCCTGCTTTTCGGATAATTTCCATTATTGTGTCGCCTCTCGCCTGCCCGCTTTGCATTCAAATTCGCTCATTATTCACTCATTCCTGCGAGTCTTGCGAGTCCTGTGCGTCTCCGCATCCTTTTCTCCCTTCTTCCGAATTTGAATCCTGCTTCTGAGAATCCTGATGCGGCGCCGTTTGGCGCTGCGCAGCTCCAGAAATTAGGTCAAACGGTCATGTCTGCCAACAAGAAAAGCGTGCCGCTGTGTTGGTGTGTCTGTGCAGCAGTGTGAGTGTGCCTGTGTCTGTGTGCCCTATCCGTGTGAGTGTGGGGTAGGACGAGCTGAAAGCTGAAGGATGGGGGTTCGTTTTTATGGCCACATGCGAGAGGCGCGTTTCGACTATAAAACAAACGACCGACCGAACAACAAAAACATTCGAAAAGCAAAGCAAAAATTAAACAAAAAAAGCACATACTACACTATACTATATAAGTACTATATATGGTATGTCCCTGTGTGTGTTGGTGCAATATTTAAAATGCTAATTGCAAAAATGGCGGCGACGAGGACTAAGTAATGGCAGCTTGGCAGGCGGTCCCCCGATGAATTGGCGGCGGCAACTTGTTTATCCTGCCGCTTGATATGAGTTTTATGTTCTGCCCGCCACCCACCCACACACACGAAAGTGTGGAAAAAAGCGGCAAAAAAATATAAAGTAAAAGGCGCAGAACATAAAAAAGTTTTTACACACGCACACCCATTTACATGGCCAGATAAAATGTCGTCGCGTTCTCTGACCTCATACCACCCAGAAAAAAGCCCCCAACCCACCACCCCGCCCCCTTTCTCCCGCAGGACATGTTCATTGATTAATTCGCAACTGCTCGCGCACTCACATTTGCACTCAGATTCATCTCTCCTTCCAGGAAAACTCTGGAAAACCCTCCGCTCTCGCTTGCCTCGTTTTCCTCGGCATACACACCACAGCAGCGCCATCTGTGGGTCGCGTGTGGCAGCGGCTCGCAGGTTTTAGACACTGCCTTCTGGCATTTTAACCACTGCACTCGGGCAAAAATTAACTTGAAGAGATAGGAGTATTTTATATTATCTAAAAATAAATATAATATTTATTTAACTTATTTTGTCTCAAAATGCCTTTAAAATTCTATAAAATACCCTTTTTTTGGCTCTTAAAGCTAGTTAAAACTTTGAAACTTAAAAATTCCTTATATATTTTGAGCTTATATTTATCCTTTCAAAGTAAAATATTATTCTGCAAATAGAATGGTTTAAATTCGTCGTCTTCTTAATCAGCAAAATATATTCACCTTCACTGTCACAGTAAAACATTTACTTCTTACTTTTTTTGAGTAATAAAAACCATCTTAAAATTCCCCTGCTGAATGAATTCTTTTTTAAATTTTATCACCTTAAAAAATTTCAATTTTAAAATCAATTGAAAACGAGTTATAAAAGTATACTCTATCATTTCTTTCTGTGTGATTTCGGTGGAAGCCTCTCAAATGGGGTCTTGGGTCGAACCACCCCCATCCGGTGAATAAAACCCTGCCTTTCCGCCTCCTTGAAGCAATCTCTGCCTGGCGGCATTAATAACGCCAGCTCACGATATCGCCGCGAGCCACTTTCAGTCGCGACTTTTGACCGCGCCACTTGAGTGGGCTGTGCCACCTGCTCCCACCTCCTTCTTCGTTCCTCCTCCCACCTGCCACCCCATCCACCAGCCCCTCGAGTCCTTGTTATACCTGTTACTGTTGATATGGCCGCCTTTGTTGTGCCACCTAGTTTAATGCCCCACTCACATGCACCTGAGACCACTGCCCACTCCGCTTCGCCAGCATGCGAGCAACAATGTGTGGCAGCAGAATTGATTGGAATTTATTCGAAAGAGCCATAAACACTAAACTGGCAAGAGGCACGGGCCAAAAGTCAGAGCCGCGTGCCGAGCAAAATCGATTATTATAATGCGGCCTGTTGCTGACAAAGGTTGGAAGGGGCCAAGTGGAGCCACTTGACATTTCGTGCAGGGATTAGCCTCGGACTGCGACTTGACTTGGACTTAATCTCGCTTTTAAGCAGTGCATCTATCGATTGCTAATCCCCCCGTTTTCCAACCAGCGAGGAGAACGTGTGGAAGCTCTGCGAGCAGGTGAAGCGAACGAGGCCCGAGGAGCTGTCCAAGTGCTACGCCGTCTTCGTCTCCAACGAGGGTCGCACCGTTCCACTTTGGCGCCAGAAGGCCGGACGAGGCGACGATCAAGTTGTGATATGGGTAAGTGGATGCACCAGAAAGTTAGCAATCAAACTGATAAAGAAATTACCAAAATTATAAAGAAATCTATAATAACTATAAACGGTGGAGCCGTTTGATTGGATTGATTGGTATAAACCATTTTTAAAGCATTCTAACTTTTGATTAAATTAAAAAAATGTAAGCCACATATATATAAGCTCTAAACGGTGCAGCAGCTTAGCTTAAAGTTTCCAATTGTAGTTAGAATGCCGCTGCATCGTTTAATTATGGTTAATACTATTCATATCATACGATTTATAACCTAGTAAATTAAATAGTCTCCAATTACTTTTGAATTATTACTATACACCGATGATCAGTTGATATTTGCTTAATTTTCCTTGAATAGTAAATAACAAATACTTAAAGGCACCTACAAATTATATTTTAAATGTCTTACAATTTTATGTTCTTTTAAAAAAACTTAAATTCAAGAGTTCAATCGCAATTGTCAAAATACTTATAATATAGCAGATTGATTGATATATCACTTGACTATCATCTTTAAATACACATTTTAATACCTCTAATTAATTTTCCCTTCAGGATTACCACGTCTTCTTCATGCACAATCCCTCGCTGAATCGGTGCTTGGTATTCGATCTGGACACCACGCTGCCCTTTCCCACATATTTCCACAAGTACGTGACGGAGACGTTCCGCTCCGATCTGGCCCTGCGACCGGAGCACCACAGGTGAGTCTTGTGTTTAATCCTTGAAGAAAGTCAGATACAAGCCTATTCTATTCCAAATAGATTCTTCAGAGTCATACCCGCAGACACATATCTCATTGAGTTCTCGTCGGACCGGCGTCACATGCGTCGGCCGGATGGCAGTTGGATCAAGCCGCCGCCCTCATATCCACCCATTCTCTCCAACAGTAAGTAATTCGCAAGAAAATATAAAGATTTCTTACTTATATAGCGACTATCCAATTCAGGTAACATGCACTGTCTGGGGGACTTCATCTGCATGAGCGCAGGAAAAGGTCCTGGAGCGGTCTACAGCCTCTCGGAGTTTGTGCAGAACTTCTACAAGTCCCCTCACGTGATGGCGCAGAACAACAAGTAGAGGGAGGATCCAGGATCGGGGATCTAGAGCCCCAAATCCCACAGATGCTGAACGCATCCAGCAACTCAACCACATCCAAATGCAAATACAAATCCGTATCGAAATCGTTTTGTCGTTGTCGTTACCAGACAGTTAATTACCAATTGCATACATATACATACATACATATACACGCGAACATATAAATATATTTATGATATTGTATTTTTGTATTCAGGTTAACAGAAATCAAGTGCAGAAGGCGGTTTAGAAACGCTGGCGCCATGCAGCGTTCATTTGCATTGAACTTCTAAATTCTAAAGAAATTATAAATCTAATTATACATTTTTTTATTGTACGTATTGTATTGTATTGTATTCGATAAAAGCAACCACACATATATGATATATGATATATGATAGCCGAGGGCAGAGATGAGATTTTTATTCGTTACTCTCCTCCAAGAACTTTTTGTAACTCTAGAGTCTAGACCTAACCTAAACGAAATGGAAAAGCACCAATTACTTACGAGTAAACAAGGCGGCCGGCGGATATCTGTCGCGCCGATAGACATATGGATATGGATCTAACTACCACTTTGCATACTACGCTACGCTCTCGATTCTGTAATTCAATTTTTGGCTAGGCTCAAAGCTAACCCACACCTAACTCTAACTTACACTCTACTCTAAACTAACGTTAACGTTAACCTCGACTCTAAGCGAACTCGAATTCCGATTCGAGACGGAATAATTGCATTAAAGCTTGTTAACTTGTTTTACCGTATTTACACTTATTACGTACTCGTACCGCAATTATAATTGTAATTCGAACATTATCTACTTTGTATACAACGGAAACCAAATCGAAGCTAAAGCTAATCGAATCGAATCGATGATAATACTGATAATGTGTATTGTATGTTTGTATCTAGCTAGTTTTTGTACGGTTTGTATGCCCGAGGATCCTCAGCCGAATCCGCATTAGTAGCCCCACTCCCGATCCGAAATTCCAAATCCGATCCCCGCTTAGCGTTGATTTCGATATATTTATCGTATCGTTTCCCCGTTCGATTGATGACTTGTGACGCGCAAAGACTGATTCATTATACGCTCTACGGTAGCTGCAGCCCCCAAATCCCCCTTCTATTCTATCCTATCCCTAGAGTGTCCTTCTAGACTTATTTCGATTATTTGAAGTACGGCTTCCAACCTTTACACTCGAATTAGTTAACGAAACTCGCATTTATTTTTGATTCACTGGTTTACATTGATTTTGGATTTGTATAGAGAGGTTTTTACTCGATTTGTACTTGTACGGGGAAGTACCATATAGACATATGAATATATAGAACATAAACGAGAATGTATAAAAATAAATGCTGTGCAAAAGTCTCAAAGTTAAACCTAAACTCTTAATTATACAACTCTAGCAAACAACCAAAAACACGAAAAGTTTCTCAATGTTCTCAAAGTATCTACAGTTAGATAGATACCTATACATATATTTATACATTTACCTTTGAGTTGTGTTTATCGATGGCTACTATCGTCGATCGCCAATTGTTTATCGCTGAATCGAACACCAGACAGGCGATTGCAATTACGTGTGTAAAAATCAATTATAAATAGACACTCACATAGATAGAGCATACTTATCGTGTAACTTAGCATATGCGCCACTCTTTTTCTCTTCCAATTTTCTACTACCACCCGATAACATGGCATATTACAATATTGGGCATAGATATTTATCGGGCAGAAATATATATATATATATATCTAGCTGTAAGCTAATCATTAAGTTTTGGCGCCAGCGCGAGAACTGTGCGTCTTTTTACTCTTTTTTATATAAGTATATACATTTAACTGAAAAGAATCGCAACTGAGCAGAAACGCAAACAATAGCAGCCCGCAGCTTACCTTTACTCAGACTTGTGTATCTGTAGCAAAGGAAAGATATCCTCCGATAGAAGACAAGAACCATTCAGATCAGGATAGGCTAACCTCCTCCTTTACCCTTCGGAATCCGCTTTCAACCCCGCTAGCTGCAAGTGGTTTCAATTCCATGGGTCGTCCCTTAAGAATCCTCCAAAATCCCTCCCCCACACATTAGTTGAGAACTAAGATTTACGACAGAATCCACGCTTTATTGGCCTGCGCCTTTGTTAATCTATTTATCTATCAATTATCCAACGTACCAACTATCGATCGTACTTTTGATTGTTATTGTAAAATATTTTTGCAACTCCCTAGTATTTATACGTGCATACATAAAAGCAAAGAAGCGAAAAACAAATAAACAAGTCAAGCAAAATAACATTCAATTTATGGATCAATGAATTATGATTGTTCTCTCAATTCTGCAAATGTGACGTGCTAATGGAAAATCAATATGAATACCACTTAAATTAAAAATACCGATCAATAAAATATTCTTGAAATTGCATTTTAAACAAATATGTTTTTTTTAGATGTTTATTATTTCTTTCAGAAACTCCAAGTCCTATGAAAATTGAGGAATTCTTAAAGCCAAAATTGGGGAAGTCCCAGAAATAATTTTCCACAGCTTATGCTGAGTCGGTGATTCCCAGAAGAAGTAAACATTTTCTGGAGTCTTTAGCTTTCTGCTGGCTGAAGGCCTACAGCCTTAAAGATACTTCTCTCTTCGGAATTCGAAATTCGAACTCGGAACAGCTGGGGAATCCAGAGAGCCGCCCATACAGAGAGCAAACAACCCAGTAGGTTTCCTCTCGCCGGCCGCTTCAATTGATCGTTCAGATAGCAAACGGCGGCGTTCGACGACGGAAGCAATTCGGTAGCAGCAGCGAAATGGCAAGAAATCTGGAGAATAGCCTCAACCAGGCAAATGGGGAGTACGTGAACTTCGACGAGGACCGAGCACCATACACCACCCACTACAACGCCCTGCGGGACAAGCTGTACAGCGAGTGGAAGGGATCTCCAGTTCTGGGCAAGCTGGTCAAGGGAAACACACTGGGCGGTAGGTTCTCTATTCTCCACGCCCCCTTTTTTCCTTCTTTGCAATGTGTATTCGCGAGTGCGTGTCTGAAAACGAGAAAGTGAGACTGGAAGTGCAACAAAGTTGCTATAGTCAATACAGATCCGGCAAAACGCCTGTGAATTGCAATGTTGGCGACGTCACTATTTGGCTGCGATAAGAACCGAAACCGGAAAGTAAGATTCGCGAGTGTCGAAAGTTTTATACCCTTACTGATAGCAAAAAATCCCCTTTTTAGAGCAGTGATATCTTTAACCCCTTCTGGCTTTTTAATCGGTTTTTATTCAAAATAAATTTGTAAAGACAAAATATAAATATTTCTTAAGTCTACTTGTTAGGATAGAATGCTGCGTCCGAGTGCCTCTTTTATAATGTATCTGAGACCTAAAATATTTCAATTTGAACTTACTGACCTTCAACATTTCTCGAGATGAGGACCAACATGAACAAAACGTGCCTCTCAGCTTCCTGTTACAAGCATACATTTAAATGTGCATGAGCACATATAGAGTAGAGAAATTCTACCTTCTAGAAAATTCCTTTCCTCACAAGATTCTTACCAAAATCGCATTATGTTCAGTCAGCCAATTAGAAGCGAGTTTGAATTGATTTTAACAGAAAATATTCAAAAAAATATAAGAAATAATTTTGGAAAAATAAAATTAAATTGTTAAACTAAGTTATTGACTTAGGACTGAAGGGCCTTATAAAACTTCCGTTACAAGTTTCCTGGAATACATGATAAAATCCATTTAGTGCAACTGTAAGATATCTTATCAATATATTCTTTGATTGGCTATAAACCTTGTCTTCATCCTGTCTAGGTGGCTATGGCGATAACCTAAAGGTATCGAAACCAGATGAGTTTGACTTGGTGATTCACCTAACGTTTCCCGAGAACGACAAGATCATTGTTAAGGCCGATCCCCGCAAGCCAGGTGAGAATACTGTTATAATGCAACTGGATTTGGGTGATAACGACGACGCTTTGGACAGGCAACGTCTTTCTGGACATGACCAAGGTAATGGAGATCATCGGGAATCAGGAGCACAACAAGCCAGTCTTCGAGCTCCTCCAAAAGATCGTGAACGGCAAGAAGCAGTTGCTGGAGGACAAGCTGCAGAGTTGGTTGCAGAGCATAATGACCCAGGCGCTCAACAAGATGGGCAAGCAGATCGAAGTGGGAGGGGTTGTCTCACAACTAATTTACAAGAAGTGCGGGCCCGCCCACACGATTTTTGTCAAGGGTCCCTACGAGTACTCCGTGGACTTTGTGCCGGCCATTAAGCTTTCGGCTGCCCAGGTCGTTTTGGCGCCGGAGCAGAGGAAATACTTTGCGGGAACACCTCACTGGGATGCCATCCCGAAGCCCATGAAGCCAGCCCAAAACGAGAACCCATCCTTCAGGGCCTCCTTTTACGACGCAGAACGCCGGTTGCTCCACGGCAAGAACAACCTGAAGAATGCCATTCGTCTGATGAAGCAGCACCGCAACATCAAGAACAAGGCCAACCTGAAGAGCTACTACATCAAGACGCTCTTTCTGTGGGAGGCTGCCCGTCGGGATGCCAGTTACTGGCAAAAGCCCTTGAAAGAGATACTAATAGAGGTGAGTAGCAGATTGGGAAGGCTTTTAGTAAGAGTAATCTGAACTACTAACTTCCTTCCAGATGCAAGGCAAGTTGGGCGAAACCCTAGCATTGACCACGAAAAAGGGTAAGCTGCTCTTCTTCTGGGACCCCAAACTGGACATGATCGCCGATCTGACCGACGCCCAACGGTCGGATATGTTCAACTGCGTGATGAAGACCAAATACACCTTTGAACGCGGCGATGGCAATCTCACCGAAGACATCCTGAATAGCGTGTTCTTGGCTTTTAGTACGAAAACTAAATATAATCCCAAATCAAAACTGTAATATAAATGCAATACTTTTTTTCTAAAGGTAACAAAGGGTCGGAAAATAAGCCTGCGAATGGACAGAGCAGAAGGACCAGCACAGATAGCCAAGTGAACAGCAAACCCAAGGTAAAGGAGCCCACTCCAACCAAACCGAATGAACCTAAGAAAACTGTGGAGCCTATCAAGGCAAATCCAAAAACTAATGACCTGGGAAAAAAGTCTGTGGAGGCGCAGACCGGAACCAAGCCAAAGGCAAAGGCAGTAACTCCTCCCGTTCAACCAAACCAGGCCAAGCCAAATCCAAATCCAAATCCAAATGGGAATGGTGCTAAAAATTCCAATCCAAATGGGAATGGGCAACAGAACGGAGCCAAGCCGAAAACAAAGGTGGAAGCGACTCCTGTCAAACCAAATCCAAAACCGAAAGTGGTAACTCCACCCGTTCAACCTAACCAGGCCAAGCCAAATCCAAATATAAATGGGAAAAACGGAAATGGTGGCTCCAATCCACAACCACCTCCAAGTGAGAAGAAAGATGAATCAAATTGCAGATTGAGCTAATCAAGTTAGCCAACTAAGCCGGGCGCATGGTCATCTGTGAGTTGAAAGAGTTTCTTTTTATTAACAGCAAAATGAAAATAAGTTTGATCTTAACCGTTCGATCTTAAGCCTAGTCCTTGCCTCCGATGGCCGGGTGATGTGGTCGTCGTTGTTAAGTCGCTTGTGCTCTTACAGGCCGCCGCCGGATCGGTCCACGCTGATCTTCGTCTTCAGGGCGGCCGCCTCGTGCTTCGCCTCCTCCAGCTCCGCCATGCGCGCAAATCGGGAGTAGGCCACGTCGCCCGTCTTGATGGCTGACATCATCTGCAATTTTTAATAGATATTAGTTTTATGCTTGGAATTTGTCTAACATTTTTATAACTTGTAACAGCTTGTGTGACCCTTGATTTCTGCCATTAAATATGCCATTATTTTATAGTAAGCTAAGCTTACTTACTGAGGGGTAGGAGTCTTAACTTGAACTAAAGTCAATTTATGGCTTTTTGGGAGGTTAAACCCTTGTTTCTACAGTCTTTCAGATATATAAAGTGTTGGGGTAGAGTCATAACTTCAACTCAAGTCAAGTAATGTGTCTTCGAGAGGTTGAAGCCTTGTTTCTACAGTCTTTCAGACATATAAAGACTATGGGTAGAGTCATGGCTTGAACTTAAGTCCATTTATGTCTTTTTGAGAGGTTGAACCTTTGTTTCTACAATCTGTGAGACATAAAAAGTGTAGGGGTAGAGTCATGACTTGAACTAAAGTAATGTTATGCGTCTTCAAGAGGTTACCCACTTATTGTACTGTCTTTCAGACTTATAAAGATTGTAATGGGAATGGTGATGAAGGGTAATAGCTTCTCACCTGAAGGTACTCGTCCAGCTCCACCTGGCCGTTCATGTTGGTATCGATCTCGCGCAGGATTTCGTGCAGCTGCTCGCCGGAAACGTCGGCCTCTCCGAAGGTCTTCATGGCCCGGCGGATGTCGTTGATGGAGACGTAGCCCTTCTTGTCCTTGTCGATCAGCTGGAAGCGCTTGATGTACGTCTGGATCTCCTCCTTGGACAGCTTGATGGGGATGCGCTCCTTGGAGGTGCGATTGACCGTGTTACCCATCTCGTTGGCCAGGAATTCGGTGGCTGTCTTGATCTGGCGCTCCTTCTCGTCCTTGGACCAGCCCAGCTCCTCGCCCATGATGTCCACGATCACGGGCAGTGCCTCCTGCGCGGCCTGGACATTGAGGAAGGCCAGTCGCAGGCGACGGGCGATCATGTCGACGGCGGTGCAGGCATACTCGCGCACTCCGTACCGGATCTCGGCATCGATGTAGGGGAACTCGGGGTGGATGCGGTTGCCGATGATGGGCCAACGCTTGCCGGTCAGCGAGGCCATCTTGGAGACGGCGAAGGCGCGGTCTCCGTACGACTTGGCCAGGTGCTGGGCCACCTCGCACTCGAGTCCAAAGTCCTGCACCAGGCGGATGTACATGGTCGGGGTCCAGCCCTGTCCGCCCTCGATCTTCAGGTAAGAGGTTACGGCCTCGGCGCGCTCAGGCTTTAAGTTGCAGGCTATTAAAAATCATTAAGATCATTATAGTTTCGATAAGAATGGGATATTCCTATTTGTAAATATTTAAAAAACATTACTGACTAATAGGATTATCAAGAATTACACAGGAACACAAAATTAAACTTTGTGAAATTTCCACGAACCATTTCAAGTTTTCCATGATATTTGGGTGCTCCTGAGTAAAAGTCCCATACAAAATTATTTTCCATCACCTACAGGTTCCGCGGTATAGCTAAGAATACGAAAAACCGATGTTTGCCGACATTTTGAATTACGTGGCCTTTATAATTGGACCAACCTTTATTATTTTCGGTAGGACCTACTCTCAATACATCAAGGCATTCCTAAAAAATACTCCCCATTGTGAACCATTGCCCATGTCTTTGGAATTCGACGCCAAAGTTGAAAATCCCAAAATTGTAGGGATTTTTCTGATGGAAAAACAATTCTGAGGATTAAATCTTGAATGGAAGTAATTTTAACTATTCATTGTATCTATTGTTCATTGTATGCTTTAATTTCGCTTTAAAGCGTTTTCATGAGAATATTTTTTATTGGATTTATTATACTAATAAAACCGTTTTTTTTATTTCATTATCTACTCCTAAATGTTGTCAAATTTTAAAAAAGTCAAGGCATCCTACAGAATGGGAGTAAACATTTACATTTCTCTGTGTATGTTCAGTGAACGTATTTTAGTTTCTTAGTTCTAGAGGTTGCCATGACTTATTCAAAATTTGACAACATTTAGGAGTAGATAATGAAATAAAAAAATCGGTTTAATTAGTATAAGAAATCCAATAAAATGTTCTCATGAAAACGCTTTAAATCGAAATTAAAGCATACAATGAACAATAGATACAATGAATAGTTAAAATTACTTCCATTCAAGATTTAATCCTCAGAATTGTTTTTCCATCAGAAAAATCTCTACAATTTAGGGATTTTCAACTTTGGCGTCGAATTCCAAAGACATGAGCAATGGTTCACAATGGGGACTATTTTTTAGGAATGCCTTGATGTATTGAGAGTAGGTCCTACCGAAAATAATAAAGGTTATATAGGCCACGTAATTCAAAATGTCGGCAAACATCGGTTTTTTGCATTCTTAGCTATACCGCGGAACCTGTAGGTGATGGAAAATAATTTTGTATGGGACTTTTACTAAGGAGCACCCAAATATCATGGAAAACTTGAAATGGTTCGTGGAAATTTTTGGCTGTGTACCTGTGTTATTGGTCATGTTATCTTATCTCAGTGTCTGGGTTCTTATTTTTATCAATATCATAAGGAAACGGTCAACTATGGATAAGGTAGACATTGTAAATTGCATCCTAAGAGTATTTGATAATGTTCAGAATATTCATATCCCTTTACTCTACGAGTAAAAGTATGTAACAGCTAGAAAGAAGCATTTCCGACTCTATAAAGTATATATATTCTGGATCTGGGTCAACAAAAGTTAGAAAGTTGGGATTACCCACACATATTCTTCGCCTTAAACGATTTTAAAATGTGTCTGGCGCCCACACCTTTAAGGATTTCGGAAAAGTAAAAAGTTTTATTGTGTGTATCAATACCTATCGAAGTGTAGAAGAAATTTTTCAAATGGGACCATACGTTAAAAAGTTATGCACGATCAAAGTTTTATATCTCCATCTCCCTGGCACTCCCTTGAGCTGAATAACGGTACACCCGACTATAGTGTTCTCTCTTGTTTTATGATAGTTAAGACCCCAAGGACTCACCCTTGATTGCCGCATCGATGGTGTGCTCGGCCATGGCCCTGTAGGTGGTCCACTTGCCGCCGGCGATGGTGATGAGATTGGAGGGGCTGACGTGGACGATGTGGTTGCGGGCCAGCGACTGGGTGTCGTCCTTGTTGGGATCGGAGACCAGCGGGCGGATGCCGCTCCAGGCGGAGAGGACGTCGCCGCGACGCACCTCCACGTCGGCGTTCAGATAGTTCTTGATCTCGTTGAGGATGAACTGGATCTCGTCCTCGGTGGGCGTGGGGTTGTGGGTAATATCGCAGGGCAGGTCGGTGGTGCCGGCGATGGTCTGCCTCTGCCAGGGCAGGAAGAAGATGACGCGTCCGTCGGAGGTCGAGGGATCCAGCAGACCCATCTGGTCGGGGCTGTAGTAGCCGGGCAGTACGATGTGGACGCCGGAGCTGGGGCAGCAGATGCTCTTCACCGTCGGGTTGTCCATCTTGCGGATGGAGTCCGTGAAGGGTCCGGCGGCATTGACCACGCACTTGGCCTTCACGGTGAACTCCTTGCCGGACATGTGGTCCTTGACCTTGGCTCCGCACAGCACCTGCTTGCCGGTGCCGTCGTCCTTCTTGAGCAGCTCCTTCACTTCCACGTGGTTGCACACGGTGGCTCCGTGGCGGGCGGCAGTCAGGGCCACCGCCAGACACATCCTGGCATCGTCCTGCTGGCCATCGTAGTACACGATGGCGCCGCACAGCTTGTCCTTCTTCAGCATGGGGAACAGCTCGAGGGCGTCCTTCTTGGAGAGATAGTACGAGCTCTTCACATTCCGGTCGCCGGCCACCAGATCGTAGGCCTTGATGCCCACCCAGTAGTAGGGAACCTGCCACCACCTGGGGAATCATGGATATTTAGTAGGTTGAGCACAAAAATTATGATAAGAGAGGTTTCACAGAATTTGTGGAATTTAACTAATTGAGCAAAAACCTATAATAATAATTATTTAATGAGGTTTAATTAAAGGTTTTTATAAGTTACATTTCTAACTAATTTTTGAAATCGACTACCGTATTTACAAAATATATATTACTATTTTTCTGGGTCCTTAATATATTTAAAATAATAGATGAGAGATTCTAAAATATTTAAGGAATCCTAATTAAAAGCAGTTTAATTTAGCAAAGAATGATTTTTGCAAAATGATAGTGACTGTGAAACCTCTAAAAGATGTCTTTTCAATTTACGTGTAGACTGGCAGCATGATGGGCAGAGGGTGGGTCAAGTGGGGAGCCGATTCGAGCATGGTGGCACGCTCCTGCAGCGCCTCCTTCACCATGCGGTACTGCTCAAGGTCTAGCTGAGATGGCAGATGGCAATTAGCGGGCTACAATGGGGAAACATCTATCTAATAACTTACGCCCAGGATGGCCTTCTGCAGGTATCGCACTCCGCCGTGGATGAGCTTGGTGGAGCGCGAAGAGGTGCCGCTGGCAAAGTCATCCAGCTCAACCAAAGCGGTCTTAAGACCTGTTAGGAGAAGAGATTCTTAAGAAGTGGTTCTTATACTTATTTAAGATCATTTAAAACCCACCTCTTGTGACCGAGTCGAGGGCACATCCAGCTCCAGTGGCTCCTCCGCCGATGATCAGCACGTCGAACTCCTCGCCGCTCATCAGGGATTTGATCTGATCCGCTCGCGGAGGCAGCGTGCGCTTCCTCTTCGGCGGAGTAGTGGCATTGTTGACCTAAAAAAATGGGTAATAGTATAAAGTATGTAATATAGTATAGGCCATAAAGACTACTCACCACATGAGGAGTGTTCCAGCGGTCCAGGGTGTACGAGGCCAGCACAGAACCCACGCAGGCACTGGCAGCTGTTACGCCGAACTTGAACATTCGCGAGGTCATCTCGGGGATCTCTCACGAAACTATTGCAACGATCTCGAGTACTTTATTGTGCTGAAAGGGCAAAGAAACAAAGAGCAATTAATTTTACTTATTTTTAGTACGCCTCAGCTCATAAGTATGCAATTAAAAAGGTCACGGATGAGGTCCATAGTTGCAAATTTTTAATTTCCTAATTTTCTTAGATGTTTTTAATAATAATGGTATTCACAGAAATAATTCCTTAAGTTTATAAAGGCGTAAAAAAATTAATTAATGCAAAATGTAGTTGGAAAGTACTTCTTTAAAACTTTGCAAACAATCTTTAAAAATATTTTAAAGAGTCTATAAAGTACTGGTAATAATAATTCGATTTTTTTTAAATTTGTTATCATTATACCAAAAACACTCTTTATAAGTAATCCATTTGGAGGCACTTCAATATGTGCTTGTAAAACACTAACTTGAACACTAAATACGCTGTTGTTATTGCCGTGACACACCTGAGAATCCTAAACTTGAAACTTGTTTTATCTATATCTCTCAGTTTTATAGCAATTTGATGATATCACAAACACCATAAAATCAGCTATTAAACAACAAATAATGCAGAGAGCACGAGAGCCCAAAGAACGCCCAAACTACAGAGAGCTAATTAAATTCCGAATTAATTTCGCACTCTCTATATCATCTATAGTTCCACAGTGCTCTCTGTGCTATGGCGGGCTTATTTACAGCTGACCGAAGCTTTTGCTTGAAGCTTTTGGCCAACTTTTCGCTCTCCACTCATTGGAAAGTGAGTGTTCCATTCCATTCCCATCCCTCGGAATCCGAATGTGTGTTAAATCAATACTACTGATGGCCAGTTGAAGATACACAGATACAGATACGTCACGAAACTTGGGATCCGTAACACTGGGGGCTAGAACAGAACGTAGTTCGAAGAGCTCCGGAATGGACGCATCCGATTCGATCCAATCCAAACCGATTCGAGTCGAGTTGAGTGGAGACCATGTTTACCTTTTGGCTTCCAGGCCGCGAGCGCCTCAGCAACAGACTGAATCCGAAAGCGAGACAAAAACCCGAAATCGCCCGATTTCCGATTCACGACGACCGAGAATGAGTATGCGAACGGAACGTTTTTAGCGGGCGTAATGGCATGTGAAAATGATTACATCAGAGTTTGAGTCACTTTTCCGCGACCGCCGCTGCTCGCATCCGCACTCGGCCAAGGCAACTGGGTTATTGAGCTCACCCGGTCTCACCCCTTTCTGGATGCGGTGCTATCTGTGGGGGCACTCACTTCGATTCCGGGTCTGGAACTGATGCGTTGAGCACTGGAAGCGAGTCTCCTCCGCTTGCTCCGTCCGTTTGATTCGCCAGTCGCCGTCGCTCTGCGAAAACTGCACTGCCTGCAGCTTTTTTTCCGCTCGACAAAACTTTCAGTGCAGTTCGTGGCTCGTGCTCGGCGCAATCAGCTGTTGAGCCACGCCCCCCGCTCCCCACGCCCCCTTTTGGCCTAGCTAATTAGCCAATTGGCAGATCTCAAGACGAAAGATTCGCGTTTTTTTTAAGAGATGTCGCCGAAATCTCTTTCAACGGAATTTCAATCGAATTGGGGAAAGAGTGTCACGGCAATATCCTTTTTTTAAACATTAGATTTTTTCAATTTTTTTAAAAGTTTTTTGAAAACTTTCAAACATATCTATAAAATAATTTTTAAGATAAGAGGTTTTCTTAGATATATAAATTTCTTTGTCTTTTTGTTTTTTAAAATTTGTATCCTTTTAAAATCCTTGTGTCCTTATCAGAAGCATACTCCTATAACAAGTGGTTTATATATCACTAAATCACCATTAATGTATTTATTTTGAAGGAAATTTATTTTTTTTTTATCAAAATATTCCGCTTTTAAGTTTGCCACCACATCCAAAAAACTTTCCATTCCAAGTAAAGTATTCATATTTTAATCACACTACATAGTATTATTTAATTGCTTTGAATTCTTAAAGCGACAATGAAACACCAGTTCTTTATATATGTTGTATCACAAACTATTTCACAGAGAGTTTAGTAGAGCCACATCTATAGAGATCTCTATATGTACAAATCTCTCGCACTTTTTTCTCGTTTCTACCTCGTTTTTGGCACCTGCGAGATGCGCCCACGTCGTGTTCCGAGCAAATTTATTCTGTAACTGCCGGCGGACGGGCAGCGTATCTGATATTTTTATTGTTTCGCGCTCTTCGCACAGCAGATTATTCAATTATGTGCCGAGTGCTGATAGAATCGCGGGATCGGGGCAACAACACTGGCCAACAAGGCTGCTCTTCCGTGAATTTCCACGGCATGGCACCCGCGGCACCCAATCGAAATCGAATTGGAACCACTCTGCTGCCCCGCTGATAAGAGCCATTTCACAAGTGCTTTACGCATTTCGAGGGCACCAGTTTATGAATGAATCATGTGGATATATGGATGAGATTATATATACCCGCCTATACGGATGGGTATCTTGGGGGGCCATTAGCCTGCTCTTGATCGGCCGACGAGACAGTTCCGCAGACGCAGACAGAGAGCAGACTCAAGTACCCGCGAATTTAAACTACGTCATTATACACGAGATGGTTTTGCTTTGGGTTAGGTAGGTCAGTTTCACTTGCGCAATTGAGCAAGAACTTTCCATGGCTATTTTTATGCGGCCAGACCCGCTAGATCCACCGAACAGCAGACCCAAGTACAGACCTACAAACGACCTTGGCATTCCCAAAACTGAAACGCCTGGGCTAATTGTGCCGAAAGCGCAGTTATCACGCCGCCTGTAACTGATACAAAGTATCCAAAGTGTCCGGCGGAGCGTTTAACACGCACCCACTTCGTGCAGACCGCTCTGCTCCGCCCACGCTGGAATCTTGGTATTTGTACAACTGCCAGCAAGACGTCGTCGGAAATATATACCCATGCTATATGGCATATATGCTATAGACGTCGGCGTCGCCAGTCGTATCTCTATCAGCCGATGTCGGCGACTACGCGATGTTTGCTAGCACGTGAACATTATCAGTGGACGCGACGGAGGGCGGGGTGATTTGACTTTGCCGCGACCAGAACAACAAATCAACCAGATAGGGTTGGACTGCCGCCGGTGGAGGTTCCTCTACCGGTTTGCCCTCCACTGAAGGTGCCACTGCCTGACCCCCAAAATATCCAGCATAATCAGTAGACAAGAGGAGCTAATCGACTTCAAAATGCCCTATATCATGCCCTATATACAATGATATGAAATCGTGCTTACTAAACAAAATCAATTTCCCAAAGATAGAAAGAGATTCAATAGCATGGTGATTACCTAAACAAAATGTTATCAATGATAATTTTATCTCTGACTGGTGCATTCATAGTTCTCTAATTATAATTCCCAAAGAGAGAAAGTGATTTTATAGCATCATATTATTAATGATAATTTTATCACTGCCTGGTTCATTCATAGATCTCGCTGAATAGCAATCGCTATTACTCACTAATCATCCTAATTGTTTATCTGTCTGTTCCAAAACCTACCTGCCTCGTCACCATTGGCGCAGTCGAAATGACAAATTGACACCAACAATCATTTAATAGATTAGATTAGCTTAGTTTTAATGGCAATCGATTATGTTAGGAAATTAATGTCTGCACTTTGGACTCTTACGTAATGCCAATAAAGAGATATTAAATGATAATTTATATAGACCAATTTCAATTCCAAGTAATTAAATCAGAAATAAACATTGTTTATAGGTCGCTTTAAAGGCTTATCAAAAATTACTGACGCATAAGAAAATCTACTCAATTTCTTTCTATATTTAAACCGCCTATTTATCTTGTGGTTAGAAGGAAAGCTAATTATTAATAAGTAATATTTAATAACTATGATTTCAAAATATACTTATTAATTAAGTATCAGAAATATAACCACTGAGACTCCTCCATTTCCTCTTCAAATAAGAAATACGCTATTTAAAATTAATAATTAAAAGTTGAATTTATTGTAAAATGAAGCAAATTTTTGCAGCCAAAACGTAATACACCAACGGGCATAAAAATATGTATATCTTAAAGCTAATTCAAATTAAAGATAACTATCTAAGACTAAGCAGATACAATTGATTTCCCATCCTCGAGGGCAATGGCCAACTTCGCAATATTCCATTAATAATTTCCATCGTAATCCAACTTACAAATTGGATGAGGAGTCCGCCGCGGTCTCGGCCACGTTGTCAGGGCTTCCAACGGCGGAGGCAACGCCTTTGGGGATGTGTGTGGATGTGCTGCTGTCCCGCTCGTTGCGCGTGCGCATCAGGAAGTCAATGAGATCGAGGAGCTGGCCGTCGCCGGGGCTGCACTGCAGCAGCAGCTGCTGCACGAAGGCCAGGCGCTCGGCATCGGAACGCGGGCCGCTCTTGAGGATTTCCGGCACCTGGGCTAGCAGCCCGCTGCGGCAACTGTTGCTGATCTTCGACTTGGCACAGACGTACTCCAGCACGGAGTTGGGATTCAAGCGGTCGCACACTACCGACGACAGGTTCTCGCGCACCGCGTGGTCCAGAAAGTCCTTGGAGTGATTCTCGGAAAGAGTTTCCAGAACGTTTGTCTTCAGTTTCTCGTTGGCACTCATTTGAGTGGACAGGAACTTGGCCAAAGTGCCGGCGCTCTTCAGTTGGCTCTTGTCAAAGTAACGCTGAAGGACCGACTCCAATGGCAACTGCTCCACTACCAAGTCAAGAGCGGCCTCGGGATCCAAGATGGCTAGATCCTGGCCAACTGGCTCTGGGTCCACCTCCATTACCTTGACGGGCTCATCGGTGAGGCTAATGTTGTGGGCATTGCCTGTATCGTTCCACTTCAAGCTGGTAAAGGCATCCTCCTCGGGAGCTTCTCCCGCGGACTTGTCAAGCGTCTTGTCCGTCGTCGCTGTTCTGGCCGTCTGCTCGCTAGCGAATCGTTCGATCTCAATAATGCTGTCCAAGCGACCGCGTCTCCTCAGCGCCTGTCGCATCTCGCTGGTCTGGGCCACCTTGTCCATGAGCAGGCAACGCTTGGGCTTCAAACTGCTGCGCGTCTCCTCGGAATCGCGCAGGTACTCCTTGGTCACGGACACCGGTGGGTCATGGAAGCTGACCCGCTTTCGCTTCAGCGCCGGCGAGTCCAGGGTGACATCATCGAGGCTCTCGCATCGCAGCTTGCGCTTAAGGATGCTCACCGAGGGACTGGCCGATGGCGAGGGCAGTCGCTTGGAGAATGTCAGCAGATCCTTGGGCGGAGGTGCCTGAATCGGCGTGGAAGCGTGATCTGTCCCAGTCAACTCGTTCAGCTCGCTGGTGGGCGTTGAAACCTGCTCGGCTCGTTCGAGGACACGGGCTGGGGTCACTTGGTGGACCAGACGCGACGTGGACATGGAAGCATATGGCGAAACGGCTGCGGTGTCTAGCTTTTTGTTTCTAATCATGTTGATCAACTGGGCACCGCGTCCGGTTAGATGGCCCGTGGGTTTGGGCCGCAAGGTGGGGCTCGAGGAATTGTTGGTCTGCTTGCGATCCGGTGGGGAGTTCTGTAGGTATGATGGGGAAAAAAAATATTAAATAAAATATAGTGAATATTAATTATTTGTGTCCCGACTATTTAATACCCGTCACTCACCTAAGGGGAGTGCGAGGGAGATGGATATATACAATTTTGATAGCGCATAACTTTTTAATGAATGGTCCGATTTAAAAAATGTCTTCTACATTTCGATAGGTATAAATATAAACAACAAGAGATTTTAAAATTGTGGGCGTTAGAGGGGGCGTGGCGCTTGGCTGAAATAAACTTGCGCTGCGTAGAAAGCCCAAGAATATGTGTGGAAAATCTCAACCTTCTAGCTTTTGTAGTTTCCGAGATATAATTCTATTAAATCGATTTATTACTTACCAAATTGCATATTCGCGTGCTCGGCTTCTTGGGCGAAGTCTCTGCAGCAGCCACAGCGGCCGCCGCAGGAGCAATATCTCCGCTGCTCCCAAGCAGTTGGGTGGAGAGCACGGCTTCCACAGACGCATCTGGTGGCGTCAGCTGTGTTTCGGTAGGAGTTTCGGGTTTCTTAACCGGTTCTGGTTGAGGCTCAGGTTCAGAGGCGGATTCGGGGAACAGATCCTCGCTCTGTTGAATTACCACAACGGGGGTGGGTTTTGCAACCTTTGTCTGCTTGCCGACAGCTGCAAAAATTCAAGAGTTTAAGAGATTAACAATCTGAGACCACCTGTTACCTGCTAGACTTACCTGCTGTGGATTGAGTGGGAACGGGAGGCGGTGGCAATTTTCTGGGCGATCTGAGCTGGCGTTCAGGCGTTGGCGCGGGTTCCGTGTCCTTTTGGGCCGCCCGCGTTCGCGTCTGTCGCTTTGGAGGTTCCTCCGCTGGAGTAGCCACCTTGGCTGCGGCCTCCTCTTCTTTCTGAGCCTTTGTTTTGCGGCCGGGACCCTTGCGAATTGGAGTGGATACTTCGGCTGGTTCCTTCTCCGGCTCCTCGCTTGGAGTGATATCAATAACTTCTTCGTTATCATCCTTGCCGGTTAAAGCCAGCTCGCCCTGTTTGCTCCTTGAAATAACCACCTTCTTGGGCGTCCAGGGCTTGATGGAAGCGGAGTCCTGCGACTGCGACATGTCATTGTACAGAGCCGGAATATCGGACTTCTCGGCAAAGCGCTCTTTCTGACGATCCGTCAGCTTCTCGGGGTTCAGGCTCCACACCGAGGGGATGATCACGAAGAGGTCGTCGCCCTTGAAGAGGTCCCTCAGCTGATTCGCCATGCTCTTCATGGGCAACTTGCGGAACTTCTCTTGAATGGCCCGCTTCCACTCCTCCAGGAAGCTTCCCTCGCACTTCAACTTGCTCCAGCACTGTATGCCGGAGGATAAGGTGGGTTTCAGGGCATCAAACACCACCATTAGTTCGTTTTGACGCAGCTCGAGTATCAGGGTGCGCAGGGTGTTCAAGCAGGCCTCGAGCATCTGCTGGGAGGATGGCTGCTCGAAGATGGTCTGCAGCAGGCCAAAGACGTCCTTGTACAAGGGCGCCTCCTTGCAGAGTCCCAGCTTCAAAACGGAGGCCACATAGGCATCAAAGAGCTCTGGGAAAAGGGGTTCCTCTTTGTTTTTGAAGAGATCCGCCAGTGCAGCCTTCAGATCCGTCAGGAACTTCTTCCTTTCCGGGGCATTCTGACCCGCATTGAGCAACTGCCGCCACTGCTCGCAAAAGGATCCGTCGAAGGAGTTGCTAGCACGGCGACCAGCAAAAGCAGTTAACGTTTGCAGGGGCCACAAAAGCCACGTGTCCAGAAGCGAGGCATTGTGAGCCACGCGGTATTCCAGCGCATTGTTGCGCAGATAGTTGGACAGGGCCTGCGACACCTGCCGCCACACCTGCAGCTTGACGGCGAATCCCTCAAAGTCCTCCTCGTCGTTGGCCTGCATCAGCAGCTCGGCGAAGGAGCCCAGCATCCGGAATTCATTCTGATTGTCCGCCTCAAGACGGTCGGCATTGAAGATGCATGCGATGCTACGCTGCAGTATAGCAGCCGGGACTTCTGTTCTGGACTTTAAGATCAGCTTTAGGTAGGCCTCCAGCACATCCAGTTGATCGCTTCCAGCCACGCGCTCCATCATCATATTCTCACCAGCTATCGTATTGAAGAGAGCTCGAACTACGCGACCACCGGAGCTCTGCAGGATCTTCTCAATCTCACCGCAGCAGGCGACATTAAAGGGAGCCACTGCCAGGCGAAACATGGCCAGGCAGAGATTCCTTACGAGCAGCTGCAGCAAGAGCTGTTCCGCCTCGCTAGCGTCGTTCTCGGTGAGCAGCTTCATTCCCGCCACGGCGGCGGCCAGCAGTGGCTTCCAGTGCTGCTGCAGCACCTCGGCGCTCATAAGCGGCGACGGTTGGCCAAAGGTCTCCAGGCGCAGTTCCCTCAGCAGACGCTGCAGTGGATCACTGGGCTCCACGGCCCACAGGGACACCAGGCAGGGCAGAGCCAACTCGCGGGCCGTTTGATAATTGTGTGCTAATCCCGTGGGCAGATTACGCGGACCTCCGCCAAACATGAAGGCCAGGAAGTGCTCCACGGCGCTGTCGAAGGATTTGGTGACCTCCTGGTCCAGGCAGGTGAGCAGGTACCACCAAACGCGCAGCTTGATGCCACTGACGTGCGAGGATCGCGACTGGGAGGTGCGCAGGGGGATCAGCAGCAGGCGGAGCCTCTTTACCGAGGCCAGTTCATCATAGGCGGCGAAGATCTTGATGAGTACACGCCAGCAGAGGAAGGCCTCGGATCGCACGCCATTGTCCGGGTTCCGGAAGCCCAGTTCCACCAAAGCCAGGAACTTGTTGATGTACACACAGCCCCTGAGCAGATCCTCGTCCATGATCTGCACCAGCAAGGTCCAGATCTTGTGCCAATTCGAGTTCTTGGCATCGCGCATTTCGCCAATGAGTGTGGTGTACTTGTTGACGAACTCGCTGCGGATCTGCGGCCAGCACCTGGCCGAGTGGATCGCGGAGACGTCGAGGGCCACCAGTGCCTCCGCCAGAGCGGCCACGGCGCAGTCCTGGATCTTCCGATCGGCATCGAACATCAGGGGCAGGATGTCGCCCAGCCAGAACTCCACCAGTTCGTCGTCTGTAAAGGCGGTGGAAATCAAGCCGGAACTCTTGCAGCTGCTGGCCAGCAGGTCGATCATCTGGGGGGGAAAAATTATGCGGAAATGGGGGTTACCTTGGGGCTCTCTGCTTTATAGGTGCCCTACTTACGTTGCAATAATGCTGACGGCGGCCAGCGGCGATTACTTCTTTCGCGGACAACTGCACCGTCCGGTAGGCCTGCCCCGCCTCCGCGCCAAAGTCACTGTCCATGGCGTGGCGATGCTTGGATTATGCGCTTTTTAATTATTTCACTTTTCTCCCGACTGCGACTGTCACAAGGGTTTTTTCCCGCAGTTTAAAGAAGATGGTCGTGAAAAGCGCGCGAACTGCTCGGGCTAGTGGTGGCAAAAGCAGCTTGAGGCCTTATCGATAGCTCGCGGTAGGCAGACACGATAAATACCGAAAATACCAAAACTCAGAGTTGCCAGACCCACGCTGCGCGGGAAATAAGGGATCGTTCAAATCAAATATCCTTTATAACTGACACAAAATTCTTTTCAAGCCAAATTTCCTACCAAAAGCAAATTTTGGTGAAATAGAACCCGTTCCAAAATCAAGTAGAAGAATTAAACCAACAAAGTGGTAGATAGGTATATCAAACTATAGATTCTGCGACACCGCATTTCTGGGACACCTCAAAATAACAAAACCGTCGACGGTTTCCGTGACATCCCGTATTTAAACCATGTTTTTACCATAAGAGCTACAGCATAATATTCGACCCAAAGAAATCAGTATTGTGTTCGAAACATTGCAGCAAATTGTAAAAAATTGAGCTTATAATAAAATTCCCAATCGATCTGAACTCAAACCTACACATTTTTATTTTTACAAAAAAAAAAGTTTAAAAAATCAATTTTTTAAAATAGACCCGAAAGTCAAGTGGGTCGTTAGCGGTGGTTATTGGCAAAGAGACATTCCACTTTACAAAATTATGATGAAAAATATTGTTATTGCCAAAGTACTACATTTCAACTTTCGGTTAAAAATGTCACAATATTATAAAATAGAATGTCATAACGCGTTAAGTTCATAATAATATCTCCAGCCAATTGGCATAACGACTGAAAACTTTAAATTTTCGTAAAAAGTAAAAATGAAAAACTAGATTTAAAAACAAAAAAATTCTCAAAGTATTACAACACGGAAATGAAAAAACATATCCAAAATTTGTACAGGTTTGTTTCGAATCACATCGGAACCCCTTCTGATAATTTCTATTAAAAATTCTTCGTCTCATCATCCTTCAAGTGCATCATACAAATGAGAACGTTAATTCCAAGCGCATTTAAACCAACTATAGAAAAAAAGCCCATTTAATTTGAAACATTTTTCATTGTCATTTTTATTAGGAAATAAATATTACACACAGAAATGATTACTATAACTGCTGTTTCGTTTCCCCCATTGCTACTCGAAATGCTTCGATTGCGGGACACGTTCTCTTCCTAATTAATTAGCTGAACACAATTTTGCGGCTGCGGACCGTCGAAAGCTTCGCCGGATAAGGGGAAAATAAAAAACTGATAATTAAACTTGGTTTAGCAACAGCTATTACACATAATATATATATTTGTCAATAGGTTATACATAAAGTATGCGTGTAATTGGTGCGCATAGTTATACTTGAATAATTAATAAAAATAATACACGTATTAAATATATATAAAAGACAACTAAAAGACCAAAAGGGGCTATTACACATGTATCGTATATGCATATATAATATATATGGATATAAATAGTGAAAAATAGTCAAAAACATTTTACATATACATATAGGGTCATACATACATACAGCATACATATAAGTATATATAGATTAGTATAAATTATTATTATTATGTAGGTTTTCTTTAAATGCGATTCGATTTTGTTTCGATTTTTAGGTCTAACTTAGGTCGGTAATTGTTAATTGTTAGAGATTTACATGCGACTACCCAGCTTAGATGTTTTTATCCGATTTATGTTTAGTTTAGGTTAATTGTAATATTAGTTACGCTTCGATTTGCACACATTTAGTTTAATTAGGACTAATTCTAGGAAAAACACTTGCAACAATTTGCAGGAAATTCGTTACACGTTTTGGGGGCCTTTGTTTCAATTCGATTCTTTGTGGTTTGTTGGTTTCATTATCTTTTTCTCGTTCCTTTTCTGGTTCTATCAAAATACTTTCCTTTGAGCAACTTAGACTAAAGAAGGTTTTCGTTATGCACGTTATTATCGTTTACTCGTTTCTTTGAGACCCCTGAACAAGCGGCGCGTTTAAAACGACCCTTGCAGGTTTGTATTTTGTAATCCGTGTGCTTCTGTGCGATTTTACTGTTTTTTTGTTTATAACTTTAGCTTTAGTTTATCATTATTTATTTCGTTCGTGTCATGTGACCTTCTGGTTATATCTCCCAACAACTGTTTCGTTTTCTATCTACAAAAGGAATCTGTTCTACGTCCAATTTCCGAGTTCCTCGACGGATGATGGTTGCTGGAGGGGTTGGAGGTTGAGGTGGAGGCTGGGGGAATGTATTTTCTGCGGGGAGGGGGCGTTCAGAACTTCGAGGGGGCGTGGCACATGCAATGACTTGCTTAAAGCTTGTTTACGCTGATGGGTCGAATGATTGGTGAATGTTCTACAGGGCACAAGAAGGTGCGAAAGAAGGAACTTTGGGGACTTGGCAGGGGCTACAGTTGCATATACATAGATATCCGTATCCAGATCGTTCGATCTCCGTATTATGGTTCAGTTATTATGTACATCGCCTGGGTAGCTTGCACTAGTAAATTGATATATGCGAATATATAGAATACATGTGTTAGCAAGGGAATTGCCGAAGGATAAGATATATAAAGATATATAAAGCGGAAGGGGACGAAAGCAAATCGATGCCGCTGTGTTACATAGATTATGCGATTAATATATGGCATATGTACGAGTATATATACGAGTATATGAGCGCTAGCAGTAGAAGAGGCTTCTGATGATCATGATCAGGAGGATCGGGTAGGGAAATGAAGGGGCATTCGATTCGGGACATCGAATCCCCCGTATTGTACTACCAGTGCATCATGCGCAGCTGATCGAGGATGCGCTGCTTGAAGAAGGTGCCCAGCATGCCGAAGACCGTCGAGACGGCGGCCACGCCCATCATGACCTGCATGATGCAGTGGATGCCCGACAGCTCCTCCTCGGACTGCTGGCGGTGGCGATGGCGCGCCCTGTGGTGCCGCCGACCGCCGCCGCCCGTCTCCTGCAGCCGCTGCAGTCGCTCCATATCCTCGTCGAACTGCGGCACAATGGCCAGATTGATGACCTCCGTCTTGGACAACAGCTGCTCGTTGGCAATGGTGTGCGCCTCGGTGGCTCCCTTGCTGGTGGCCTCGTTGTGCTCCTTGTCCCGCTCCCGCTGCTTCTCCAGCTCGCGCACCCGCGACCTCTCGTCCAGCATCGTGTTGTCACGGCTGAAGTCAAAGTCGTGGCTGCCCGGGATCAGCGGCGTATTCAGCGTTCTTCCGGACGTCGGGAACTCGGCCAGGTTGACCTTGGCGAGAAACTGATGTCCGGAGGCGGGACTGCGGGACGTGGCAGCCTCGGGCAGCGGCGGTGGAGGCTCCTGCGTGGGCAGCTGGTCGCGCACCCGCGTCTCCTGGAACTGGTTCTTCTTGATGCCCAGCACCTCGGACAGCGGCCGGTTGATCATGGGCAGCAGGGAGTCGGAGGTGGGTCGGATTATGAAGGATCCGCCCGGTTGAACGTTGTCTGGGGGCTCCAGAATCTCCGGCTGCAGCGGCTTGGGCGTACTGGCTATCGGAGAGGGCTTTCCCGCCTCTCCTTTGCCCTCCTCCGCATCCTCGCTGTCCGTGTAGACAGAGTCCTCCGCGGAGGAGGAGTCTTCCGCTTTGACTTTTGCCTCCTTTGCCGGCTGACCAACAAACTTGTGCGTCATGTTGCGAATGGGCTCGTACTTGGAGCTCTCCGAGTCTCCGCGGTAGAGCAGCGCCACCTTGCCATCGGGCGTCAGAACAGGCGTAATCTTGGGGTGGGGCGAGGGAAAGCGATGACTGCTCTCGGGATCCGGCGACAGGGCATCGAAGTCGGTGAGCGTCGGCTTCTTTTGCTGCTGCTGCTGCGAGTCCTGGTCGGCTGTTGAGTCCTTTTCCGTCTGCTGGTACACAATGCTCACCTTGCCCAGCGGCGTGGAGATGATCTTGATGGCATCGTTGCCGTTCTTGCGATGATACGGACCGCTCTTCCGCTGCTGCTGCTGGGAGCCAAAGAAGCCGCGCCCCTGGTTCTCGCCCGTGTCGGCGAACTCGTCATCGACGCCGTCATCGCCGTCCTCGCCATCCTCGTCATCGTTGGCAAAGTGGCCGCTGCTCTCGCGCAGATCGATCGCAGTGCTCGGCACGGCCACCGCAACTGGGAGTTCGGGCGAGGCCTGCGATTCGGTGAGCAGCTTCTTCCGGATGTCCGCCAGCTGGCTCTCGCGGAAGCTGCTGCTCGGCCGGAATCGCGACCGGAAGCCGCCGAAGCCGCTGCCCTCTTCGTTCACAAAGTGCTCCTCATCGGGCCGCGGCCTCACCGTTCTTGGCCGCTCCATGGCGATCCGCTCGTCGTCCTCGTCGTAGCCCATATCCTCCTCCTCCTCCGGCACGCTTACGAGACCCTTGGGATCGGGCAGCTGCTCGGGATGGGAATCGGAATCGGGATCATCCTCCTCATCCGCATAATCATCATCGAGACCATCATCGTCGTCATCTTCGTCGATGGAGTCGTCGTAGAGATCGGACTGCATGCCATCCGTGGGGTAATCCTCCTCCCCGTCGTTCCGCCCCTCCTCCTCCTCCTCAGTTTTCTCCTCCACTTCATCCTTCAAACCCCCAACTTCCGTGCTATCCCTAGTGCTATGGCTAAGACTATCGGTACTATTACTACTACTATAAGTTAAATTTAAACCTGTTCCTAAACTAACATCTAAGCTGCTATTGCTCCGCTCGAGCAATTGGGTAGTCGCATCTTTCAGTCAGTAGCATTTCTTGGTGCATCCGCACTTGCGCACGATGTCCAAGTTCTTGATGTACTTGCGGTTGTTGCTGCACACCATGCGCACCTGTGAAGAAAAAGGGGATATTAGTTTAATGCCTCAAGGAGTCATGTATCTATTTGCACTCACCTTGCGCCTCCTCACAATCTTGGCCGCGCAGCACTGATTGCCGCAGCCGCCCACGCACTTGGCGTACTTCAACGGCTGCCTCGAGCGGCAGTCGTTCTCCGTGTAGTACTCGCGCACCTGCTCCTTGCGACAGGTGGACGCCGCTGTGGGTGGAAGGATAGAGAGTCAACGCAATTAGTCAGTGGGTTGAGGTAGGGTGGCTGGATAATTACAACTAACAAAGTGCACAGTGTCACCTTCTCCCCAAGAACCCCTTCAAGTTTTCCTTTGATGAGTGAGTGGCGTGAAAAGCGAGTGAATGTGTGGTGGGTGTGCGAATGTGTGCCAATAATTAAGGTCTAGGGGGTGGTGGCAATATCTAACTACGTACTATATTCCATTTACGTTAAAGAGTTACAAGGCTGTCTATAAAAATAAGTACTTTCAAGAAATAATCAAAAAATGCTCTCTAAGATACCCCATTTAAGATTTATCCTTTCTTTCGCTTAAAAAATATTATTCAAATTCCCATGCTACATACTACATTCCATTTACGTTTATGAGTTAAGTTCTATTGGTTACAAGGCTATGAATAAATATAAGTACTTTCAAGAAATAATCATAAACTGTTCTTAAAGAAACCCTCGTTATAGATTTTTTCCTTACTTTCGCTTTAAAAATATTATTCAAATTCCAATACTACATACTATATTCCATTTACGTTTAAAAGTTGGTTACAAGGCTATGTATAAATATAAGTACTTTCAAGAAATAATCACTAACTGCTCTTTAAGATAACCCCAATCTAGATTTTTCCTTACTTTCGCGTTTTAAATACACCATACTTTCTGAAAATATTATTCAAATGCCCCTTTAAACTGCATATCATAAAAACAAAACCCATAAAGAAAACCTGCACTCTATAAATTGCTTGTGGCAAGCGGACACCTGTTTTATGAACAACAATATAGATTTTAAATGCCCCACATAACTTTTTCTACGCTACAGTGGAAGTTATGAGTGGCCATTCCGGAACAACTCTTTATGGTTAGTAATAAATGACAAACGCCCCCCTACATATCAGCAAGTTAGAGGTGAGTTGTGAGTAGCATAAGCATGATAGATGTATGTACCGGTGACTGTTGGGGGCTCTGTGCTGCCCTCACCTTGATCGCAGTAGCGGCCGCGCTGGCCGTGCTTGCACTTGCACTGGTAACCGTCCCTGGAGTTCGAGTTCGGCACACAGCGGCTGCCCCGACGGCACTTGTTTTCTAAGCAGGGATCAACTGGCTCCTGGGAAAGGCAAAATAAATAATTAGTCAATCGGAAGGCAAGCGTAATCAATAGGTAACCCACCTCTTTGATGTGCGGCGTTTCGTCCATAAAGTCCTGCTCGTCGTCCTCCTCCTCCTGCTGCTCTCCCTCGAGCAGCGCACATCCCGGGGTAATCTTCTGCTGACGCTGGGCATTGCCAAAGTCCACCAGCTTGTGGTTGATCCACACCTCCTTCATGCAGCCCTTGAAACTGGTCAAATTGCGGATCTGCCAGTTCTTGTAGGCCTGCTGGGCGGGATCCATGGGCAGGCCGCCCAGGAACATGGGTGTTGTCAACTTCAGATAGTCATTGGAGCCCTCGTTGATGATGGACCGCGCCAATCCGCGATCCACGCGCAGCGTAAAGTTCTTCTTGATGGCTAAAAGCTCCACGGCGTGGTACTTTCCATCCGCAACCATCTCGAAGCTGTACATCGTGGACACAGGGTGATTACCCACATCGTAGCTGACGCGTATACGTCCATTAAACAGCTCCACGGCGAGATGAGCATCCTGTCCGTCGTACATGAGTATTCCGTTCTGCTCCGCGCTGCTAAATACAATCGTTACGTTCGCCTCCGGACGAGTACGTAGCGGTTCCAGTTCCACGAAAGAGTTATTGTGCACGAAGCTGATGCTGGTGAGGTACTCGCACCACTTGCCAGTGTATCCCGGATGACAGCGGCACAGGTAGTCGCTGCCCTGGGCATTCGGCTGAAAGCAGACGCCGTGCTTGCACTCGTGGTTCTGGCAGGGCGACGTCTGCGGGTACATCATCGAGATCATGTTGTGGCCCTCGCAGTACTTGCCCGTGTAGTCATCCGCGCAGCGACATTGGTAGTCGTTGATCCCATCCACACAGGTTCCTCCATTCTGGCACATATGATTCTGGCAATCGTCAATGTTGTCCGTGCAATTGGTCCCATGGAATCCCGCCTGGCAGTCGCAGCTGTAGTGGGTGAAGTGGTCCATGCACTTGGCTCCATTCGCACACGGGTTGAACTCGGGACTGCAGAACTGGATCTTGGTGTCGCAGAACTCGCCACTGAATCCTGGCTGGCATTCGCACTTGTACGACTCCACTCCATCGATGCAGGTGGCATTGTTCTGGCACTTGATCTCGCCCAGACAATCGTCGATGTTCGTCTCACAGCGGGCACCCGTGTAGCCCGGGGCACACTGGCAGCTAAACCTGCCCTCCTCCAGCACCGTGCAGGTGGCATTGTTGCGGCACGGATTCCCGTAGCAGGCGTCGATCATGAACTCGCAGTGCTTGCCATGGTAGCCCGGCTGGCAGAGGCACTGGTACTCCCGCTGGGGAAGGGCGACGCACTGCGCCTGATTCTGGCAAGGCTGCTCGAAGCAGGCATTGCACTTGGCCAGGATGTCGTTGCGCACGCGGCCGCGGCAGACGAAGCTCGACGAGGGCGTCGACAGGATCAGCTTGTCCTTCATCTGTTCTGGCTCGGCGCAGCGAGCGATTCCCGGCTCCACGTAGTCCAGCTTGATCCAGTCGGAGAACCATTTCAGTCCGCAGTCACAGTACAAGGGATTGCTGCCCAGAGCTCTGTTTTTGAAAAGAAGATGAGGTTCAAGCTGATGATTCCTACTGTCCCTATCTACTCACATGTGGGTCAACGACTTGAGGTCCTCGAAGGAGCCCTCCGGCAGCATCGAGATGCGGTTCCCGTGCAGCGAGAGCACGCGCAGGTTATTCAGGCCAGACAACGCATGCCGCTGCAGACACTGCAGCTTGTTGTACGAGATGATGCTGCAAAAAGGGCCGGAGAATTGGAGAAACATTTACAAATTGCATTAGGCCAACAGACACATGGCAATTGATGAAGAAATGAAAGTAATTGCAAAACGTTTTCCATTCGCAAACGGAGGAGAAACACCAGAAATAACGGCTAAGCTTTGATTGTGGATAGCGCACATCAGTGGCAAAGGCTACAGTGGGCTAGTTACCACAGGATAGTATGAAAATCCAGTCTAGATGATGATTACATAAGGAAGATTTTGATATACAATTCGACTAACTGACTGTATATATTTTGAAGTTATGAACATTTAAAAGACAATTTTTATAAATATTATTTACAACTTATTAATTTTTAGTGAAATATATAAATTTACTCGAAATTTAAGTGTGATATGATATAGATATTAAAATAGAACTTAAGGGGAGATAATGGTTTACTGATTTCAGTTTATAAAAATACTATTTTTAACCACAATCACTGCATTTTTAGCCCACTGTTCTTCTGCTGGCGTCGAAGTCCGCGTCAACGACTAATGCTTAAGCACGAGTCACGATTTCGACTTTACGTCTCGGAATGAATTTCGTGCCTGCGCCTTCTTGGCTTGCACAGCCATTGCCCTGTTGGTTCAATGGGCCTGCCCACTGGACAGAGGGAGGGGACAAGCCCCAATCCCAATCCAAAGCCCAATGGGACCTGGCCAGGTCGACAAACGATGCAATTGGCACAGAATTGTGTCAAGCCCTCTTGAGCCTTCGATTTGCGTTGCTTTTGCTTTAGCTGCTTTTTTTCTGCCATTTCGTGGTTTCCGTGCTGCGGTGGAGCAATTAAAAAGTCATTAGGCCTGGGTGCACTTACAGCGTGGACAGCTTGGTCAGATTGGCGAAGGTGAAGTTGGAGAGAATGGTGATCTGGTTGTTGCTGAGATCGCTGCGGATGGAATGTGGAGTAGGGAATTAGTTGCCCTTTAGGGAATAGATCTTCAAGAGATACTTACAGTCTGGTGAGGGAGCGCAGGTGGCGAATGCGTTCGTAGTGAATCTGCTCAATCTCATTGGACTCCAGATAGAGCTCCGATGTCTCGGCGGGAATGCCGCGCGGTATCTCCTTGAGCTGATTGCGCGAACAGCGGACCACGGTGCCGGTGCAGGTGCAGGATGGCGGACAGTAGCCGTCGCCCAGGCAGCCCTCGCTGTTCTCGCTGCTGCACTTGAATTCCGAGTGGGGCAGGTCCTTGATCTGCACGTCACGTACCTTCGACGGGGCTCCACAACGTGCCGCTCCGCCGTTCAGCGATTTTTTGCGCAGCCATTCGGCGAACCAGGCCAAATGACAATTGCAATTGAATGGATTCGAGGCGAGGTTCCTGAAGGGAGGAAAAAAAATTGTGACAGCATGGGCCACAAAAAACGATTACGATAACGGCATTGATAAAGGGTTCTTATAATTCAATTTGCCCTCCCATACAGGCTCGTTTGGTTTGGTTTGGTTTTGATAAATTAATTCCGTATTCATTCGGTGCCATAGTCAGCATATGTTGGTCCTCCCGCCCTCACTCCTCTGGAACTGCCCTCCAATCCATGCCAGGCACTTTAATTATGCGGACCAGGGGTTCTAGGAGCGGAGCAAGTGAAACAATGGCGCACAAATTACATTGGCAATTCCAAAGTTGCAGCCGAGTCCAGACTAATTTAATAAGCAATTCTGCTTTGTCATGCCACCAGCTATGCCAGCTCCCTATTACATGTGTGTATATTAGAAAGTTTGCACTTGAAAAAAGGTTTTACTACAAATTAGATGACGAACTAGTTTAATTTTCGAAAATATAGAGGCTATACTTAGTTTGAAAATCTTTATAAAAATATAAGTTCCAGTGATCTTTAAGGTTTTAGAACAAAAATGATAAGCTTTATCTAGAATTCTGAATATAAGTCCTATTCTCTTTTAAAAATCTTTAAAAAAAAAATATATATACCTAATTTTTTATGTTTTTGTTACAATAAATAATTTTATTGTGCTGATATAAATAATGCTTCCATTACAATATTGTTCTGATCTATCTGATAACGAATCTTTGTAACAAATCAGACTATGATATTTCAAAAATCGTATGATTAATAAGGAGATACTATCTCATACAACACCATTTTCTTTTTTAATAAAACCATAATATTTTCCGTCAGTGTAGCAGTGTGTAGGCCGCAGGCAGCTAACTAACACTTAACTCTCCTTTCACGCAACACCTTTGAAGGTGGCGAATTGGGGGGCGTTGGGCGGTGGTTGGTGGGCGGTCCGTGTGGTGGTGGGTGTCATGTGGTGCACAGCACTTAATGAATTTCATTGATGCTATTTATTAGCTACTTAAATGAATTTTACAATAATTTGCGAGCAGCCCAACGGACCACCACACAGCACCTCTTCTGGCTCTTGCCGACTGACTCGCTTGGGCGCTCTCCATTGAACTCAATTTTAATTAATTAAATCATCGAAGGCGCACACACATGCCAGTGTGTATGCTCCCTTTGGGTTTTGTGTGCTTGGGGGATGATTTACAGGCAACAAAAGTCGGGGGTAGACTGGCTGGAAAGAAAGAGGAGCTAGTGGTATCTGTATCGCACATCCACATATTCGATGGAGAGCAAGCCATGCTATAAATTGAAGTTCAATTGAATTATATACAATAGTTTGTTGTGCTTTTGGTGGCTGGCATGAAGAAGCAAAACTGATTTGAAGGGAGCAAACGAAGCAGACGGAGCAGCCAGAGCAGCCACATCAGCAGAGTTCAACTGGAGAACAATCAAAACCATTAACCTCATTTTACGAGCAAAGAGCTGATGTGCTCCTCCTCACCATTCCTCACAAACCCGCCTGGCAATTAATACTCAAGCCAAATCATTTATCTATTGAAGTGCATCCCGAGCACTTGGCACAGTTTTAATTGCTACGCACAGCAGCAAAGGCATCGTGATAGACGGAAGCCCAGGAATCTGGAGATCTGGCAATCTGAACCTGAATCTGAATCTGGTTACTTACAGCGACGTCAGCGAGTTGAGATGCTCAAAGGAACCGGGCATAACGCATGAGATTTGATTGTCGTACAGATTGCTGCAACGGAAAGAGAGATTACGTAATGTCAGTTTACAGGTAGTGGTTATACTAATTAAAGGCTAATCAGGTTTTAAGGGGGTAATAATAGTTGATTTAATTCTTTAATTAAGAACTTTATATAAAACTCACAGCGTCTTCAGTTGGTGCAGTCCCAGGAACATCTTGTTCGAGATCTCCTTGATCTTGTTCTCGCCCAGCTGCAGCTCCTGGATGTGGGAGGCTCCCTCGAAGGCATTTGGCTCGATGCCGGTCAGCTGGTTGCGCTTCAGCTCCAGCTTGACCAAGTGCGGCAGGCGACCAAAGAGGCCATCGGAGCTGATGCGTCCCAGTTCGTTGTCGTTGAGCAAACTGCCAAATGAAATAATGCATTGAGTTAGGGATGAGGGAGGCAGCAGGCAGGATGCTGGGACATGGCAACCGGAAGTGGACTTACAGCTCAGTTGTGTGCAGGGGAATGTCGCGCGGAATCTCCTTCAGTCCCCGCCCAGTGCAATCCACGGTGGTTCCCTCGCAATGGCACATCGCCGGACAGTCGGAGTCCATGCGGCACTCGCCGGACAGCTTCATCCGCAATTCATCCCAGGAGCCTGAAAGGAAGAGGAGGAGGAGGAGGGTCTCCAGTTGGCTGGTTAAGTACAAGGACGCGCGCAGTCTTACATTTGAATTTCTCCTCGCGCAGCGATTCAATCCGACGACGATGCATCCGCTTCGGTGACTCGCAGCGGGCTCCACTCGTCTCTATGGGATTCTTGTGCAAATAGTCGGCCAGCCAGCGCAGATTGCAGTCGCAGATGAAAGGATTCTTGGCCAGATGTCTGTGTTTGGGGCGAGTGTGCGTGCGCAAATGGAAAGAAAGTAAGCAAAGAAAGTAGCATTGAGCATTCGACTGAATGGCTGAAACGGTTATGCAGCAGGACTTTCTCAGCAAAATAGGTTGAAGACGTTGCCCGGGCAACTGGATAAGGGAAAAAGGGAAGCCAGAACTTCCGTGGAGGCTTGAGACGTCTTAAAAGTGCACCAGCCTTGTGGCTACGACATTTCCGTTGTTGTTCTTCCTCACTCCCTCGCTCGCCGTTGTTGTTTTGCAACTATTTAAAAGCGATTCCCGACAGGGTTGCCAAACGATTGGGGATTGCGCAAATAGTAAATGTTTTTAGTATTTCAATTGAGTTAAGGAGGCAGGCAGGTCCCCGAGGAATATTTTAGCTTGTTAGCTTGACGCAACTCAATCGATTTTATTGCCAACTATTTAAAATGCTTTTTATGCGTTCTGGGACGATAAAAGTTGGATAGCCTTGGCCTGCCGTCATATGTTTTAAAAGGCTTGAAACGTAATTTCTTAAATTTTGTTTAAGCTTAGTACTTTTCAGATTAGTTCAGGTTATAACAACTAACAACTTAAATTGTTTCTTAATTTTTTTTTTTTTTGTGTAAATTGTTAATTTTTTTATGATGAAATCCGTTAAATGCCCCAATTCGTAATGCCAATTTATTAAAATGATCATCTGCTGATGATATCACCCCTACTTATATTATAAAGATCTCTCAACGTTCAGCGGAAATATGCGTAAGCAACTAACCGGAAAGCTGACAACCCTGGCAAATACTTAACCCACTCAAGCATACAAATCCCTCTGGCTGCCGCACTTATGGCACTCCCTGTCCAAAGCCCATCCAAGTTTTTCCTTTTCTTCGTTTTTTTTCTTGCAGCCGCGAGCACATTTATCGATGCCAAAAGGAGAATTCTTCTCGGCGTCTTCGTCTTTTGTTCGCTGCTAAGGCCGAAAGTCTTCACGGTTCACAGAGAAGGGGATGGATGCTGAATGTACTGAACACTGGATACTGGATACTGAAAGCTGTGTCGGGGGGCGGGAGAAGCTTCTTGTTTGCTGCTAAACAAATGTCAACGCGAACTCAAGACGACGAGGAGGAGGATGAGAGGGCGGGGCGCAGTCAAAGGCAACTACTAAATGCACTTCAGAGGTTTAACACCAAAGTGCCTGCTCCATTCAAGATGGGATCCCGACATGGGCCTGTTCTCCCCACTCGAGTGGATGGTGGGCGTTCGCGAGGAGGCATGGAGGTGGACGTGGAGGAGTGGGACTACTCCATGTACTTACACCGTTTTGATGCTCTTCATGGCGTCGAATGTGCCATTAGCCAGCGACTGGATGTTGTTGTCGTACAGGGAGAGCAGGCTCAAACTGTGCAGGTCGCGGAAGGCATCCTTGCGTATGCACGAGATCTCGTTGGCGTTCAGCAGGAGCAGCTGCAGCGAGCCGAGTCCTTTGAACACGCCCGAGGGTAAATCCTTTATTTTATTGCCGTACAGCACGCTGATGGGATGATGGTGAGATGGCACAATCACAATGGCGATGTTGACGATGGGTGGAGCCGACATGGAAAAGAACACAAATAGAACACACGACGAATGTTAACAAAGTTCGAGCAAAAATAAAAAAGCTGAAAGAAAACAAAAACCCCGCCAGGAGGTGGCACAAAAAATTACAAAAAATAAAAATCACTCTGCGGGCAAAGACAAAGTGGTTAAGTTCTTGTTGTTGCTGCTGTCATTCTTCAACTTGTTGTTGTTGTTGTTCTTGTTGCGGGCGGCAACTGGTTTTGCTGGGATCTGCCAAGCTAAGAGATGGGCTTTAATCATCGGTCGTGACACGCCAAAATTCTATTCTAAATTACTTTAAATAACCAAAAGAAGTTTACCTATAAAAATTGTTATTGATACATTAACATTACATTTACTTTAAGTAACCAAAAGAAGTGTTTCTATAACTAATAATATTGATTTTCAAATATCTATCTATACTACGTACTTGTCATGTTCTTAAGATATCTTTAAAAATGTGATATTAACATGTAAAGACAAGAACAAAATACTATTCCTTTCCTTTAACTTAATATTGTATTTTATTTTCCTGCCGATAAGTTTATTTTCACGTTAATATAATAATTATCTAAAGATATTAAATTGTACTTTAATACATAACTAATTAAAACTACCCTTTTCTGAGAATAAAACCCAAATAAAATCTCTTGCCGGGTTCAAGTTGTAAAAAGCACACCCCCAAAAAAAGGTGACCTACTCTAAAATGCAGAAAATAAACCCCTTTTAATGTGGCTTCCATTAATTAAGTCCGTGTCACGTTTCCAGCTCCATCGCACACGTGCTCCTTGTGGCAAAGGAGAAGGAGATGGGGGAGAAGGAGCTTTGGCTGGGCGTCAGGGCAAGGAGATCCACACAGGTAAGCCAATGCCCGATGCCTGGCGGTGTGAGCTGGCAGAAACGCCAAGCGTGGGCCGATTAGCTCGCTTCTGGCCTGGCCCAAAGGTACCTCTCAAATTCCCATTCCCATTCAGCACTCGGTTCAGGTGAGTTTACCCCTTCAGTTAGCAGTGCAGCAGGGCAGCTCAAGTGAGTGCACATTTTGTTCTGCAATGGCTACTTGTTGCACTGCGCTGGCAAGTAAAGTGGCAGAAACCACCTCCTCCTAACCTCCACCACCGTGGGCATTATCTACTTACAGAGTGGTTAACTGCTTTAGGCCGCTTAGGGCATCGTGGGCAATCCGGGATATGTTGTTGTTGGACAGGTCGATGCGTCGCAATCGTCGAAAGCTGGAGAACGATTTCGGCGGCAGTTCCGTAATGAAGTTCTGCTCGAGGCGGCTGCAAAACAAAAGTAAGGGGTTAACTCCTGAGTACACATCGCAAATGAGAGGCACCACTTACAGCTCGGTGGTGTCGTCGGGCAGAGTGACGGGCACACTGGTCAGACTCTTCTCACGGCAATCGACGATCCCGTCCGCACAGCGACAGGGGTGCGGACAGCTGTTCTCCGCCCCGCATTCCATGGGTGCGTGCTCCGTCAGACCTGATGGACAAACAATATGGTTAGCCGAGATTGGGATAAGTCGCTCTTGCTCTGGTTCGAGATGAAGTGGGGCTTTAACTACTCCAGTAGCTGGGAAAACGACCATCCGATTTGGATCTTTGGCTTTGGCTGTGCAACCCCAGCAGTAGCATAATTATCAATGCTACTGCATAGCTGCTCCATAGTTCGAATGGCGGGATTAAAAGGGGGTTGCGGATGTAAGGAGACTGGGGAAATGGGTTCGGGTTTGGGGAGGTGCAACTATAACCAGCCGCTGGTCATAAATGTTTACCCACATAATTCCATAGCATTTCATACAAAACGAAAGTCAAACAAGAAAGGAATTATAGTTCAGTTTTATGATAAGATGGAAGTCTGAATACTCTACTATTAAAGGATTGGATTAAACTTATAAAAGTAAACTACCCAAATAAATATTTATATTATTTAAGGATCAATTAAATATTAATATATTTTGAAATTTGATAATTTTACTCATTAATCCTCGAGACCCAATCTATTATTCACACATATTCCAAGACTAGAAAAATTCTCCGAAATATGTTTTATCACCAGAGTTCTCATCATTGTAGCCTCTATTATCCCACTTGACACGGGTCATTCGGGGATATACCATCCCATCTGCATACTCATATCGATTACAGGCTCCCCAGAAAAAGCAAACCACAACGAAAAACAATGCGATACCCTAACCATTCAGCTGAAATGGTTGAGCCAAGAAACTCGTTTCATGGCTGCATCGTTTTGGGGCGCATTTTCCGCTTCATTGAGCGCTTCACGCTGAGTCTTTAGCTTTGGTTTTTCGTTTTGGCCACTTCCCATTCACTTGGCCCGCAGCTCCATCTTCAACTTAAGCCCGAGCATCAGAGCATCTGCATCTTTCGGTAAGAGGAGAAGCCAAAAAATACAAACACCAGGCAATGATTTCGACGGCGTTAAACGTTTTGGCAAACACACGACCTCGCAGGCGAAAAGGGGGATATAACCAATGGATGGAGATGGAGATGAAGCCACCAAAGCACCAAGTGGTTCTCGCCAGATATTGTGGTACGTTCGTGGGCGTTCGAGGCAGCGGGGGCGTGCCCATATGACTGCTTATGATTTATACCCGCAATGTTTTGTTTTCCTCGCGTTTGGCATAAAAAACTAATTAATTTCGACTATGCAGCGGGTGGGTTTTCCCAACGTTGCCCATTTTTGGTAGCATTCAGGGAGTGGAAGCTGCCACAACATGTTGCACACAAAACACCATTACATACCCGAGCATTTGAACTCCTGGTCGTGCAGGTCCGCCACGTTTTGGCCCTTCAGCTGCGACGGCGACTGGCAGCGGGTGTAGGGCGCCAGGCGGGTGGCGCTGCGGAGGAAGCGGGACAGCCAGGACAGATGGCAGTCGCAGGCGAACGGATTGTCCGACAGCCGGAGTGCCCGCAGACGTCCCAGTCCGCCGAAGATGTTGTGCGGCAGGGATGTCAGGTTGTTGTTGTTCAGCGTGCTGCAAAAAATATAGAATGGCGAGGCGGTTATGGTCAGTGGATAGCAGATGATCCGGCCTTATCAGCCCACTATATCTATAGACCAGTTATGCTTATGGCTCGGAAGGCTTGGCCAGGCCAAAAGAGTAAAAATCTAGTGCCGATCGAAATTTAATTAAAATTGTTTGGCGTTCATCGCCTTTCCAGGTTCATACCTAAATGGTTTGCACTCTCCCAAAAACTTCCAATTTAAATCCTCCTTTTATAAAGAGTAGACTAGTAATTCGCTAACTGAATTTTTATAATAATTGAAATATTTACCATTTAATTATATAATCAGTCAATAGAAAACACCATATTTTATTAAACATTTTCATTTAAAATGTTTAGAATTTTTAATTGGTAAAATAGTAAATTAGCTTGGTTAGCAAAAATTTGACCTAGTTTGTTAAAATCACTTTTAGCATGGTTTTATTTATTAATATCAAATGCTTTGTTCTTCGTTTTTGCAAATAAATAATGTAAGTTAAATCCCGATTTACACTTCGCTTAACAAACAGTTTAGCTTTTGCCCACACATATATCAACTTGTTCCTCTCGCTCCCTTCCAATCATTTGATATATTAGCTCCATTTCGGCTGCGATTGGCTTATCTGGCCACAAAGCCCAACCATTTATTATGTAATTTAGGCAGAGCATTAACTGATTGATTTTTAATTCATTCACTAATTCCCGCTTGATTGATTAACTCAAGGCACTAAATCACTGATTAATTACTCGGCTCGACTGGCGGCGAGCAGTTCCATTGATTGGCCCGCTAATTTGGCCATTCTGTCCCTTCACTTCGGTTTAGTTCTAGTCTAGAAAAAATACTCACAGTATCTCCAGCTCCACCAGTCCCTTGAAGGCGTGCTCATCCAGACAGGTGATCTGGTTGTTGTCCAGCTGAAGACTCCGCAGCGACTGGGCTCCCTTGAAGACGCGTCTTCCCACCGTGACGATGACATTGTTGGAGATGTCCCTGGAGGATTATAAATACCATATAAGTAAGGGATCCCAAAGCGAAGGGTAACGAGTGTCGACTACTATCGGCTACTTTGGAGTTTACTTACAATCGCAAAAGACTCGCTGAACTTGTCACTAAGTTTTCAGGAATTGCCTTTAGTCGATTGTTGTTTAGGCGTCTGATTGATTACAGTGTTGGATTTGTTTTTTTGGTGTTTTGATTTCGATTTTGGTTTTTGATTTGGTTTTTGGTTTTTTTTTGGTGTAGAGACGAGCATTTTAGGTACGCAAAACGAAACGTAACGAAAGCAGAGAGAGACAAAGAACGGTAGAGATATGCAATAAAAATAAACAAGAACGAAAACGGGAATCAGATACAAAATGTTAATAATTCAAACTAAATCTGGCATCAAGCTAAATTCAATTTGCACGCTAGCTATATTCTAGGTCTAAGAAAAAATGTATTGATTAATTGATCCAATGTGGAGATCTTCAAAAATTGGTTAGTAGTGAGTTCAAAAATATCGTATCATGCAACTAGCATTATTAGGAGATATGTTATATAAATATTCTATTATAGGAATACTCACAGTCGCTCTAGAGAGACCAAATCTTGAAAGGAGTTCCTCTCGATCGTGTGGATCTGATTGTCCGTTAGTTGGCTGTGGAAAAATCAACGGGTTAATCGGCCAATTTTCGACTTAATGCACCATGATTTGAACTTACAGCATTCGCAACTTGGTCAGTCGCTGGAAATCCGTCTCGTATATCACGGTCAAATTATTGCCCTGCAACTCGCTGCGAATATAGATAAAGAAATTACGATTACAGAAATTGCATTAATTATGTTGCAAGGAAGGATGGATGCAACCCAAGAGGCACTCATACTGCACACACAGGGCGATAATTTTTTTTAATTGCTTGTAAGACAAGAAGACAACAGCAATCTGAGATATGAATGCAGCTGCCAAAGGGAAAAACCAAGGGGGATCCCGAGCGAGAAAGAGTAAGAGATTTCCGCCGCTTGTTGCTGATAACGAAAATATGATATTTAATCATTGAACACGGGACGATTCGACGACTCCTCTCGCCAGAACTCGTTTCTCGCAGCGAAATACAGAGAATTTGTTACCTGTAGATGTCATAATGAAATGCAACCGAAAAAGAGATACAAAAGACTTAACTTAACCGTGTGCGCATGCGCAACCATCTACAGGCAGCCGACCAACAAACAAGTTGGTCTCAGCTGCTCACTTTTTGAGTAAGGTTCGTATGTTTCGAGACCCAGAGATCTCGGGGCCCGAACAACAGGTAGGAAGACCTTCGGCGACCCAAACGTAAAATATTTTCTGTGCGGCTTAAGCCTTAATGAATCTCGCATCAAGTTGCCGATGGAGAAGAAGCAGCCTGCTCCTCGGTTCACCCATATAGTCTCCAGCCATCCACACATACACGTCTTTTTAATGAGCTTAATATCTCTTTGAGATGTGGGCATCTCTTGTGAAGATCCCACTGATTACAGCCGACCGACCAGAGTGACTACACGGGGAAAAATCTAACAATATTACATGATTATGATGGCCTAGTAACAAAAGTTAACTAATCTTTAGAGTTCCAAAATTTTATAACATTTTTTTACTATTTACTATCTTATTTTTCTCTCTGTAACACCAAACAGCACAAGTTAGTCGATAAGCATTTTCAATACGCTTTGTTTCGCTTTTGTTGGTGTGTAGAAATAAAAACAAAAGTCTTGCTTGTAGCCATCTAATTGCCAAACATTTTTCAAACGCTTCTGGCGGTGGTTTTTATGTAATTTGTTTAAATCACTTTTGGTTCGAACGACAGGGCAGTATGCATAATTTTTGCCGTTTTCCCTGGCTTATAATTAAGCATTTAACTTCATTAGATGCGTGTGGGGCTGGCGATATAAAAGGCTTTTGTTGGTTTTCGCCCTCCGCTGCCAATTAGATGCCATCTTGGGGCTTGCTCTTTTGTGGCCAGGTGGTTCTGGTTCTGGTTCCTTTTCCCTTTTCGAAACCAAAAGAACCGAGGAGCAACATCAAAAGCAGCTGCCACTGCTGCCTCAGCTATAAATTAGTCGTTCTCAGGTGTGAAGGGCCACCACCTCCCACCAATCTAGGTAGCAAGACCCGAGAACCGAGACCCAAGACCCCCGTTTTCCACAAATTAGATATGCAAAAATGCTGTCGTGTCAATTGAATCAACTGTGTGGGTGACTGGCAGCCTGTCAGCTTAGAACTCTTCTGTTCCTCGGGCTCTTCTACCGCTCACAGCCCCCTTTCTCCGCTCGGGGGCTTTGTAATTAAATGGCAATGACATGAGCGGGGCCATTCGCTCGGAAGGGGGGTTTGGGTTGGGGAGCACAATTTGCCAGAGCCCCAGTTTGCATTTGCCATTGTTTTTTGTTCGGGCTCCTCTATATATTCCTATTCCTATATACGTTCACATCGACAGGCCCAATAGTTGTGGGCATGTTCAATATTTGATGTATGCTTGTGTGCCGGGTTAGAAGGTTCTGCGCTAGGGTGTCTCAGGGTCTCGGGCTTAGTGTTCGGCAGCCATTTAATCCATGAAACCATTTTATATGCACATAATCGGAAGAAAATCGAATTTGCTAAACTTGAACGCAGATTAAGGAGACTTATGGTGGCATAAACTATTTTTTCTTGTGAACTTCTCTATCGGAATGAATATTTGAATCTTTAACTGCTAAGAAAATATATCTGCAGATTTATGTTCAATAGTTTTGCCTTTTATAAATTAAATTTCAAAACGTGATGGAGAAATTTGAGCTTTGTAATTCACTTAAATTCATACGTGCCACAGACAATGCGACTTAGAGCGGCTCGTCTGTATTCAATTTCATTGAAACAAAAGTATTTTTCACCTCTGGAGTCTTCCCCTGTTTGATGGCTTTGGGAATTAATTCCCCGCTTCTATATAATCTGTTGAAATCATAATTCCCCCAAGAGCCTTTCCATCACATCCTCACCTGGCTGTTGCTTTATTTTCTTGTTGATTCTTTTCCAGCCCCGCCTAAGCTCTACTTAAGACTCTTGACACATTCTCCGGCGCACTTTGACACCAGGAATCGAAATCTCATCTCTCCCAATGGAATGTCACTCAAAAAATAGGACATATATTATGCTTCGAGGGCCCTGAGACACCCTGTTTATGGGATAGTATGTGTTTTTCGTGCCCTGTTCGGTTCTCTATTTTAAAATGCAAATATGTCGTGCATGTTGATATGTTTTCTGTTTCTGTTTCTGTTGGCTCACAGCTCGTTTCAGTGTTTTATATTACTCTCTGTTTTCAGCATTAAAAACGAATAAATACGAGAAATGCGAAAAATAAAAGAGCGCAAACAACAGCAGCCAAATGTGTCCCTGAGCGCAGTTGCCAGCCATTCTGCCATTCAGCCAACCGAGTTGGCCCGACTGCTTATAACTGGGCTATAATGCTATAACGTTAATGCTGTTGCCGCTGCCGCTGCAACTGCCTCTGCTGCTGCCCCTGATATCTGTTATTAATTTATGTAGAAAAACTGCAGCCACGACAGCGGGCTTTTGAGGCCGCTGAGGTTGCAGTTGAGAGGTGGAGGAGCCAGAGGAGGTGGTATTTTGCATACACTTGCTAATTGCCGGCGCGTTAATTTATGTGGCGACTGTGAGCGATGGACAGAGACGGAGATGGAGTCGGAATCGGATTCGGAATGGCCAGAGCCACTGCCACATTGGCTTAATGCATTCGACTCCGCAACATGCAACAATTATTGCCGCCTGGCCACTGATGCGCTTATGCGGCTCCTTCGGCGACAATTAATAAACTTAATGGCGATTTAATGTAAGCAGCTCGCAAAAGGAACAACTCTCTTTTTCCTGGGGCTTGGGTTCTGGTCATCGTCGTTCTCTGGACCCTCGAGACCCTCCTTTATCGCTATCGACACGACGACATGGTCATGGCTTTATTTATTTCCCCACACCAGGAATTCAAGAATCCTACAGACCAACTACCCTGAACTGCTGCTGTTGTTTGCCTATGCTGATTTTTAAATAAATACAAGTAGGAAATCGGAACAATCCCGGCCAGCAGCGGGCGTGTGCGTCCGGGTCCGGCTTTATTATTTTAATAGAGTGTGCTCAATGTTTGAACAATTGGCAATGGGGAAGTGGAGGAAGGAAGGAAAGGGCATTCCATAATTGGAATTTGTCATGCAGCCAGAAGAAAGTATCCGAATGGCGGCGATCCTAACTAAACGAATCGAAATGGCTAGGTATCAATATGGCAAATGGCAAATGGCAAACGGGGACTTAACGGAAGTCTTTGTTGTCCCATGGGGGAAGTCTTACTGTCTTTCTGTTGGTTTTACGTCTGCTCAGATTGTTTGCATAATGGAATTTCAATATAATTGTGAATTTAATATTGATTTATGGCTGCATTTGAAAGGGAGGTGTGGTAATTGAATGATGAATACCGAGAATAAAGCACTCACATTTCAAAGTGATTTTTAAGTTGCAATCAATGAGGGGATTTAATGGGTCTGTTAGCCTTGAGTTGTAATATTTCCAAGAAATTACCAATAATATTTAACCTCACATCTTTCTCAATCACACGTTAGGGTATTTATTTCGATTAATACTCACAGTCGCTCCACGTCCGCTGAGATTTTCCTGGGCACGGCGGTGAGTCCTCGGTGCGAACAGTCCACATTTAATCCCGTGCAGGAGCAGACCCTGGGGCACCTTGCCTCCGTGATGACGCCCACTCCGCCGCCGGGTATGTGGATGCCCACTGACCCCAGCCCGCCGCTGGACACCGCTGAGCTGCCGAAGCCACCGGAATAGGGTTCCGCGTGGACGACGAGCGCATCATGGCGCAGGAGCAGCAGGATCAGGAAGGGTATCAGTACCCGGAAGGGTGGTGGCATCGACGACGTCGTCCTGGACGGCGTGGCCATTGTGGCACATTTATGAAGCAGCGGCAACGTGCCTAATTGAAAGTGTCCCCCGAATGCCAATCCACTTTGTCAACAGCAATCACCACTGGGTAAATATTTCGAAGGGGTCGGGGGAAAAAAAAGGATTGATGATGGCACTTTCACTTCACTGGTTTTCACTGTAAATCCTTTTTGCTCGAAGGCGGGGAAAACTCCGCTTTTCCTACGGCGGTACGCGGTACGCTCTTTTGCAGCCGTCGCGAACGCGCTTCTTGACCGAAGTGAGCGGCAGATGATGTCTTGTAACGGCGAGCGGTCGAAAAGTAACGAGTAGCGAGTGGCGAGTTACTCTCTTTCTTCTTCTTTGTAACTCCCTCCCGCAATCGTAGGTAGAATCGGAGACCGGGCGTCGTAGGTAGAACACCAAGTTAGGTAGCAGGAAATGCACTTTTCCTTTCCTTTGTTTCGGGTATCTCTCCTCCAAATGCTATCTGGTATCTTGCGGATACTGCACTTGGCTGTCAGCAGCTAAAACGGACCGAGAGCGGCAGCAACTTCATCATCATCAGCATCGCCGGCAGCAGCAGCAGCTCGGGGGCATCGCAGCGACCTGCTGAGCGCATCTGCAACGAGAGATTGGGAAAGAATGAAGAATGTGTCGGGGAAATCATGAAAAATTATCTATAAATTCGGCAAGGCATCGGCAACAGCAGGAAATTGCCATTGACTGAGCGTTTAAATATAGTTCCCGTGCGCTTCTGCGATGTATATTTATTTTACTTTAAAGCTACACATACTTATATATACGAAGAAGTTGAGTGGCAGAAGTTGGAGGTACGAAAACTCAACTGTCGTCTGTAATGCCATGATATATTGCTTGGCCACAAATTAGCTCCTCTCTCTTTTTTATTTTTTTTTTCTTTTTGAGGAAAAACCATCCCCTGAAACACCTGTCGGAATGAGCGGTAGCAACGACCACTAATCACCTCCAGAAAACTACAATTATCAGTTGTTTGGATGGCATATGGTGTGTTTTTCTGGGGGAAAATTCCGTATCAACAAGTAAACATGGGAATATTAAGAAAGAGTTTTTATTTGGATAAACATGAATGAATGATTATATTGTCAGGGCGCTTCGATATATAAAATACAAGTAATTTCCAATTTTTCTATAATTTTGTGAACTAAAACTAAGAAATTATCATTCTGGGAAGCGGATTCAGTAATTATTGAGGTCTGTAGTATTAGGCTTTTGCTTTTCTTTAAGGTAACGCATAAATCATATTTAAAATCCAAATTTCCTCGGGCCAAAGTTGACTTAGTTCCATTTGAAATGACTATATTGCCCTAACCTACCAGAACTGAGGAACTATGCTATCTGGAAGCTCATCTAGTAATTACTCGCATCTGTAATCTCTGGGCTTCCGCTTTTCGATTCCTCTGGGGAACTCACAAATCATATTTAAGAGCACTCTGGCCCAATTAAATCTCTGGTTTCTTCTAATGACCCTCTGCTGCTGTTGCTGTTTCAGTTTCTTCTGCCCTCTCAAGTGCCAGTCTTCATTTACATTCCCCAGGCTAACTATTCAGATTCAGATTCGATCTATATTTGGCTCTGTGTGGTCTGTCATCTCTTTCGCTCGCTGTCTCGCCATCTCTTTCGCTGCTGGTCTGTCATGTTGTGTACTTAATTTGCAAATTGACATGTTTAAGGCACTCCATCCAGTTCGCTCGTTCGTTGCTTCTGCTATTAATTGTTTAAATTAACATTTGGATAAATGACAGCCGCGATTGATGCCTCCGACTGCCAGAAGAATATTTCGGTTATTGGATAACTGGAGTAATCAGCATTGGGCTGTCAAAAATCGCTTTCCCCGATATATCCATATATCTTGCTCTGTTTTCACTTAACTGGCAATCAACTTTAACTCAATTGAATGTCAAACGTAATTTGAGCAAGCTTTCCTCCATACAAACGGAATGCATATTATACACACATGAAAGTGTGCGGAGAAGAAGAGAACTGAACCTATCAAGAGCAGGCATGGGGGCCTTTAATCAAAAATTTATCATATAGGGGGGCTGTCCCCTTTTTTCCCTGCGAAGCTCTGAAAGTCTGGAGGAAATATTTTTTGAACGGCAGCAAAGGCATGCCTTTCACATCACGGAAATTGCGGGGGTGTGTATATATATGTATGCTCAAAAGATGTAATCACTGCATTGTCACCCGGCCGAAGGATTTGCTCCTCCATCCTGCAGCTCATCCTGTTCATCCTGCTCGGTTATGCCATTGCTATGCTCCTGCCTTGAGGGAATCTCCACCTCATAGTCGGCTCATATGAAACATAAATCAGTGAAATTCTATACATGCCACTGATTGTCTACTCTTTTGCTCCAGTACTCCTCCTTTGCTCACTCCCCCCCTGTACATACATATAGCCCAACAAATTCCGAAGCAAATTCAATGCATGCCAATAACTCGTTCTTCTTGGGCCCAAGATGCGGATGCCCAAGAATCCGGGGAGTGGACGGAGGCTTATAGGCAAGAGGCCCGCTTCGAAGTCCAACTAAAACTGGAAATTGCCAGTGGTCGTTGGTCTAGAGTGCCAACGAATTAAGCTAAGCCAGGAAAACAACAATAATTTGATACCAAGAAGAATCCAAGGCACTCAATATCAATTTAGTTGAGAGTTATAACCAGAAAGTGATTTGTGTTTGCAAATTAAATGGGCAACACGGAGCCAGGGTAGATTTCCAATTAGAATTTGAGGTATAATGCAAATTTCCACATTAACAGAAATTATAAACTAATATTTATCTAGAAATATTCCGAATTTCCTACAATTAATGTTGTCTGAATTTTGCCACCAACTGTTTTGTACAAGATAATTTCACCAACATTTCCCAGTTAAATAAACACATTAAATTTTGGCATAAATATTTATTTAGACGTAATTAAAATATGTGTTGAACTAAATTGCATTTCTTATTTGGCCCCATTTCTGTGATTTGATGATTATATTCCACTTATTATTATGAGCAGAAATGGTTATTTTAATGCATAAACAATGACCGTTAGCAGGGTTTTTCAAATGGGCACTTGGCATATTAAATGAAATCGATGTCGTTTGCAGAAATCCAAACAACCCAACCCAATAAACAACCCACCCGCACATTGTACTCTAAAATCTAACGATTTTTCCAACCCCATCACCCCACACTTTTCACTCTTTTTACTGCCATTTGGTCTGACAGTCAGGAGATAAGACCAAGACTTTTGCCAGAGAACTATTCAAATAGAGCCGGGCACAAATAAACCCGACACATAGGCACATAGATAGAATGTCATCTGCTGCTCAGAAGAAATCTCAGGCTGGACTAAGAGAGACGTCTGCAGATTAATGACGCGACCTCGCACCAACTGAAACAATAGATTTATGGTAGATGGAGGAGGCGCCCGGCTCAATCTGCCGAGAGTCGCCGCCCGGAGGCTCTTGTGGATTTTCCAATAAATTACGCTTAAGTATGCACTTAATTCAAATAATGCCACTGGGGAGAGGGGTTGCCCTCAAGTGATTTGTTTTTTTGTGGCTTACACGACGGAGTGGTTAGTGGAGAGCGGCGAATCCCTCTTGGGGAGGTGGACTCTGTTTGTCCATTGCCTATGACATGTGTCAAAATCTCTTGCTCTGGTACTCCCCCCTATCCCCTACCATCCCATCGCTAGACAGAAACAGAGATAAGCCATATCAAAGTTGGAGACCTCCGCCCACCGAGGGATTAAGCTGAAGTCAGCGTGGCCCAAAGTCAAACATGTCGAGCTGAAGATGGAGTAAATGTCGGGGGTCTTAATCAATGGGAGCAGTACAGAAAAAAATCACAATAAATACGGGGAAACTGTTGACAAAGCAGAAACGGGAAAACAAAGTGCAAACAATCAATATATCAGATGGAAATGGAGATGGAGCTCGAGATGAAGACCCAGACAACTATTTGGAATTTCTGCCCACTCCCTAAAACAGGTTCACCCTAAAAAAAAAAAAAACATAGAGCTTTGTGGGGCTAGCCAATTCCAATGCCCAGACATGAGACCCTCAATTAGTGCTCAAGTATCCAACGATTATGGATCTATAAAATGTTGAAAACTGAAATAAAACAGAAACGGACTGTCAAAGTGGAAAGATCTCAACCATAATTATATTATACAGAGGTTCTAAATGATAATTATCAGTAAAAAGAAGAATCAAAAACAGATATCAATTACGGTCTAAGGGAACAGGAAAGATCTGTCAAATGTAAATGATAATTTCAAGCGTAGATAATCGAGATTGTATCTTATGATATGGGGACTGAGCAGACTGGCGATATAATCGACAATTTACAGCACATCAAAATATTTTCCCAATTTCCTTCTCAGCGATTCTCCACGCAGCTGATCGTCATCATCGTCTTTCTACTTTCGTGCTTTGGCATTTCCGCAGCTTCTTTATTTCCCACCCCCACTCCCCAAGAATGTCATGTTAAGGAACATGTCCGAAAGAAAGAGTTCCGAGGTCCAGTGCTCAATGCCCAATGAATTGTATTACAATGAGAAAAGAAATAATAATAAAATCAGAGGAAAAGGCAGTACAAAGCACAGTTCCAATAGGGACTTGTCCAAGCCGGAAGTGTCGCATACTTTTACGGATACACCGACTTAATTATGCGCATAAAATGTAAGAACAACAAAAACAGCATCCCCATTCAGAGGCAGAAGAAGAAGAAAAAGGAGGAGCAGCGGGCAATGTCGGGCTTGAAATGACAAAACACAAACATTAATTGCTCCACATTCACATCCACGTTCGTATTCTGAAGCGGAGGCGGCGGAGGAAAATCAGATGGATGGAATGGTCCCTCGGATTCAAGGGGACCGGGGGGAGGCGTACATATGCTCAGGGGACTGACTGCCGTTTTCCCCCAGGAGTTGAGTGGAAAAGAAAGCGAACAGGGTAGCGAAAGGTGCACTGCGAGAAACCCAAGAAAATGCAGGTTTCCTTGAATAGGTAATAAAATAATTGCATTTTATTGAACTTCCAAGTTAACTATTGCATTAAGCACTAATAATTTATCAGTGATAAATTAAGAACGGTGATTTGGAGGCATTGGTTTTTTATATTTTTTAAATATACCCAATGATATCATTTATTACTGGCTAATATATAATTTACGTAAGAGCAAAATATATTTTAAATACAGCTCGGGTGCTGCCGTAAGCAATCCAGTTCAAATGTACCATATACTCTCCCTCCGGAAAAGGTAAAATATTAGTCACTCGATGATTTACCGATGATGCAGTTAATTTTTCCAGCACAAGGTCATGCTAAGAAAATATTATTTAAAATAACATTGCCTTTTTCTTTAACTTTTTATACGAAATACTAACACTGTAGGGACAAGAATGATTTAAGTTGGAAAATTCCTTAAATGAATCGTAAAAGAAACCAGCAATGGGATTGGACTTTTGATTCTTGAAGAATTTACAGGCATCCACTGTTATATTGTAGAGAAATGGCTTGTATCCGTTGAGTCGTTGGTAAAGTGCACCATTTACCTAGGTAACAATTTTAGATTCTTTCGAACACAAGAATATCGCATACCTTAGCATTGGTGACAGGAAGCTTTAACAATTTGACTCTAAGGGAAAAGTATTTATATGTCCGGTTCACAGACTTCAAATGGCAATAGTCAAAAGTGCAAAAATCCTTATCCACCGATTCACACTTAATATTCTTGAATTCGACCAAAGAATGTGTCTAAAATGTAAGTTAACAGCGGTTAATTTAGGACTTCTTTAGCTGATTTTATCTACTTACATCACTGAACAATTGCATGATCAGTATAAAATTGAGTAGTAGCTTTATTTTTAGTCCCATCATAAAGCATCGCTGATCACAAGAATACTAATTTAAAAATGCAAATTGTGTTGACTTATATTTAATGTCCACTGATCACTTATCAATTTAAATGGGAACATTAAAATCAAAAATAATTTAAAATGTCATTAGAATCATCAATCTCATATAGTTTATTTCAATTGAACAGAATATATTATTTCTCTCTTGACTCTGTAAATTAACCTTTCTCCTGATCAAAGAGAATATACCGAAAAGAAATTTTTCGTAGAAATGTTTCCACATTTAACCTTTTTTCAGTTTCACCAATTGGATTTATTTTTAGAAATTTGGCCCATGAAAGGCGCAGTTCTCCAACAACTTTTTATTAATCTGATTAATTCCTGCTTCTGGGCATACAATTCCATCCCCCTCTAATTTTCGTTGTTCAAGAGAGCGTAAGCTGTGCTTTTCACCCATTTTCTGTGAGTGTAATCAGAGCGACTCCATTCAGAGAAGCGGCTTATAATTTATTAATCTATGCATAGAGCCCAACAAACACTCGTACTCGACTCGTAATTCCCCCGTCCTGTCCTCTACCGGCCTGTCCCTCAACTTTCCCCACTTTCGAGTGGTGGAAGAGTGGAAGGTGTCGGCAGCTCTTCGTCAGACAGTCCGTCGCATAGCCATATAGCCTGAATATGCGGACCACTACATGTCACTTTAATCTCTTAGAAGTGTCACTTTTGCAGCTCTCCAAGTGTGGCTGCCGTTTGGGTTTGTTTGGGTTATGTTTGGGATCTTTTCAGGGTCCAACGAAAGGGGTTTCGGGGGCGTTGTAAACAATGTGCTGTTATAGTTGAATTTGAATTTTCATTTTGATAAGCAACAAAAAGGCATAATCACACATCAAATTGCATGCTGGAGGGGATTGGAATTGGGAGTGCTATCCAAGGCGAACCTTATGGTAATGAAGTGTAGCAGCTGTTTTTGAGTTGAATTTGAATAAAGCGATTGCAGGGGGATGGCTGGGATGGATGCCCGCTGCCTCTGATTTACATTTGATACAGATACAGATACAGATACAGAGGGACCCGAGACCTGACTACTTGAACAATCAGATTCAATTTGTGCCACGCATTCGTTTTCATTTCGTTTTCGTTTTCTTGATCTGCCCCCAACAAGTGATGATGACGATCAAGTGTACAACTCGGTCGCAGTCCCTCAGCAGATTATGCTCTATTTGATTTAGGCTTGGATTTTATTATTATGATTTTCCTTTTTTCCCTGTTTGGTGGCTTTATTATTACAATGGCGCCTCGAGTGCCGAAACGCAATCTTCATTTATCTCGTATTTATCTTTATCTCGACTGTGTGGGCTCATCATCGAAATGGACAAATACAAAGCTCGGGCATTATTTAGTTTGTCGCTCTCCGGTGTCTCCGGTTTCAACTTGTTTTCGAGGCTACCATAATAAACAGCCCCACCTGCGGCACTCGCACACACACATCATTTCCATGTAAAAAAGTTATAAAATGTTTCACAAATCCATAAAACGAAAAAAACACAAAAAAACCGAAAGGGAGAATCCGAGGCGTACGCTAGTTCCACCCAATCCCCTAACCCCTGTCCAATCCCATTCCATCCCATCGGAATCCCAGGTGCAATGCGTGTTGCAGTTGAGCTCTTCTGCGATGTAGTTTTGTTTTCATCTCGGCTTTTGTTTTCCGCATTTCGGGTCAGGTAGACCAGGCCAGACCAAACCAGACCAAACCAGACCAGACCGTAGCGTCTTCCTCGCTGTTGCCCCTAAAAGCCTTCGCATTGTTCTCCGGCCAGGAGAAGTGAAATATGTTGCTGCGTGGATGCTGCATCACCGGGATTAGGACAGGTAAGGTTGTAAATTTCACCAGCCACGAGAGTCGCCCCTGGAGTCAAAAGGTTGACGAGTAAATGCGAAGACACGGGACTAGGGATATTTTACAAATTATAGCCCTATATAGCAATCTCCGTAGGGAAGGTAAACAAATCATGGGGAAAAATTCATAAATTCTCGAATTAATATGCCCACAAAACGAAATATCCTAATGAAAATCATAACTCCCCCGCCTTGTGGCAAAACAACACACTAAAATTATGTTATACTTGGCGAAAGCCCGGGGAACCCCGCAGTTTATCTGGTAATAACAATAAAATGCCATCAATGGTTCATATTTTGCCAGGCTCAATAAAACCAACAGCATAAATGAAACATAACCTCAAAGTACTGTCATTCCGTCATATGTCTGGCCAATAAAGCGGAAGTTTAGCCCCTCCCCAAAAGACGCCCCTGGCTGTACATAAATCACGATATTCTTTATTAATTCTTAGACGAAGCATAAAGTAAATATCTCTGAGGACTGGCGGACGCAGCAAAACAAATAAAAATTTGGAGCTCTATTAATCTGGCCGGTCATAACCCATCAAACCACCCTCTTTTGGACTTCGAATCGATGCCTGCTGGAGTTTGATATATTTATAAGGCATTTTTAATGCCTTAGGGTTGTTATTTTCTATTTATTTAAACACACAACAGTCTTTAGTTGTGAGAAATACACATTTATATGTTTGTTACATCATTATCAAAAACTCAAGATAGTGCAAAATATATTTTAAATACAGATCTGTTGATGTCGTACGCAAACCAGTTCATTTGAATCATGTACTCTCCCTCCGGAAAAGGTAGAATACTAGTCAAGCGGTGATTTACAGCGCTGGCCGATAGCTTATCCACTACGAGATCATGCTAAAAATAAATGATTTTTTACAATCTATTCCCGTTTCTAGAGTTCCTACTTACGTTGTAGGGACAGGAGTGATTTATGTTGGAGAACTCTCTAAAAAAATCATAAAAGTAACTGGCGACTGGATTCGATTTCTGATTCTTAAAGAATTTACAGGCATCCACGGTTATATTGTAGAGGAAGGGCTTATATCCATTGAGACGCTGGTATAGTGCCACATTGACCTAAGATCAAATTATTAAGTCCCTGGAGAAAAATATACCTATTTGTGCATACCTTAACACTTTTTACTGGAAGTTGTAAGAGTTTGACTTTAAGCGATAAATACTTGTATGTCCTGTTCACAGACTTTAGATGACAATATTCAAAAGTATTAAACTTTTTATCCAATTCTTCGCATTTAATATTTTTAAAGTCAACTACGGAAATAACCTGAAATATTCGTTAACCTCTGGTTAAGAAATGTTAAGTTCTTGTTACTTATTTACTTACTTCCACGGCCAAATACATGATCAGCAAGAAATTAAAAAGAATTTTGAACTTAAAGCACATCATAGGTCATCGATATCCACACGGCTACTAATTTCCCAAAAACGAGTTCGGTTTAAAATTTTACAAATTCAAGTAATTTACTCCAAATATACGTTTAAAATGTAATTAGAATTACAAAAAAACTAATTTAATTACCATTATAGAATGTTAGGGTAATGATTCAGTTAATGAGTCTCTAAATCAGAATATTGTTATTGTCTCGTTAAATCACGTAAATCAGGTTCATATTGAATTTAAAAGTTTAAAATAAGATTTTTGGAAAAAACCCAGGAACATGCGAGTGAAATTATAAAATGGAAATTTCTTTGGTCTGTTCTCGGTCCTGTGTGCTGGGTCCTTCTGCCCCCCCTTAGAACACACCCACTCCATCCATTTTCACTCCAACTGACGCACACGCATCGTATCAAATTTCATGGCTGTCGCATGGGTGTGCGTGGGTATCTGTGAGTGCCTCGTATCCAGGTTCAGTATATTCGTATCTTTGGCTCTTCACTGGCGGACTGGCGGCGTGTTGATGACAGATTTCGTCCGTCTGTCCGTTTGTCCTCCTGTCCGTCCGTCCGTCGGTCGGTTTGTCGTTTCATTTTCGTTTCGTTAAAGTCATTTTTACTCATTTATTGTCACCGTTAGTACGTTAGAGAGTGCGACTGTGTGTGTGTATATCCTTACGAGTACTCGGGAACCCTGCAGGCGGCCATCCATGGTATTGATTCCACTTCCATTCCCATACCCACTTCCACCTCCACTTACACCTCCACTTCCACGTCCATTTCCCTCGCCACAGCGGGGCACTCAGTCAGTCAATTGACATGACTCAACAACAGGCGAATGCCTTCCTCCCTCTCGATTCCCCGATTCCTTCATTTTTGTATACTTATTAAATATTTAAAAGCTTTGGCCTTTGTTCCTCCAACTGCCAACTTGCAGGGCCAGGCAAATACTTAATAATTTCATTCCGTTTCTTGGGTCCGCAGCACCGCAGGTTGCCTCCTCTTCATCATCCTGCCTTTTGACAAACTGCACGCACAGCGGCGACTTTAAAATTATGGTTTGTTGCATTTTAAATACAAATTATACATCAAGGCTCTGACTCAGCGAGCTCAAAGTGTAGACCGTAAACGGGAACAAGTGGGTCAGGTAAGACAATGAATGGTCATTAACCGCCCTGCTTCGAAATGCTAAACCCCGGCAGTTTTGATCCTAGTTCATGCGAGGGTTGCCCAAGAGCCAGGGATGTTTTCTTATTTCGGCACGGATTGGAATGTTCTTTCTTCTGCATTTTTTTTGGGCAAGTCAAGTGAGCTGACACCTTAAAATGTCTGAAAAATGCCTGTTGGGCGACCCCATTTGGGGGGTGACCCCGTCAAGTGGTGACACCTCTGCCACCAAATGGCTAAACTTCATCTTCGTGGAGAGATGACCCCGTCCTAAGTGGTAAAATATATACCATTCTTTTTGTGGTGGGCCCCCCTGTGGAGGCCATAAAAAGTTCTCACACTTGGCTGTCAACTAACTCAAATGGTCTCATATGCGGTGGAATAAAGTAGCAGGGGAGAGGAGGGCCCATTAAAAAATTGATCTAGCCTGACCTCCAAAACGAAGAGAAAGACCCAATTAGCTGCTTATAAAATTGATCATGCCAAACGAAAACTTTCAATCAGAAAGGTGACCCGAAAAAGGATGACGACTTTAAAAGTGACCCCGATTCGGTGGCCACCCTTCTCAAAATAAAATCTTGGGGAGTGATCAAATTACTCAAAAATTCGAATAAGTGATTTTGGGGAACTGGAGATTATTGTTTATAAATTTAGCAGAATCGAGAGTGAATAATATTGATTTCAGACGCATGCTCCATATTTAGATATGATTTATAATGCCTCATATTATAGAACAACTTAAATTCCAACCACATGGCCACACATTTCCCATATGTTTCGAACTCTCCTCGCCGTCGAATCATCCGCGTTGCAGCTGCAGGTACACAGGACACAGGGTGCAAGTGGCGCCCTTCGCCGACATGGTTATCAAAAGGGAAAAGAATGGAAACCCAGGGAGTGGCAACGTGAACGCAGGAGGACAATGGAGCGAGCCAAGTGAATAGAACCTAAAAGTATAATATGACAATTGTTGGAAATTTTCCAGAACGGGGCGGGGAGCGGCACTAACTATATGCTATGGGCCATACCATATGCGGTTGGCCATAAAGGAAATGAAAAAGAGATTCGCCGATAGCCTCAGGTGGATTTTGCGAGGCGGGGATAATTGCATTGGCCTGACTGTGTTTTTGGGGAATGATGGACTCCTGGGAGGCAGTGGATTTAGTGTGGAGAGTGAAGAGTGGTTTTCCCGACTGGCATTTAAAGTGCCAAACTTCGAGGGCAGTCGTATTTGCAGAGCCCTGCCCTTTTCCCCTGTCTAACACTCATTTAAGCTCAAGTCCCGCTTGCGCTGGGTAAAAATTCTAGGAATTTTTGCTGCCCTTCTGCAGCAGCTGAAGCGGCTTCACATGGTGGCACTTGCTCTCGTCCGATTCCAGCAAATATTTGCAAATTTACGTTGACTCGGTGGGGGGAAAAGGGGAATCAGGGGAACCGGGACGATGCGGCGGCATTAGCGACAACTGTCGTAGAGTGGCACTTAATGAGCGGCGACTGGAGCTCCACTCCTGCTGCTACTGCAGAGGCCCGCATGCCGGACCTAAAAACCAGGGAGTACTAACCCCAAACCCCGAACCCCACAGTCCAGAGACAATCCAAACCAGAGTTATGCACGGTGGCCATGCAATTGGCGTGGCAGTAGCATCTGCAGTAGCAGAATCTATCTTACGGATGCGAAACCTTGCGGCTGGTACGCCAGTTTCATTTTGTTTTGCTTCGTTACATTTCGTTTCGTTGGCTGTTTTGCCACAGATTCTTCTGCCTCGGCTTCCTCCACTCGTTGTTTAGCGTTGCAGTAATTTGACTTGATTTGTTTAAGCTGACACACGGACACAGATGCAGATGCAAGTTGCCAGTTGCACGTTGCAAGTTGAAGTTGCAGTTAAAGTTCACAGGGGGCCACTGCACTTGCCGCAATTATACGCACATTAAGGGAGTTATTTCATAGATTAAGTTGTTATTCGGGCGCCACTTATCACTTTTCCATCGTTTCAACTTACATAAACTGCCTATTAATCTGCTCAAAAGAAACATGCCTTTAATCTGCTGGAAAATCTGTTCGTAAAAACGTGCAAAAAAAATAACATCATTAATGAACAAAACTTACATAAATCATAAGGTAACATACAGTACGATGCACGCAAAAATTCAAACTACAACTTAAATCACTTGCAGAAAATGAAAACAATGTCCTTTTCAAGTTCTAAATACAAAGTATTTTTATAGTCTACATTTCCATCTGTAAATCATTGTTATTAAAAGAATTTCGAACAAAAACCATTTTCTTACTCATCCCATATTTTAATAACTGTCAATATTAAATGATTAACCTATTCTATAAATCAATATTGAATTAAAGCCAAGATATACAACCCCCTTAATATTTTAAAAATTATCTTTAGTAGTAAACCATAACAAAAAGATTTTCCACCGCAACTTTTCCCGAAATAAACCCATTAATAATTTCTTATTGAATTATCGAAGTGATTAATCCCCGTCCATTTCGAATTTGGCTCAGTGTACGCCCAGTAACGGAGGTCCGTAACTCTACCCCCAATGACAAATGTGCCGCTGCCATGTAATCGCATTAAACGTCCGCTGCAGCGGCACCCCCTTTAACGCGCCCCTGGATTGTGCCCGTTGCATATGTTGCGCTCATTAAATTGGTATTTATAATGGCCATGGCTAAATCGCCGCCCATTTGCCACGCCCCGCGCTTAGTGTGGGGTATTACGAGTACGTCTATGGGTATTACGTGCAGCCAGTGCGGCGAGCGGTATGATGATGATGATGGCAATCATCATAATTTTTCGGCAGCCCCATTGGAGGAGCACAAAAAGCGCAAAACGAAGCGAAAGGGGGTTTTTCGAAAAAGATAGAAATTGTTCGACGAGCCTGCAATTGACAATCTACAATCGACAGCGTCTAGGCAAATTGCGAAATTAATTAAATTTTAGCACAACTTTCGAACGGTACAAAAACTCTTTGCCTGGTTGTATGTTGCTGTTGCTGTTGTTGCTGCTGTGCGTTGATTGCCGCTCTGCGGTTGCTGCGGTCGCTGGTCGAAAAAAGGGGTAACAACCGAGGGGCAGGGGAACACCGAGGAGTCCTGAGTGGACTGATGTGGGAGATGGGGGCCAAAGAGCTAGGAAAAAAGGCAAAAGCCGATGAAACCCAAGCCAAGCGGCTCCACGTTTTAACATTTCTCGTACATGCAAGTGACAAGGCAATATCCGTCACGCAAACAACAGCAGCAGCAGCAGCAACAGCGGCAGCAACAGCAACACCCTGACCAGCAGCAACAACAATGGCAATCTGGAGCCGGGTACCCCGGGTACAATGGTAAGAATCGGTTCCACCAGAAGAGGTAATTGTCTCCGAAAAAGGGTTATGACACGCTGATTTTTGAGACTCATGAGTGGGAGGTTTTTTTTGAAATGGTTTTCAAGGAGCGGAAAATACACACAAGTGGCAGTATAATTGAGAAACGGTGCTATTGAGTTTGTACCACTACAAATTACCATCAAAATAGCATCTTAAAACACACAAAAAGCTTGTAATTTTTAGTAAATGTGTGACCTTTGTCGAAGTTTATAGCCATACTTAATTAAGGCCTATAAAAATCTAAATTGCCAGTTTATATGCTTTTTGCCTAGCTCTTCTGTTTAATAACTAAAATGGAATCATCTTGAAATACCGAAAATAAGCATATAAATAGCAACTGTTATTAACATATAAATAAGACCGAGATATTTGTAAAATATAGCAACTTTTTGGACTTAATACACTCATAGAAATTTTTACCCTAAATCGCCCTAAAAAACTGACTTTTCGCCCGTGGATTTAGAAAATCGCCCATAAATCGTATCCGCTGGCGATTCGCCCGTGTATTTAGAAAAATTTTCTAAAAAATCCCGATGGAAATTTGGTTTAATTTAGGGTGATTTTTCTTGAAATAAGAAATATTTTCCTGTTTTTAGGGTGATTTGCCCTAATTTTAAGGTGTATTTTTCTAAAATTAAGGGCGAATTTTCTGTTTTTAAAGGCAAATGCCCTAAAAAATTAGACAAATTAAAAGAAATCGTGTTTGAGCATGCTTATCTGAATTTGGGAAGCATATTTTTTTTTTAGTCGTCTATATTCTGGGAATTGGGACTGCTTTAATTAAACAACACCGGCGGAGGACACCGTTTCATATTATTGTATTGGTGTGTAGCTTATATGGGAGCTGCGTTAAGAGGGGGGCCCGATCTATACAGCACAGCCGTTAGAACTGAAAAATCATGTTTGTAAACGAATTAGGGAAATAAATATGAGGAGAAAAAACAACTTACTTTTTTTGGTCATTGCGAGAATCGAACCCACGACCTCTCGGTTTAGAGTCTAACGTCCTACCGCTGCACCACAGACCCATCGCGCAAGGCGACGAACAAACTCTGCACACATCTTATTTTCTTGAGGTCTACGTTATAATATGACTAAAGGCAACTAAACCGTATATTTTTTTCCTGACGACTGTGACAATTAGTCCCGTTTTCTTGCCCGCAAACACAAAGTATGCTTTTAACTCAGAACTCCCATACGTTTTTAAGGTTTAAAGACTACTTTAATTTAAAATTCGGACGATAAAATGTTTACAAAAAAAAAAACATAAAAATCAAGTTGAATCACACAGGGTTCGAACCCACAACCCCACGACCTTAGTCCTCATATAGCAAATTTGAAAGCGCAAGTGATTAGACCGCTGGGCTACCGAATTTCACACTTTTGGAGTGATTTTTAAGGCAAATCGCCCTTGTATTTAGAAAAATTTTAGAAAAAAATTAGGGCAATTCGCCGTTGGATTTAGAAAAGGTCAAAACGAAGCAAATCGAAAAAAATCACCCTAAATATTAGAAAAATAGAAAAATTAACCCTAAAAATATTTTTTTATGGTCACCTGCCTTAAATTTATGGCAAATTTGTCGTGAAAATAGAAAATTTTTCTCAGTTCAAGGGCGAAAATTTTTTTAGGGCGATTTTCTAAAATGTAGAAAATTATTTTTATGAGTGTATCAGAATGCCAGGCTATTAATCCGATATTAAGTCTAATATATGCAAACCATAAAAACGGAGCACATTATTCTGATTATAATACTCCCTCTGGTCAAATTACCATCTCAGTTTTGTCAACATCTGTTGTCGCCCAATAAAATCAACTCATATCTCATCGTGAAATTGTTCAACAGTACATACTGCATAGATCAACTCGGCACATAATCAACAACTTGCTGTGGACATAAAGATTGCCTCATAATCGAACTTAATATGTGGGACAGCGATTACCCGAAATGACAGGCGATAAGTAATTTCCACCATCTGGATTGTAACAGTGTGTTTGCCTGTTGGCCAGTTGTCCAGTTGTTCGGTTACATATGTAAATGCGATGCGAATGGCCGGCGATCAGGCCCCCGAAAATGATTGGCCATTAAATCGGCTATCGTTACCACTGTGCCAGGGGTCTTTTCTATGGGGTCTGTCCTCTGTTGGTTAGTCCTGGATTGGACGACGGCTCTACGGCTCTGTGGCTTTGGCAAAAAATTATTATTCATCGCTTGTACAACGACGACGTCGCTGCCTCTGTCGCAGTCGCAGTCTCAGTCGACGTACGAGTTAATTACGGTCCATTAGACTGCACAAGGGGTGTTTATTACCACATCAGTGGGCGCCGCCGCCAACGCCATCAGCCATCAGGGAACAGGAATGGGAACGGGAATAGGATCAGGAACAGGACATCGGAGCGAGCGGTATGCCGGCACTTGGATGGCAAACTAGAAATTGTTGAGCGCTTCAAATCGCTGGACATGAAATCAGTTAGAAAATCTGCTTTGACATGGAAATTCCAACGGTGCACACCCTTCAGCTCCCTCGCAGGAATCAACTGACAGGCTGGCTATGATGTCCTGCTGCTTAGCTGATCCTTGCACAGGGGAAAAAATTATGGAATACTTTTTCTTTCATTTTAATTGATGATTTTTCAACCATTTTTCCTTTAAATGTTATATGTTGCTTAATAATTTGTTTGTTATAAAATTGGATTTGTATCAAATCAAATATATTGCAAATTAATTGATTCCTAATTTGATTTACAGCTTTGATTAATGTTAAATAGATTTTAAATATTTAATTTTTCGTTTTCTTTTTTTGTAACTACTCAAAGAAAAGTAGACATTCTTAAACTTCCTTATTTCCAACTTGATATTGTCGAAATAAATGTTTTTCCTTTTTAGAACTGACTACTGAATTTCTTCAAAACGACTATACTTTCATATCAATATTTTCTATTAGTGTACTAGTAATTAATTAGTGGAAAACCACATGTTATCCAGTTTCTTTCGGTGTTTTTTCTTTTTTTTTCTTGACAGGTTCGACGCACTTTTGCTGGTTTTATCCTACTTTTTGCCTGCGTTTTTAATTAGGACGCAGGCGCCGAACAACAAGAACGGCGAATGGAACGGCAACGGAAATCGGACAAAGGTTAGTGGCAGCAATCAGAGCTGCTATTGTGTAATGCCCTCTCGCTCGCACCGCCTCTATCTGTCCCCCTCGCTCCAATGGGGGAGCCCAATGCCTGGCGACAAAAATTTATTAAAATATTACGCAAGGTTGGGCAGTCAGTCATGGGTTGCTGTTTGTGTTGTTGTTGTTCGTACAGCTACTGGTCCGCACAGCAGAAAAGTTTTCCTCGCTTTTCCGGGGGTAGGGGTTCAAGGGGTAAAAATATTTTCAACAAATTTAGAAGAGCGGAAATTGCAAAGCATTCAAAGCGAGTTGAGTCGCAGAAGTCGAGTTATTTGTGCAAGGAAAAACTTTTGCCTTCAGTTAGAATGCGAATTGTGGGTGGTTTTCCCTTTCTTTTCTTGATTTTTTCTGTATTTTTTTTTTGGGTGGCAGGGCGGCGAGTTGAGTTAAGTTGGTTTTAGTATTGCAGCGTCGACACAAAAAATATAAAGTTCGCGTTGTTTACATAACAAAGGCCAGCGAAAAGGGGAAGGAGTTTTTTGGGGGGGATGCCTGTCAATTTGTGCATTGGAATTCGACTACAACAGGGGAAAAGGCGAAAAGGGGGGATTTGGGGGGCTGGGTGCCAGAGAGAACACACATAAATTGAAGTTTTATTGTTGCTGCCGGGGCCATAAACAAAGTAATTAAATGCAAAAGCCAAGCAGCCGAGAAGCCAAGCAGCCAGGCAGCCAGACTGCAATTAAACAGTTGAAGAAATGATTCTTTTTGGATCGCCTTCTCTGCTTTTTTTCACATGTGCCAAGCCAAGCAAAAAATCTGCAAAATCAAAACAAAAAGCTGCTAGGAAAAAAAGAAAGATGTGTGCAAATAAACAGACTGAGCTAATTGAAGCAGCTGCGCCGCCAGCGTCAGACGTTGACCGCCTCCGGTCCTCCAGAGAACCGGAGAACTGGAGAACCAGAGAACTGGGGAGCTGGAGAACCAGACATATAGAGACAGACATGCCGACCCCACCACTTGATGTACGATCATCAGGGTCCTCGGGCTGTGCCCGTTGTTTTTCCTCTTAATTGGCAACAAGTGACAAGATTTTTTCCTCAACAACTTCTTCTTCGCTTTTTTTCGTCTCCCCGCAGCTCAAAATAAAGAATTTGCTCAAGATGTGGGCAGGTGTGAAGACTTGTTAAGCAAACCAACTAAAAAAATGTTAAATGGTTAAACGCTAATGGAAATGGCGTCTAATTGCTGGAAGGGGAAACGCTTTTTTTGTTGTATTCACAACTTTGTTCGTTAAGTATTCCATAAATCCAAGTGTGGGCGAGCAAGAGGAAGAAGAGCGTCGAGTGTGAGACAATGTTTAGCATGGCATAATTATCCGCTACACGGGAAAAGGGGGTGTGGGAATCCCCCAAACAAAAAGTGACGGGGAGTTGCACAACATCGGGGCAAATTACCGGACAAAGTCATTTATCCCCAGTCAAAGGGAAATATTCCCAGGAAAAAAGTCTGGAATAAGTGCAGCACTCTTGGAAAAATTAAATGGAGTGAAGAGTGAAGAACTTGAGTAATGGCAGAGTAGAAACTCAAGCTGAAAAGTCTAAAAGTTAAACTAACATAAATTGCATAAACAAAAGAAATCAAACTTTTAACCTCCGGTTAAAAATTAAAAAAAAATACTGGACAAATTAAATGTAGTGAAGAACTTTAATAACGGAAGAGTAGAAAATCAAGCTGAAAAATATACAAGTTCAACTAAAATAAATTGCATACTCAAAAGAATTAAAACTTTTAACCTCAGGTTATATAAATAAAATGGGTAGTATTTTTACTATACGTCAATGTTTTATAGTTTCTACTATCATCCTTTAAAAACGTAACCTTATATCTAAGTTAAATTTACATTTGGTCGTATAAACTCACTTCACTTAAGAAAAACTTCTGCCACTTTAACCAGTCGTATTTATGGGCATTATCTTCAACATACCTGCAAATAAATAAGAAAGAATAAACATTTTAGTATTCCACATAGTGTCAGTTATAAATCATGCTAAGAGAAGAAAAATCGAATTCAACTTTCCATGCACGCAGGCCAACAATGCCTCAAATCTGCTCAGTAAGTTTAATTTATGTGGCAGCTTTAGTATGAGCCTTTAATCTCTCACTCTGCGGATTAAACAGTGGATATTCCTGCCACAAGTCAGCCGCCTTCTAAGCACTTTGAGTTGCAGCAAAAGTCGGATGGAAATAAGAAAGGAAAGTGCTTAGCTTTTCAATTCTGCTTATTTCACTTATTTCCCTGGCCCTCTGCTGATTGAGTTCCTGCTGAAGGAACTCTGCCACTGCCACAGCCAGTTGCACATGGGGCACGAGGAGAGTGTAAGGTAATGGCAACAGATAAATATAACGAACCCAACTTCCCGGAATGATTTAAATGCAAAGTGTACATTTTAACACGCGGCCTGTGCCTCCTCGTTCACCTCCTACTTTTCTGGATCTGCTACCACTCCACCTCTTTTTTCACTTCCCCATTTCCCACCCCTCAGAAACTCATGCCCCTCGAAGACATTGCCGCAAATGAAGCAATTGCACACACAACCAGACAACAAGCATGAAATACTCGTGAAAAATATCTTCGACATCTAATCGAACTCTGAACACTCTTGGCAAAGAATAATTAATATCTTTGAAGGGGTAAAAATGTAATAACATATATAAGTATTTTGTTGAAATTTAATCTCATATTAATATTCACAGGTCAAAATAATATTTTAAAATTATTTAAATGTTTGTAAGTATTGGAAACGGATTCAAAAAATCAGATGGCGATTAATGTTAAGCTCGAAAAACACATATTTAAACCTAATGAATATGAAATGTATATATTTTTTCACAATTCCGAGCATATTAAAGTGATCCAATTCATATCAGGACCAAATTGAAAGAGTTAAGAATATTTGTAGGAATTTCTCTTATTTCTATGAATTTTCCTTAAACACTTTCAACTTTAAGGAATCCTATTAAAGAGACTTAAACTTTGAATAAAGTATCCTGTTATCTTACAAATTGAAATCCTTCTTGCCAGCACAGGCGCAAATCAGCTTTGGAAAAAGGGCATTCGAGGAGGAAGCAAGTGTAATCCCCTCGTGGATTTGCTGGATTGCCGGATCGCTTGAGGATGACGGTGGTGGCGTCAGTCGTCAGAGTGTTTGTTGCACAGGGCTATGCCAATGCCGCAGCAACAACAGCAACAGCAACAAGAACTGCAACTGCATCAACGACAGGCGCAACAACAAAACATAAATTCCAATGAAATAAGTTGATTTATGCTGCTGCGCGCGCCGTGAGCTGACAGGCCCAGAACTCCGGAACCCCAGAACCGAAAGCAGCACCACTAGCACTAGCACCTTCTCCTCCTCCTTTCCCTCATCACCCCTTCTCGATCCTCTAGAATCCAAATATGGGGGGACCGGCACGAGGTGAAGTCGAAAGACCATCATCTGGTCTTCGGGGGTCGGGTGCTTGGGAGCACCAGCAGCTCATATGGCATATTTTTCATATACACGACGATATATACTATCTTGAGGAACATTTCTCTTCTGCTGCCTTAACCCCCTCCTAACCCCCCGCTAACCGCCATCTGCTGACGTGCGGCATGCAAGAGTCGAAAATAACTAAAAAATAGAAAATGAATTCCCATTCCCTCTCGCTGGTGTGGCGGCATTGGGGGCGTGGCACTTGGCGTTGATTGAATTATATTTTGTGCACCGGATAGCATAAAAACCAAATGTGCGCCTACAATTTTATTTTTCCTGTTTCTTTTTTTTCCAACTTCAACTAAGTTGTTGCCTTTGCACAATCAAAAAGCTTAAGCAAGTTTATTTCATTCGTTTTTCGCTAGGGATGAAAAACGTGACACAAAATTATGCCAAGCCAAGTCAGGCGATAGTAATTTATTTGACTGAATTTATAATTAATTTATGGCAAATTGTGGCGCAGCCTTTGATTACATTATATTAAAATGTAAAAGCTGATTATAGACCTTAATGCATATTTTTCAAGATTGTTTCTCGTTCCTTGCAATTGTAATATTTCACTTTTCTTATTAAAATTCCCCAACCATTTCCTCATTTCATTCGCACCATTTTATTTCCATTGTTCTGAAATAAACTTGCCTCTATTCACATCTCTAAAAATTCTCCCTTTAGCCCACGCCATGTTTTTAGGGCCTTTAATTTTATGAGCTTTTAACCCAAAACACAAACATAAGAATTTTATTTGGGGGCGAGACGTTGGGTGAAACCAGCCAGCAAGTGTAAATCATGAAAATTATAAGCCATTTTAATTAGCTGCCGCTGGTGGATTTCCCTTTTCGACCCATCAGCATCATCAGAAACACATTTCCCGCCGCATGTTGAAATATGTTTGATAAATTCGCCTCGTCTTCTGGCGTTCTGATTCTCTGATTCCCATTCTCCTGCCGCTGAAAGCAATTTCCCTCCATTTGCCAAGAAGCACTGAACACTGAAGTCCAGACGGAACACGCGAGCAGACAAGGCTAATTCGGTGAGGCCAGGGGTCAAATAATGCATTTTCTTCATTAGACAGCCTCGGCCTTTGATGTTCTCCTTCGCCTATATTGCGGGCACCCCCATGCCATTAGCATTTTCAGTTTCACTCAAGTGATTTGCATTCCCCATCGATGACCCAAACTCTGATTTTAGTTCTGCACTAGGAAAAACTGGTTTAAGATTAAATTCGAAAGAGGGGGAAACTAAAATAAGCCAATTAATCTATCTGTTTGAAGTGAAAGACTTTACTTAAATTGCATTTATTTCCTAGAAGTCAAATCTTGAATCTTGAAAATCGATATGTTTGTTTTAATTTAAAAATCAGTAAGCTAAACTATTTAACCGTTGCAACATATTAATTAATCTGTTTCTAAAGTCAAACTACTGTAAAAGCAATTAGTTTTAATAAAGCTAGAAATATAAAGACATTGTTGAGGAACCAACCACAAATGACTAATTGTGTGGTTCTCGTTTATGAGTATGTCTCCGTTCGTTTGAGGAATCTTTGAGTTTGTTCTTAAAGGCCGCCTCATAAATTCTTGCTGCCCAAGGAATTGCCATTCATGTCGTGCACTGTGCGCATGGGCAGCAGGTTAAGAGGGGGCAAGGGGGCTGTTGAGGTGCTCTTTTTTTTCCGAGTCGACTGTCGCTGCCTTGTCGCTTTTTGAGCCGTGTGGCGTGCACCTGCGCGATAAGATAAGATGTGCCAGGTGGGGCGGGGAAGTTTGGGAGGGGGGTTCTTTTGAGAAGAGGTGGGGATGGAGTTCTGGCCATCTTGTGGTGACTGGCGGCTTGTAAGTAGCCTGCCTTTGTCTATGCCTCAATGTTGTTTAACGTTGTTATTGTCTGCCCCTGGAAAATGCGGAGAAAACGGGGGAAAAGGGGAGCAGCGGTGGTGGTGGGTGGTGCATTGTTGCTTCTCGGAAATGTTCGCCAAGGGAATTGTGTGTGTGTGTGTCTTTGTGTATAGAACAAAATTGGGGAATTGAGTCAAGTCCAAGAAAAGTTGCCCGAAATGAAAAAGGATGAATTTGCCCAGAGCAAACGAAGGGGAAACATAAAGCAGACAAAGCGGGGCTCAGAAATTGGGAAAAGGAAAGCAAAGAAAATGCTACAATGGAACAACAGTTTCCCAAGGAAATTTCCCTCGGATGTCTGGCCATTGAGAGGAAATCAGTCAGAAACATCGGTTTGCTCTGAACGGAAATTAATTTCTGAATTTCTTTGCTTATACAAATATTACCAGAACCATATTCGATTAATGATTCCACACCAACCCCCTTTAAATTGATTTTTATTCACCAGTAAATTGAGTAGCAAAACCTAAACTATATTTAGTGCTCATCCGGCTGTCAAACTTCTGATCCGATAAAGGTAATTGAACTTTCACCACACAAAGTAAATGAGTTCTAACGCCATTCTTTATGAACTTGGGTCTACTTCAATTAACATATTTTACCATATTTCCATTTCCCCCTACCTTTCGCAGTCGTAACCCTTTGCACTCACAGAGGGGGCAAGTGACCCACAAAAAACCCTTACAAAAGAATTACCAAAACAAAGGTGAACCAGAAATAAAAAATGAAACTCAATGAGGAAAATCTATGTAGGCCACAACGAAGATTTCAGACCCTTTGAAAAAGATTGGAAAAACAAATCAAAAGAGTGGAAGGCAAAGAAAATATTCTTGCAGATCTGTCATCTCCTCGTTCATTTTTACTACAGCGTGAGAACTAAATATAAAATCTCATAAGTGGTGTAATAATGTCAAGAACACTTCCGTAACAAATCTGATCTGAATTTTATAATACTGGCTTGACTTTCAAAAAATGTTGTAATACCCTTTTGGGTACACCAACCTTTAGCGGAGTAATTATTCAGTCAACTAGCGGGAGTGATTTCCATCTGCCCTTCCAAATCTTTCCCATGCAAGGTGCACTTTTCCCATTACTCAGCGCTTTCCCAGGAAAATGAGTGGGGCGTTGGGTGGTTAGATGAAAGCCCGGACACATTTCCAATCAAAGTCGGCGACTGGGATGATGATGACGAGTGCTCCGCCTTAATGTTTTAATTTTTGAGCCATTAACAGCTGCATATTTAGCAGTCTGGCATATGCCGCCGCACCGCAGGAGGGGTTCAGGGGGGTTTAGGGGGGTGGTGGTGCAAAGTGGTGGTGCAGAGTGGTGGCAAGTACATCATTTCAACATTTGCCAACATGCATTAAACAGCAGCAACAAGAAGCGCGCGGAGTTGGGGGCGACAACTCTCGGAAACAAAGCCATTAGATATATCGCGTCGAGCAACGCCCATTTTTTGCACATTTTCGGTCGCCCTCACCCACTCACACACGCAATCAAAGGATGCACACCCTCACTCACACATACGCATCGAGACTCCAGGACATTTGCAACCCCTAACCGAACAGAACTGAACATCTTACCCCCGAAAAGCGTATATTGTCGTACACTTCACTTTTTTTGGGCTTACTTTTAGTGCTCATTCCGTATTTCCCTGTTCGTTGGCGCAGCAAAAATTAAAAGCATTAAAAATGCCCAGAGAAGGGAGTTCGGGTTATATAGATTGGATGAGATGGGTTGGGCTGTTGCATGGTTCTTTGGGATTGAAAGAGGTGGAGGAGGAGGAGGTCCGCCGGCGGCTGAGGTGTTGCGATTGCAATAACCTTGCCCGGAAGAAAAGGCAGAGGGAGAAAAAAATTAAAACCCACAAAAAACACATCAACCACGGTGGTACAGTGGAACCCAGGGGATTTGCGATGTGGTTCTGGAGTTCAAGGATGTTAAATTCAGCCGATAACTCTTAACTCGACAACGGGTTGAAGTGGTTAATAAAATAAACACATAAAAAAGTTAAGTATGGTCAAAGAAATAAATCTAAAAATCGATATATCATTTATTCATTATAATAATAATCTATAATATTATTATTTATTATTTTTCTAGACAGAACTATCCAAAAACGAAACTGAAATACTAAACTTCCTAACAGAAATGTGTGTATTGTATCTCTTGAGTTCACAAAGTGTAATTTAGCTACAGATCACGTGCATTGCAACTATACTTCCCTTACAACAACTGCCTGAAATAGGATACTGGATTTGTAAATATACTGGTATCCCGGCAATGTATACAAATAATTAATTAAAGAAATAATAATGCCCGGAACCCTTTTGGGCCTTAGCAATTCGATCTGCGATTATGCGATTCATCCCTCGGGCGTTGGGCTTTCGGCCCACTGTGCCATCAGGTTCACCACATAACGGTGGGTCGTCCTGAGTCCTTCGTCCTGCGTCTTCCGTCATCAGTCTCCTGCCCGTAACGACAACAAATCGTTGTGGATTTTTATGAGTTTCCTTACCCTCTTTCCCCCGAACAACACACACGACGTGTTTCGTGTTTGCCTTGTGACAGGCAGCAAACAGATTGTTTTTATCCGTGAACCTGAGGATGGGGTGGCTCATCCTCATCCGCATCCTCATCCTCCCCCTCCTCCTCCCAGTTTGGTGGTGGGTTGCAGTTGCAATTTCCCCTTTATATTCCATTCCTGCGCCTAGTCAACTGGCTTTAATTTAATTTAAACGACAATTCATGGCACGCACTCTGCGCTGAAAACTCTGAAAATTCGGATTATGGGTGAAAAGTGATCTGCGTGCGGGCTGTATGCGCCCTTAACCCGACAATTGCGACCACGCCCACATTCCGGCAGCCGCCTAATGAGACACATTTAACAGATCCCCCGAGGACCGGCCACAATTTTTCCAATTTCCCAACTATTATTGCAAGGCGAAGCGGAAACACATTTCATTCATTGCGTTCGTCTGTACACATAGCATACCGTGCGTACCATAACGATATATTTACCCATGGGTCGAACCTATTTGCTCTTTGTACTTTTATTGCACCGGGATCGCGGAGAACCGAACCACCACCGAAAGTGGAGAAAGCCTGAGAAACGGGTGGGGGTAGAGTTCGACTGTTCAACTGTTGAGTTTTCAACGCTTGGTTGGGTTTCAGTTTTGCGAGCGGGTTTCGATTGAATGCATCTCAAGGGTTGAGGAGTAGGGAGTTTGGTGTAGGGAGTAGGAGAACCTTATCAGACGCTAAAGACCGTGTTGAAGATAAGCCCAAGCTTTTTCCATTCTGTTTGCTCCACTAAAGCGCACGACGCACATAAATAAATTGATTTGGGGCTTCGATAAAGTTCATTTATACGTAAGGCACATGTAAAGCGTAGGGAGGCAACCGATTAATATTGCCCACGTTTCCGGTGTTTGTTTTCTTGGGGAAGGGGATCTGACATTATTAAAGTTCTGAACACACAAAAGGGTGGAGGGTAATAATCGAGAGCTTGGGAAACTTAATTTCTGATAACCAAAGTAAATGAATAGATATGGCTATGGGGATAAAGGTTGCCTATACTCGGCATTTAGAGCCATATTTGTGGGAACTCTGGAAGCTTTGCAAACAATTTGCCTATCGAAAGGATCCTGCATTAGTTTGGTCATAATTTTTATCGGGAAAATACTGTGGCATGTGTGGGAAATATTTATTGAAATTGATAGCTAATCAGCATGCCATTGAATGGAATGGTAAATATTTATCTTCGATGGCAAAATGTTAGAAACATACCGCAATTTGTACAATTATTAAATTCCCATTTCCATCTAATTTACCCCGCAAATGGAGGCTGAATGCCAAGCTTAATTTTAAATCATTTTTAAATGAAACCAAATTAAAATCAATTCAAACACGATACAAAGGCGAACGAAAGACATAATTCGATATAAGCCACCGCTATAAGACCCGATTGAGGGCCATTAGCGGGCATCCCCGAACCCCAAAAAAAGTCTCCATTCAAAAGGAAGTCTTCCCTCATAATGGAAGAATTTACAGAATTTTGAGAACTTTCACTCGTTGCCACGAAAGACTTTCCAACAAAGGAAATTCTGATGATGATACCCCCACATACAACAAAATCAGACAAATTTATGTGAGCTTTCAATTTTATAATTGTATAAATAAACAACTATTAGCGGCACCAAAATGCGACATAATTGTCCAGTAATCCTAACTAATGAACCGACACAGAAGATGGAACATGAAAAATGGAAAATGGAATGTAAATGTAGATCAGACCAGTCTCACTCCCAAGACTTTGGAGCAGACCACCAGGTGTCACCGTCTCACGGTTTCCTATTGTTGTTTTTTGGTCGCTGCTTCTGCTGACCAACTAGAAAATCAAAAAAAATAAATAAATAGGTAAACCGAAATCAAATCAACAACGAATAAATAGAAACATTTTTGTGGGGCTTGCTTGGAAAAACTAAACCAAAACCGAATCGAAAATGAAAATGCAAATGCCAACAAGCCCATAAAATTGAAAATATTTAATTAAAACGATGCGACACATTTTGGAAAATGAGGCAGGCGGAAGGGAAGGGGGAGGGGCCTGAGAAATGTTCAACTTTCAACGTGGGCTGTATGTTCGGTGTCTTTAACTGTTTGCGGCTCAAATATTTGGTTGCAACGAAAATTAAAGAAAAAGAAGCTGTTCCGGGCCAAAAAGCCAGACTGGATTGGAGGAAAACTACAACAGACAGCGCCTTTTATTGGTTTGTTTGTGAGTTTGTGTGTAGGCTTCAAACGATGAGATGGAGACAACGATGGCGACAATGTGACAACCACAACAATGACAGGCTGCTGGAAAGAGAGTAATGTTCGGGGGGCTTTCAGATCGAAAGGGGAATACCCTGTGGATAGGGGAGAGCACAAAGGATACTTTACAGCCATCAATTTACAAAGATGTATATTGCGTAGCATTCACATTTATTGAGGTTATTACCTATTCATTTTCAAATATCAATATTGCTCCACCTTTACTGTTTAAAGACATTTTAAAATGAAAGCCACCAAACCTTTGGCAGAACAAGATAAGATTAAGATCTACCTAAAACAGCTTAACATGTTTTCCAACCATTATTTTAGCTACACAGAAAAATAGTTCGATATGCAATAGCATCATTTCTATCTTATTTCATATCAATAAAAAGTCGATATAAGTAATGTCAAACTTATGATTCAAACATATCAACTTGATATTTTATCATTTCATAAAATACTCTTTTAAAATACCAAATGTAGTATTTTTTAAATAATATTGTAAAATAAGATAAACTTAATCAAGTTAATCATATCAAAATGATATGAATAACTTGACCTTTAACGAATATCATATTAACCTGCACATATCAATCCGATCTTTTCTCAGTTTTAGTGTCCATTATTACCTTCATTCTTTCCGAGGAAGTTCTTCCCACACAGAATTTCAATAAATTAACGGGCATACCCTTTCAAATAGCAGGCTATAGGGTATTTACGTATAATGAGGAGTCGGCGCAGATTTTATTGCAGCATCACGTCTACGTCAACGTTGTCTACCGGATGCCTGCAATATATCAAATGGGAGTCGACTCTCAAACTGCCCATTGCATCTGTCCCGCTCTGTTTCTCTATAGAGAGGGCTCTACTTACCCCCCATCCCTGGTAACTCTCTGTGTTTTGTCTGGCTCACTTTTAATAATTCCGCCCCGAGGGAGCGACTGAGCGACCATCAACGGATGGTCACCTACACACAACACAACGGCAATCGGAATGACAAACTATAACAATAGAGGAATATACTCCAGGCAATCCAATTGCAAAGCCCGTCGTCTGAGTGTCCCTCGGATGGATGGACGGATGGCCCCTGAACCCCCTTGGTTCCCTCATTTGTGTGTAGCGAGGCATAGAAATTCCAAGTCCGTCTGCCCTCCTCCTCCTCCACCTCCTTCGATTCAGTATTGTCCAAGCACTGCCGTTAATTATGGGAAGATTTCCCATTGTACAAATGAGTTGGAAGAACAACTTTTGTCAGGCCTAATGATGGGTAGTGGACTTGGGAATCGCCGGGAATCCGGGGGAATGTCGCGTCTGGTTAGCTTCCAAAATTTATACAAGACTGCCTCTGCCTCCGGAGTCCGGAAGAATGCAAATGGAAAGAGAAACTAAATTGGTTTATTACATTCTTTCATTAGGAACGGAGGAACGGAGGAACGGCGGAGAGCTGTCGTCCGAAATCAACGACAATCAAATAAAGTTTAAATACATATTTTTATTTCATTACACACTTGAAAGTCTAAGCCCCGAAACGAACCGTGTCTCGAGAGCCGGGGATTGCGATGATGATGGTGATGATGATGAGGCAGCGAGTATCTGGCGGATGCGATGCCAAGAGTGCCAAGTGCTAACGATTTGGCAATGGCCAGAGAGACATTGTCCCTCGTCTGCGGATCCGAGTGACGTCTGTCTGGCGGTCCAAAGTGTCCCTAACCCAACGTGGCTAAATGTTTTTGCAGCTCTTTTGATTCCTAGGGATGGTGGCGTGAGCGTGGGAAAGGCGGCACTCCCACTATATATGGCCTAATCCACCCTCATAAATCATAACTTAGCCCAGTTTATGGGACCCCAATAAACTTGTCATATATTCCACTAAGCGCGGGGGTTTTCGTAAAACAAATTAGGTATGCAAATAGTTGGACATATTTTATATTTGCTTTTAATTTCCAAGCTTATCTGCGACAATAAAAAATTCCTCAAAAATTATATGTATCTCCCCTTGCTCTGATTTTTCAGCCATTCCCTTCGCTTTATCTGTGTCGGGCGATTAATTGTTGTTATAAATAAGCATTAACTGGTGTGGCACAACACAAATAAATTTCAATTTGTTGGCAAACGTGATCCGGAGTGGGGGAAGCCGAATAGATGAGAGAAGGGGAATCTTAAGGATGACCAACCAAGTCACGTGCGCATCTCTAGGAGCTGGCCGCGAATTGTGGCCGCTTACAGGTTTCGTTGCCTTTTCTTTTATTTATATACCCTAGCAGAGGGTATTACAATTTGGGGGTACATCTAACAACAATAGAGATAATAATATCATATTGGGAAGTAGTTACAATCAGAGGTAAATAGTTAATCTATACGTTTTTATGTTCGATATTTCTCCATATTTAAAAAAGCTATCGAAAGCATCGATATAATCGTATCGATGTTATGAAAATATTGAAAATATCGATAATTTTTAAGCTTAGTAATCGGAAGCAAAAACTAAAAATCAAATTTCGGTAATTCCTTAGCTTAGAAACCGTATTTATAAAAAGTCCCAAAAACTTGGATATATTTAAGAAACTAGGGTATTTGACCTTCGACTTGAAGAAATCAGCATTTTCTTATTTTATTTTTTGGCTCGGATTTTTCGTTGCCTGACTTTGGCTGACCAAAGGCATCAGACTCTGGCTAAAAATCCAGCATCGGTTTCAGCTCGAGACTCTCGGGGAACGTCGAACGATTGGCATGCCCAGTGGTGGCGGCCAGGGGGGGTGACTCGGGGGTACTAGCCTCTGACATCGACCGACACTCCACGCTGAATTGCGAATGGAGCGTTGGCTACATTGTAACTTGTTGTAGCCCCAACAAATACAAGCTCGTACACTGTTAGTATAAATTCTCGCCTTTCATTTTGGCGAGTAGTCACGATTTATGCGAAATCATTATAGGCAAGTATTTCTTTTTCATTTTACGACGCTTTATCTGCAGGAAGAAGACACTACAATATATATATATATATATTGAGTGTACACTATAATTGCAGTCGAGTCAATTAAATACATAGATTGCAGCATGTCGATAAGACATTAACCTTCCCTCGCTGATCGCTCTTTCTCTTTGGGACGGTGCACTGTGGGGCGCCTAGAACAAAAAGCCTGCCAAAATGTTTTTTTTTTTTTTAAGATTTTCCAAAATGTTGCAATGCAACTTTAAAAACAATTGAATTCTCTATACACATCAAAAGGAAAGAGTGATCTGTGTTGAATGGTTCTCCCACTACAGATTTATAAAGTGGATTTTTCGAAATATAATTTTAGCCAATAAGAAATAAAGGTATTTTTACACATCTTTGAAATTTTTCTGAAAGCGCCCAAGGGCCTAAGTTGTATATGTAACGATTGAAATTTTAAGAGCAACCGATTCTTAAAATATTAAAAAAAAATAAAAAATTTTAGATACATAATTACTATTTTTTTTTAATTTTTTAAAGGTGGTCCAAAAAAAAAGGGATTTTTTGGATATCCTTGGACGTAAAGTAGTGTTACACCCTAGATCCCCGTTTAATTCTTTTTTTAAAAAAAAGTTTAGATATTTATCTACATATTCTGAAAAAATTAGCCTGCCCTTTTGTGCCTCTTCTGAGAAAACTGCAGTTTAAGTTAGCAAGAAATGTTCATAATTTGAAATATCGTCAGCCCTGGTTCATTCGCGCGCCCTAACATCATGAAGATATTTTACTTATGTGAAGGTATTGATGAAGATAATGATAAATTAATAAACAAATTTGGGTTTAAAATTTTAAATTATGTTATTTTACTAAAAATACATATATGAAGTAAATACCGGTTTCTACAAGTTTTTTTTTTAAATATGCCATATTTCCTTGATTGATTCTATGAGCTCAAAGAAGCTGGGTTGACAAAAATGAAATTTTTGAAATTTGAATAGCGGAATCGTTTGCCCATCTTTTGCCCATGTTTGCCCACCAATTAGTTTTTTTTGCCCACGTCCAGTTTTCGAGATATAAAATTTCGAAAATTTTCGAAAGTCACAAATTTTTGGAATTCGATTTTTTTTTTTTTTAATCGTGAGAGAATCGTTTGCCCACGTTTGCCCACCTTTTAGAAATTTGAAAAAATTTATACTTCAAAAGTTATCTTAATTATAAGTTTTTCCTTAAGAAAAAATCGTTTGCCCACCCTTTAAAACTGAATATTTTTGGAAAAAAACGTTTGCCCACCTCTTAAAACTAAAAAATATTCACTGCCCACCCTTTAAAAATACATTTTTATAAAAACCATCGTTTGCCCACCTCTTAAAACTAAAAAATATTCACTGCCCACCCTTTAAAACTAAATATTAATGAAAATAATCGTTTGCCCACCTCTTAAAACTAAAAAATATTCACTGCCCACCCTTTAAAAATACATTTTTATAAAAACAAACGTTTGCCCACCTCTTAAAACTAAAAAATATTGACTGCCCACCCTTTAAAAATACATTTTTATAAAAACAATCGTTTGCCCACCTCTTAAAACTAAAAAATATTCACTGCCCACCCTTTAAAACTAAATATTAATGAAAATAATCGTTTGCCCACCTCTTAAAACTAAAAAATATTCACTGCCCACCCTTTAAAAATACATTTTTATAAAAACAAACGTTTGCCCACCTCTTAAAACTAAAAAATATTGACTGCCCACCCTTTAAAAATACATTTTTATAAAAACAATCGTTTGCCCACCTCTTAAAACTAAAAAATATTCACTGCCCACCCTTTAAAACTAAATATTAATGAAAATAATCGTTTGCCCACCTCTTAAAACTAAAAAATATTCACTGCCCACCCTTTAAAAATACATTTTTATAAAAACAAACGTTTGCCCACCTCTTAAAACTAAAAAATATTGACTGCCCACCCTTTAAAAATACATTTTTATAAAAACAATCGTTTGCCCATCTCTTAAAACTAAAAAATATTCACTGCCCACCCTTTAAAACTAAATATTAATGAAAATAATCGTTTGCCCACCCCTTAAAACTAAAAAATATTCACTGCCCACCCCTTAAAACTAATTTTATATAAAAACCATCGTTTGCCCACCTCATAAAACTAAAAAATATTCACTGCCCACCCTTTAAAACTAAATATTAATGAAAATAATCGTTTGCCCACCTCTTAAAACTAAAAAATATTCACTGCCCACCCTTTAAAACTAAATATTAATGAAAATAATCGTTTGCCCACCTCTTAAAACTAAAAAATATTCACTGCCCACCCTTTAAAAATACATTTTTATAAAAACAAACGTTTGCCCACCTCTTAAAACTAAAAAATATTGACTGCCCACCCTTTAAAAATACATTTTTATAAAAACAATCGTTTGCCCACCTCTTAAAACTAAAAAATATTCACTGCCCACCCTTTAAAACTAAATATTAATGAAAATAATCGTTTGCCCACCCCTTAAAACTAAAAAATATTCACTGCCCACCCCTTAAAACTAATTTTATATAAAAACCATCGTTTGCCCACCTCATAAAACTAATAAATATTGACTGCCCACCTCTTAAAAATTAATTTTAAAATGTTTTTAAACCGATTACCAGCTCAGAGAAGCTGGGTCGGGTAAAATTAAAATTTCGAATTTTTAATATGGGAATCGTTTGTCCACGTTTGACCACTTTTTAGTTTTTTTGTCCACGTCCAGTTTCAAAAATATGGGATTTCGAAAATTTTCGAAAATCAAAAGGTTGAATTTTTCAAATTTTTTTGTATGGAATTGTTTGTCTATCGTTTGTCCACGATTGTCCACCCTTTAGAATTTTGAAAAAGTCAAAACTTTAGAAAATACAATGTGCATAAAGTTAGCAATGCAACTTTTGAAAATGCAAATTTTTTTCTATCGACAATTTGCCGTTATTTTTCCGTAAATTATTCGTGAAAGAACAAAATTTGCCGCTCAATTATTTTTAAAATTATGAGATGTTCTGCTAAGTTGATATCAACTTAGCAGAACACCCCCACTAAAGTGCAAAATTTCCAAAATCTTTTTTAATAGGAATTTGCAGTTATTTATCCGTAAATGATTCGCGTAAGAAAAAGTTTAGTTGCTCTTGCTTTAACATTTTTTTTTTTAAACAAAATTGTTCTGAATTATTTGAAAAATTCAACCTTTTGATTTTCGAAAATTTTCGAAATCCCATATTTTTGAAACTGGACGTGGACAAAAAAAACTAAAAGGTGGTCAAACGTGGACAAACGATTCCCATATTAAAAATTCGAAATTTTAATTTTACCCGACCCAGCTTCTCTGAGCTGGTAATCGGTTTAAAAACATTTTAAAATTAATTTTTAAGAGGTGGGCAGTGAATATTTTTTAGTTTTAAGAGGTGGGCAAACGATTGTTTTTATAAAAATGTATTTTTAAAGGGTGGGCAGTCAATATTTTTTAGTTTTAAGAGGTGGGCAAACGTTTGTTTTTATAAAAATGTATTTTTAAAGGGTGGGCAGTGAATATTTTTTAGTTTTAAGAGGTGGGCAAACGATTATTTTCATTAATATTTAGTTTTAAAGGGTGGGCAGTGAATATTTTTTAGTTTTAAGAGGTGGGCAAACGATTATTTTCATTAATATTTAGTTTTAAAGGGTGGGCAGTGAATATTTTTTAGTTTTATGAGGTGGGCAAACGATGGTTTTTATATAAAATTAGTTTTAAGGGGTGGGCAGTGAATATTTTTTAGTTTTAAGGGGTGGGCAAACGATTATTTTCATTAATATTTAGTTTTAAAGGGTGGGCAGTGAATATTTTTTAGTTTTAAGAGATGGGCAAACGATTGTTTTTATAAAAATGTATTTTTAAAGGGTGGGCAGTCAATATTTTTTAGTTTTAAGAGGTGGGCAAACGTTTGTTTTTATAAAAATGTATTTTTAAAGGGTGGGCAGTGAATATTTTTTAGTTTTAAGAGGTGGGCAAACGATTATTTTCATTAATATTTAGTTTTAAAGGGTGGGCAGTGAATATTTTTTAGTTTTAAGAGGTGGGCAAACGATTGTTTTTATAAAAATGTATTTTTAAAGGGTGGGCAGTCAATATTTTTTAGTTTTAAGAGGTGGGCAAACGTTTGTTTTTATAAAAATGTATTTTTAAAGGGTGGGCAGTGAATATTTTTTAGTTTTAAGAGGTGGGCAAACGATTATTTTCATTAATATTTAGTTTTAAAGGGTGGGCAGTGAATATTTTTTAGTTTTAAGAGGTGGGCAAACGATGGTTTTTATAAAAATGTATTTTTAAAGGGTGGGCAGTGAATATTTTTTAGTTTTAAGAGGTGGGCAAACGTTTTTTTCCAAAAATATTCAGTTTTAAAGGGTGGGCAAACGATTTTTTCTTAAGGAAAAACTTATAATTAAGATAACTTTTGAAGTATAACTTTTTTCAAAATTCTAAAAGGTGGGCAAACGTGGGCAAACGATTCTCTCACGATTAAAAAAAACAAAAATCGAATTCCAAAAATTTGTGACTTTTGAAAATTTTCGAAAATTTTCGAAATTTTATATCTCGAAAACTGGACGTGGGCAAAAAAAACTAATTGGTGGGCAAACATGGGCAAAAGATGGGCAAACGATTCCGCTATTCAAATTTACAAAATTTTATTTTTGTCAACCCAGCTTCTTTGAGCTGAACTGAGCAAAGGCGAAAACAAATTCGGTAGCACAGCATTCGGGGCTTTAGTTGAAGAGGGACAGAGATGGAGGTAGAATAGAGCAGGAGAGAGATAGCCGGGGGAGGTTTGTACCGTTACGTCCTTACGTTCGTCCCACCCAAAATGTAATGAAATCCTTTGTGTGCGTGAGCTTACGTGTCGGTGCGGCTGTGTGCGTGCGTTTTGTTTGTCAACTTTGGCGAGGCGGGACATAAAAATGCTAATACAAAACACTAGAGCAAATTGCGGCAAAATAAGTTGAGTGTGCGAGTGCAGAACTTAACGCCAACAACTAACTTTTCGCCTACAGGATAATCAGAAGGACACTTACCGTTTTAATCAGGCGAACACACCGCTAATCCAAATTCGTAATTCACCCACACAGAGACAAAGAACAATCACACTGACACACAAAGACACTGACTTTCGGCACTTTGCAGACGGAAAGGAAATGGAAAACCTGGTGCCGCAATTTTAAATTCGACTTTTGCGCTTTTCGAGCTGCGATTTCTGGTGATTCAATTCGATTCGATTCGTTTCGTTGCCGATTCGCGCAGACAAACGAAATTCAGGAATTTCAAGTGGAAATCTCGTTTGAGCACTTTTCGACCTGCGACTTCCGAAGGCGGCGCGGCAGAAAACTTTGGCCTTAACTTCGCTTTAAAATGGCTTTAAAATTGTCGAATTGAAAGAGTGGTTTTGTTGACGCGTGCGTCTTATTTGCAATTTTACTTTGTCTTGTCTTTTGTTTAATTTTTCCAATTGCAAATTCTTTACTCTTCCGACTCTTCACTCTTGATTTTTTTGACGCTTAACGCGACGCGTTTGAAATAGATGCGTGCGTCCGCTCGTTGCGTCCGTTGCCGTTCGAAATTTTTTTTTTCTGTTTTGATGGTTGTGCAGTGTGACCAGACTACGGAAATCACTTTTATCCCGAATGCTCTTAGGCAGCGATAAATGCACTAAAAAATCCAGCTTTCCCCTAAATTCAAACTCTGGTTCCGGATCGAAATTGAATAATTTTTTAATATTTGACTTTACTTGCTTATTAAATATTTTTAAAAAATTAATGTTTCTTTTATTCCTTTAAATATAAGTTCACAATGTTTATATTATAGGCATTTGGAGAAAAATTAACTTTTCTATATATATATTTAATAGCATAATTTGAACTTATATTTTCAATTAATTAATAACTATAACAAATTTAATAAAACATATCAAACTGATCTTATTTCCGCTTTGAACTCCTTTAAAAATCTAGCCCAGACTTAAACCATCTAACTAGTTCATTCAATCAGTGTTGCCAGACTGTTAAAATACCTATAACCAGTACGTGCCAAATTTAAAATTCCGCGGATTAACTTTTTTGCAGGCCAAAACCGCTGCAATATGCAAGTCACAAAAGAAAACACAGGGAAATCGCCAGACATTTTTATCGAAATACGCAGAAACATCCTGAGCCGGCTGTGTGCCTGTGCCCTCCTAGACTTCCGCTTCTTTTTTCACTTTTTTGACCAGTCACGTTTATTAATCCGATTAGGGATACTACGTTTTTCTTTAAATAGAAGGCCCTCGAGTGCAGGGCACGTATACCTCCCATTGTTGGGATAAATTTAAGGGCAACTGCGTCGACAGGCGCGATCCATAAGCCTAAAATATGGAATACACAACAAAAGGGTGGGTCGATCGACGGGGAAGACCGGTTACAGGGATCAAAAGAGCTCACACTCGGGAGTACCAACTAATTGTTTTCGTTATTATTCGCATAACTACAAAGTAATATTCGTATTTTAGTTAACTAGCTCTAATCAAGTCTAAGAAAGCAAGCGGATATATGGATCGCATAAGAGTTACGCTATGTACGGTACGATATTAGTCAGTTAAATCACAGATGTATTATTTTGTGTATTATCCTCCGCCCCCCTCCTCTGTCCAGCCTCCTCCTCCTCCAGCTCCACGCCGGGTGTCCTGTCCGGCGGCTCGGCGTTCAGCACGAGGTTCTCGATGGATCGGAAAGAGGCGTCCTCCAAGTGGGTGGACATGGCGGCGGTTGGGGGGCGGGGCAGAGTGCTGGCGGCTCCCTGCGACTGGCGATGTCGCACGGAGGAGCGCAGTATGGTCACCACATCCTCCGCCGTATAGGGACGACGCTCCAGGCTGTTGGCCGTGGCCATTGAGCGATGCAGCTTCCTGCCCAGCGATTGCGAGCGTTGAGCATAGCCAGCCGGTCGCTGGCCAATCTCGATGGACTCGGGACTGCTGCTGCTGGAGGCCGGCGAAGGCTCCGCATTGGAGCTACTGCCAGCTGGGTTGGTCAGTATGGTCAGGTAATCGGGTGGAGCCGCCGGAGAAGCGGACTCTGCATCCAAGGAGAGCACGGGTCGAGTGCGACTGGAGTCTCCCAGAACCCTGTGGGTAAATATATGATTAATTACTAATTTATTTAGACTGACAATATTTTTTTCTAACCTCCGCACACTGCGACGAATGCTCTGGCGCAGCAGCTTGGCCAGGCGTGCTCCAGTGGCCGTGGTGTAGGACGGAGGTGGCGTGTACTTGGGCGGCGCATCGTTCTGGGCATCGTGCTGCGATCCCTCCGTCGTCTGGCCCAAGGCATTGCGACGTCCTTGGCCGGCGCTTTGTCGCGCAGAGGGACGACGAGGCTCCTCTCCCTCCTCCGGAGGTCGATAAAGCAGCTGAATGCGCTAGGAAAACAAGGAATAAAATAAATAAATATAAAGAAAGCTAAGAAACAAACTCACCTCCAAGATATCCGGCGGACCATGGGCCAGATATCGGTAAATCTGAATAATAGCAGTCACGGGAATGACCAACAGCACTCCAATCTGTATGAGGCTGCCCATCTTCCTGGACCAATATGAAAAGTACGACTTGCCACGCCAATAGTAAAACTGGTTCGACAGCGAAGCCTTGTAGTCGACGACCGACAAAGTGATCAGACCAATGGGCAGCAAAACGTTCCAGGACAAAGCCAGAAAGGCAGACATGGAGCCACAGAGTCGCAGGTCATTCACCAGGTCATCTCCGTTGTAGGGACGTCCGCGTATCAGAAACACGCCAAAGATCTGAGCCGTCCAGATGATCGGAATAAACCAGGAGCCGCCCAGCAGGAAATCCACATAGTACAGGATCGAGATGCCCATTTCGGTGGCAAAGGGGATGCTCAGAAGCAGCCCAGTAACGCAGCTCAGCAAAACGGAACTCGTCGAGTTGCCCAAGGCACTCGAAATGGGTTTCCACATCACGCACAGCTGCGCCAGTCCGAATCCCGCGAAGGTGGCAAAGGCCACAGCGGCCCAAACCCACGAAATACTATCGCTGGCCAGCGAGAGAACAGCCGGAAAGATTTCCGAGATGAAGCGCAGCGCCTGGAAGCCACTCTCCACGTGAATCATGGTGCGGTTCCTCCTGTAGGTCTCCCCAATAAACGAGGAGTAGTGCGGAATCAGCGAGCGCGGATAGGAAAGCAAATACGGATTGGTGTTCGATTGCAGCGAGTAAATGGACGTATAGCAATTGGGGTTTTCTGTAAATGAAATGTGGAGTAATAAAATACATTTCGGGATTTTTAAGCCAGCTAACAAACTCACCAAAAGATCCCGGCACATAAATGTAGCCATGCTCCCACAGAATCTGTGCACAACACAAAGCTAGCAAGGCCATTAAACCTAGTCCTATAAGGGTAATTAGAACCAGGAGTATTGCATCCCTCCTCAGAGCCGCCTTGTTTGCATTCGAGTGACTTCTGCTGGTGATGGCGATCACCGAGGCTCCAAGCAAGCCCCAAGTGAGAAAGGTCTCCTGGGTGGCCGCCGTCCAGCTGTTCGAGTTCACCAGAAAGTCGTCGAAATCGCTGGCAGCAAAGATGTTCTGTGAAATGTAGGTTATAAGAATTAAATTTTCCCATTAATTTTTTTTGAGCCCTGCGTGAATCGTTCAATTTTTGTTTTATCATAGTATGCCATGAAGTTTCAGATTTGTTTAATTCAATTCTATATATTTCTATGTGAAATAAATTTAATGTTTTTTTAATTCATTTCGAATTGAATTCAAAATTTTTATGAATTTTTTGAATTTGCCAGATTTTTGTTGTGCTTTCTTTTAAAAACAAGAATTGGAACATTTTAAACAAATCAATGTTCCCTGGATAGTAAATAAAATACAGGCAGATTTAATCACAAAATTATGGCCCTTTCTTCTTCTAAAGAAATTGCGGTTTGAATTATTTTGGAACTCATGCCATTCAATTCTATTAAACTCAAAATTCAAATTCATTCAATTCCATTAAACTCAGAATTCTAATTAATTCATTCATATAAAACAATATAAAACATTCATGCAGGGCTCTAATTTCCTCCTTAAAGACCCACCTGTATCTTGCTGGGATCCACGACATAGACAAACTTGGCGGTCACCACCGCAAGAGCCACCAAAGGCAGCGTGTAGATAAGGTAGGCCAACTTGCCCAGGGACTTTAGACCCTTGCAGAGGATGAGAAACACGGCCGCCCAGATGAGGGCCAGATAGAAGGCCAGCTGCTGAAGGAAGTGGCAATGAGTCAGTTAGATGGGAAGTGGGATTTGGGGGGAGGGAGGAACTTACCCGATCGTTGACATGAAAGCGTATTCCGCTCGACTCTGGGTGATTGGCCAGATGCAGTCGCTGCAGCACCACCACGTTGAAGTACTCAGCTACAGTTTGGGTTAGATTCCCTGTACCATTGGAGGCATCATAACGATATGGGAATGCCATCTCCTGCCAGCGGTAACCATTCCGCGACGCTGTCGGAAACACATCCCTTAGGTAGACTAAGATCCAGGCCAGCGATACCGTGGAATACAAGGCCAGAAAGCATTGCTCCATCACCAAAGCTATGCCCACTCCCGCGCAAATCGGACTGATTTTCCACATGGAAACTGGCCCTGCGCGAATTTTGGCGCCCAGGCACATTTGCAGCCAAAGCAAAGGGATGCCAAAGATCACCGAGAGCAGAAGAAACTGCAGCAGAAAGTTACCACCAAAGTTGATGGTGAGCACGGCAAATCGGCACATATTAAAGACGCCCAAAGTGCAGCCAATCAGCGCGAGCGTTCGACTCCCAGCATGTGGCCACTGACTGTTGAAGCCGCACTTCTCTCGCAGCAGCAGCTGCAGTTGATGCAGTGGTTCCAGTGGCGTAGTGCTACTGGCACTGCACATGGTAGTGGTCTGCACCGGATCCTGTTCCTGTTCCGCGGAGCTGCTGCCGCTGCTGCTGCTGTCCGAGGGCAGGGAAACTGGGCTGGGCATCCGCGAGGAGCGTGCGGAGCTCAATTCCGAGCATGTGGACATTATGGGGTGCGTAGGCGTCTCCTGGAGCTGCGGTTCCCTGTGGCTCATCTGCACACGCGTGGGAGCACTCTGCGGGCGACCCTGTGCAAGAATCAGGGAGCGCACAGGTGTGGGAGGTCCTTCCAAGCGGCGACCATACTGCCTGGGTCGCGGTTCCTCGCTCGAAGCCCTCACATTCGTCTGCAGCAGGTTGTCGAAGATGTGCGCCTCTGTGAGCATCTGAGAACCGCCTGAAGCTTGACAGTCGCTTTGGGAGTAACAGCGGCGCATCTCAGCCTCGCGTCTGGGCGGCAGCTCCACCAACAAGGTCGGTACATCGTCCTCCTCCCTTTCCCTTTCGACTGTGGCTTTGGTTTCATCCTGCTCCATGGCGCGACGCATGGACTGACGCCTCCAAACGTCCATCGCGGGTTCCGTCGATGTCTCCAGCGATGCAGTAGAAGATGCTGAAAAGGAAAAATGATTGGGATATCAGAATATTCTTAAGAACCTAGCTAAATGCTAACCTGTTTGGCTCGTGGGCCTCAGTGAGCAGCTGAAGGTCTTCCTTATTTGATGCTCCCTCTGAAAATCTTCCTGGCCAGCCTCCTCCTGCTCCTCGCTCTTCTTTTTATTCGATTTCTTTTTCCTACTCAAAGGCAGAGTTCTAGTCCGGGGCTCTCTTTTCAAGCTGGACTGGCCGCCCATAATGATTAGGGACTCTTCGCGGCTCAAGGCATTGTCCATCTCCTCCAGATAGTTGTCCAGATCCATGAGATAGTCCTCAACCTTGTCATCGTCGCTGCCCGAGTTCATGGATGCGCTTGAGCAGGTGCCATTCAACTGAGAGACATCGTGCACATCCAGAATGGCATCCAGTTCGCTGAGCACACATAAGGCTTCATCGGTTTCAGCCGCAGCCGCTTGTTTGATGGGCGTGCTCAGTGGCGCCTGCTGCATCTCCTGGCTCCCACAAAAGGCACTTCGTTCGTCTCCCAGGTCATCTCCCAATCGAAAGCTGATGGGTTGCAGCTGTTTAGGCTGTTTAGCCTGCTGGTGAAACGATTGCGGCGTCTGTTGGATCTCGATGAGGTCCTCGTCGCTCAACTCGTCGTCGTAATAAGCGCAGGCCTGTCGTATCGATTCGCTGGACAGGCTGTTCGAGAGTCCAAACTGCTCCTGCTCCAAGTTGTGGTTTCTGCTGCGACCCCTGCCTCCTGTTGTGCCCGTTGTTCCCAATCCTGCTCCGGAGGACGCTGCTCCCGATCCCGAGGGCGGCAGACTGGCGTAGGCGTTCGAATTGCGCTTGAAATCCCGGCCTGCTGCTTGCTGCTCCTTACTCATCTTGGTGCATTGCCGGCTGCCACAGCTGATCGATTGGTCCTGCCGGCAATGTTGAAAAGCTCTCAAATCGTCCTGCAAAAGGGTGGCAAAAAGTGTTGGTTAATATGGCACACAATTCAAATTTACCAACAAAATTTTTATCCAAAAAGGTTGGAGAAAGAGAAAATTAAGTATAATAGCGTAAAAGTAGCAATTAACTCATTTTCTCTTTGCTTAGATGATTTTATAGTAAGATGGGTTTGAAAAAAATCTTAAGAAACGCTAACCACTGGTGATTAATTTGCATCAAGAACTAAGTAGAAAACTTTGAAGGTGAGAAGAACATTCCAACCTAACCCAAGTAGGTAATTGTACAACAATTTAAAGGTAAAAGTTTAAGAAGAGTGGAACAAACTATGCTATGAACATCATAAATTCTCCAATAACTTTATGAGTCTACAAATCGATAGAGTAAGTCCAACGAGAGTGGTGATTCATTCAAAGAGTCATATTGATTTAATTAAGAAACGTATATGTATTTAAAAAGTTAGATCATACGATTTTTAAAGACCTGAGACTCCAAGAAGTCATTTATGAAGTAAAAGCAGAACCTTTCAAAAGTGAAAGTTGGCCAATAACAAACAAAGATCCTGGTGAAATCCTTGACTCATTCGGAAATTTCTTTATAGTGACTAATTCGAGAATGACTAATAGGTATTTGTTTTATAAAATTAAGCTGATTAAGATGGATTTCTTCATTTAGTTTATTTTTTAATACTACTATTGTTTGTTCTGGCTATAAACCAACTAACTAACTTGAACTTAATTAAACGAAGCATACAACTTAATAACCAAAGTGAAAAACGATAATTAGCAAACAAAAGTTCCAATAAAAATGTGCTAAAAACGAGCTTGATACTATGAAAAGATGATTCTCCAACATTAAGCTCAAATGGAATACAAATTGTTTTAATGAGTAATCCAACCTTCTAGTGGAAATCAAAACCGAAACTCATTTAATTGCTTGTACAATGCGATAAGAGCTGCTCCAATTTAAAATAAAGATTACGTCAAATAGAATCTATTGTTTTTTTTCGGAAACACCAAGCGTCTTAGACAGATCATAGCTATATTAGGGAAATCCAAGCATCTTATAGAGATTATAGCTAACCTCTGCTACGATTGCAAACCCAAGACAAATGTTTCTCTAACCCACAATCAAATCACAACCACCGATTGGGACAGGTCAGTGGGGAGATCACTTTGCATTATATGCAAAAATGCAATCAAATGCAAACAAGCGCGTGCTCTTGCGTTTTTACGGATGTTTGCACGTGAGTGAATCGCGTCCGCCAATAAAAAAAAAATGTATAAAAAACCAACAGCAGCTGCTGTCAAATGGCCGAGAAAAAATATGAAAAAATTTTTAATAATAAATAAAAGTGAGCAAAGCGAAGAAAAAAGTAGAAAAGAGCAGAGCGCATGTTCATTCAACTGATCAGGTGAATGTACTTCCGTTAATAAGTTTTTTAAAGCACGATATAAACAATCATTCGGAAAGGGAGTGCTGGGGTCTAGGCTTAAAAGGGGAGATCGTTGGCACGTTACCTCGATTCAAGTCAAAAATTGTTTTATTGCCGCTGTTTGTGTTTCGTATACCCTTGCTTATCAAAGGAGATACCCTATCATATACCTAATATTATTATATTATTATATACCACCCTATTTTCTCTCCTTAAGAAAAAAATTAAAAAATAATATGGTAATTTCTCCATTTAAGGTATATATTTATCCATAGTTACCATAGAAACCATTGGAATTCAGCTTGTTTAGACCTTAGCTGTCATAGAAACACCATAAGTTCGAAACTATTTCAAGAACATCAAGTTATAAACGTATTATACGATTTGAAACATTTTTTTCTACTACAAAGAGTATGTAAACTTCGACTCTCCCAACTTCCCTTATCGTTTTTTGGCCTACGATCTCACTGAATCACATAGTGCGAGTATGAAACGCGGCGTCTGGTTTTATTTTATTTTGCATACGCTTAGCCGTGACCTTCGGCGCCGCCATAAAATCTCCGAAACTCACAAACCTGTCTTGCACTTCTTTGCTTTATGGTAATATATTGTATAGTATAGTGTATAGTATGTGGTAGTAATAGAATGGGCAGCATCCACACATTAATTGGTGGCCCAGAGGTCAGATTATTTAGCGAAGCAGCGCCATTGATCGCAAATTCACATATGTACCGACCACGTACCGTTAAATTTCGCTGGCGCTCTCGTTTTCTCGCATTTCTCGCATTTTCGCACCGCACAAAAGTAAACAAAACAATTAGAGCCGCCGCATCAAGTGCAGCTCACAACTCAACTCGCAATCGAACGGCAACTCTGGCCACCTGACCTTCGCCAAATGTTGTAGCTAAGTTATGTACATACGTATGTTTAGCTGAAATGGCAACACCCAGGTGCACCAAACTAATCACCAAACATCGCTGGCCAACTTGTTTTCCTTTTCTATCCGTACGGAGTGTGCAATTACAATGAAATTGACATTCACCAAACAAATAAAACTAGTTAATGCTGCCACGCACACTCACACAAACTGGCTCCATTGTGCGTGAGTCTTATGGGTACGTGTGTGTGTTAGTTAGCGACTAGGGTTGCAACCTATGCTGATCGCGGGATGCGAGTCTTTCAACGTTTCAATCGCAGATGCGGGCAGGTGGTCCATCCCTGACACAGTGGAAGCCGGCTAAGAAGTAAATGCTTAAATTCAGCATTACAAGTTAAGATACTTTTAACTTTAAGATCTACCTTCATGAAATAAGTTTAGCCTGTAAAATCTAACTTGTAGAGAGTAAAACATAGTTTAAGATACACATATTTATCTTAAGGATTTAATTTATCCAGTTACGAACAGTTTTTACACTAACTACTTTAATAATTACCATTTTTAAAACTCTAATTTAAGATGTAATGTTACACTTTATAAAAAATTAAGCCTTAAAATGTAGCTCCTAAAATGATTAAATAACTTTATAATAACAGTAAAAACAGTAAATCATTAAAAAAAAGGTTTTTAAATCTATTATCTAACATCCAGGCTGCCATAAGGGGCAATAAATATTTTAATATTTTAAAATAGCTGGCATTTAGCAATAAATTATCAGTCGCTATAGATTTTACCAACATTGTTATGACGAGTACTTTCTCTAATCAAATCCTAGGTTTCGCCTAGCCCGTATTCACTGTACTTGAGCTATCTACCATGGCAGCTACTCTTGTAAAACATCAAACGATCAGATCGGCACGTTTTTATGCGACTTTTCCACAGATAGCTGCAGAAAGTAGTGAAGTGTAGGGGGAGGGGGAGTGGCAGGGGATTCGGTACTCGTTCCCCCTTTTTATGAGTAATGCAGACAGACTGCAACTGCAACTGCGCCTTCAATTGAGTTCAATATTTAAGGGAAGCACTGGGTCAATTGCAAAACAAACGATGTACGATGTATAGCCATATGGATATAGAAATTCTGATTCCGAGCACATTCGCGGTGGAGATAGCGGGAATTTGTTATTTGTTTATTTTTGCATTCTCCTCTGGCAGGCGGAAGAAAGAGAGAGAAAGAAAACGGTAAATAGCCCGATCCCGCCCTGCTTTTGTTTTTTTTTTGTTTTTTTTTCGTTTTTGCGCTGTTGAAATTGTGTGTATTTGCAAAACATTGCCAACACACACACAAACACTCACAGGTTATCCAGTATTTTAAATGAATAACTGTTCAAAATAAAGTAAAAAACGCTGATTGGGCTTTTGCGGTTCGCTGGGGAATACCTTAATGGGTGGATTGGTCATTCTCGCGGGGGAGGGGTGGCAGAGGAGGGGGCGGGGCGGCTCACAGCTGTTTCCAGCGACTGACCCGAAAAGAAAATGGAATAAAAGCAGCGCGTATGCGCAGCACGCTCAAAAAAACCGAAAATTCGGTGTGTATTTTGTGGGTAGAAGCGAGATTGAGATTTCATTTCCAGATACGTGTCGCGCTCTCTTTCCCCCTCCCTCTCTCTCACGAGCGTGTGTGTGCGTGCGTGCGTCGCTTTGTTTCTCACCGTACGAAAAAGTGTTTTTCAAAGAAGATTCCAAAATGGAAAGGTAACTGGAGGTACTGCAGGGGGGCTGGGGGCGGGAAATGGCCACCGCTTGCCACACCGCACACTCTGCTGCTGCACTCTCTTCGTCCCGCTCGCTCCCTCCCACACCCCGTGAAATGCAGCACACGCACACACTTGCACTTTTCTATTGCATGCAGAATACTCACACACGAGCGCGCGTTTGGTAATTTCGGTACTCCCGTGGCTTCGGTTCGGTTTCTTTTTAATTTCAATTCACTGGCTTTTCTTCACTTTTGTGGCGCTGGAGCTAGTGCGTCTTTGGCGACCTGAGCTTCGTTTGGGGCCCGATTTCGAGCACTTCACGCGGAGAACACGACTTGCTTGGATTTTTTTGGATTTAAGATTTGATCAGTGGTGGAGCAACATCGATGGAATCATCGATGGATCGATGTTTTCAGAGTCATCGGAGTTCGTTGGCGGTTATCGGCGTTGTCACATCTCTAAGCTGTTCAGGGTTAACATTTTCCTAACATAAATGTTAAGATGCATTTGACATTTGGCGCACTTTTTAAAAACTTATTTGTTTCCAGGATTAAATATACGAATACTTTAATTATCGCTAGTATTCAACAATCAATTGATTTATTACACGTAATACATACTTTGGGACGAATTATAATAAATAAAACAACCAATCTTTATTTCCCTGAGCGTCGGGACACCATTTCTATCACCTTCCTCGAATTCTGCTGTATTAAGTACCTGGTTATTCGAGTTCCTGATTTATTTTAAGAGCACTTACCTCCCCATGAACAGTTTTAGAGTATTCCGCTTAAGGATAAGCAGCGCAAAAACGATCATTCCAAAACCGATTCCCAAATAGTGGACCAAAATATAGATTGGTTGAAAAAAACTGTAGTTTTTAAAAAAATAGGAGAAATCCACAATCCAAATCGCGCCCATGACAACTGAGAGCCGCAAAAACATTACATAACTGAGAACAGAATTGGAAATTGTTATGCCTACTTACAAAATTGTGAAAAGGATAAGTTCTTACGTTTCATTATGAAAATTAAAGCATACTGCTCTTCTCTCTTCATCATGTTTTAGCCTTTCCAGTTTGCTCTTAACTTTCCAAATGTGAATGAGTGTTAAAATAAACATAATCACATTAAAAATGGTTAGAATCGCTGTGGGTGCAACAATGAATATCCATAAAGAGGTTCCCCAAGCTGTGGAAAAAAAGATATACATAAATGATAAAAACTTAGATAAATGTTTCTTTAATTCAGACCTTTTATCCTGCATCCAGTATAGCCAACAAATGGCATCCAGTTAAATTTGCGTAGGTCCATATCCCAAACTTGATTGATTATATAAATAACTCCAATGGGAAAACCAGACATGCCCCAAGCAATAGAACTGTAGGTAACAAACGAAAAGGGGTCATCCCTATTCATAGACGTCAATACTTTCCACAAATGAAAAACATGTGTTATCCCAGATAACAAGAGAAGCTATAACGCAATTATTCCCCTTATTAATTCCAGTCAACAAGTCACGTTTAACATTTACATATATATTCGTATTTCGCAGTTGCATTTTTTGCATATAGTTGTGTGTAGACCATACTATCAGCGGCTTATAAACATGATCAACAAAATACATACATGTGTTAATAAGAGTACGATAACAAGAAATAAGTGATCTGCGGTCGTGCCGAAGTAATGATGATGCTCTTTTCGTATAATGTCTGGTCTAAAAGGGATTCGCTCGGACACATAGTTATAGACGATAGTTAGTAACAACAGCTTACAACCGTAGCTAGGGTAAAAACGTATAGCTGCAGCTGGACAAGTACTTAGTAGACAATTAAAGGTATTCTTCCATTGGGCTAATCACCGGATAATTTGAACTTCGCTGTAGTAGTTTGTGTGGTGCAATCAATCGTTTCGCTTAACAACTAGCTGATAAACTCGGTATAATGTGGATTATCCCCTTCACGAAAGGAACGTGCGCACGAATCCCTTGATGTCGGCACGGCACATGGGACAATTGGCCACGCTGGGGGCGCACTGGTTGCAGGTGGCTAAGGGAAATCACACAGTTAGTTAGTCATAGCTCAAGGTAAAGGGATACTTTACTCACCCAAATGACCGCAGGGCAGGAACACCACGCCCACCTCCTCGTCCAAGCACACCTTGCAGAGGCGTGCATCCTTTAGCTGGCGGTTCTCCTCCTCCAGCGACAGGTTACCATTGGGCGTGGCCCCCACCGACATGTTTTGCATCTGGTCCGTGATCTTGGTGGTTTCCGCAACTGGCGGCGCAGCTACCTGCGGTTTGGTCGGTATGGAATCGGCCACTAGCACAGGCACCGCTGCTGCCTTGCTGGTGGTGGCCTGACATGTATCCAGAAAGGGGGCACTCGGCTCGGGGGGCTCACGCACCTCCAGGGCAGCCTCTGCGCCGGCCTCATCGAAGATCGCATGCAGCAGCTCGTCCAAGGAGGCAAAGGCGCAGCCCGAACTGCACAGTTTGCGCTGGATGGCATTTCGCACCACTCCGCCATCGATGCCCAAAGCAAGCGCCTCCTTTGCGGGCGCCTCGTCCATCAGTGCGTCCGCCTGAAGCGAAGGAGCCGGCGCCGTGGCTGGCGGGGATCGGGCGTTGGCTGCCGTCGCCTCGAGCACTTCTTTTACGTAGGCCGGTCCCTTGGCCAGCAGCACAAACTGGCACTTGGGCGACCACTTGGCGTGCTCGTGCCACGGTTCATCCTCCTTCTGCCAGGAGCGCAGGCCAATGTTGCAGTGGAAGCAGCGCACCTGGTCGCCTATTTTCTGATAATACAAGCCAGCCTGGGCCAGGCCATTCGCCGGCTGGATATTGGCAATGGGCCAGTCGGAGAAGGTTCGCATGCGGGCGTCCACACAGGCGTACTTCGGACGCAGCGGCAGGGTGGTGGGCTGGATGCCCAGCTCGTCCAGGTTCTTGCCGGCGGCAAACTCAATGAGCGGGCCCATCTGAACCCGCGGGCATTGCGGAAAGAAGCGGCGGTGCTCGTCGAAGGCGTTGTCGTTCTTCTCCCACTTGGCAATCACTCCGTTGCACCACACGCACTTCACGTGATCCAGGCGGTTCAGGTAGTAGAAGCCAGCCTTGGCCAGAGCCTGAGGCGTGATGTTGGGATTCTGGAAGGGAGATGGTGTGAGTTTTTTTATTTAAAAGGTTTACGGTCTCCAGGAATAAAGTTTTTCATTTAAGATAGTTGAATTCCTAATAGAATGGATTCAATGAATAATTTAGAATTTTTTGTTTTGTATGAATTAGAATTAGAATTTTGAGTTTAATAGAATTGAATGAATGAATGGCATGAGTTCCGAAATAATTCAAACGACAATTTCTTTTGAAGAAGAAAAGGCCATAATTTTGTGATTAAATCTGCATGAATTTTAATTTCGAAGCAGTTAACATTGATTTGTTAAAAATGTTCCACTTTTTGTTCTCAAAAAAAAGCAGAAAAAATTCATAAAAATTATTCATTCATTCAATTAATTCGAAATGAATTAGAAAAACATTCAATTTATTTTACATAGAATTGAATTAAACAAATCAGAAATTGATAAAACAAAATTTGAATGATTCACGCAGAGCTCTATTTACTAACGATTCTAACTTTTTGTAATAAATCATTTCAAATTTAATCGAAATGTTTTGCTCTTTTCAGTAGTTTAAAAATGTCGTAGTAAGTTGTAAAACATATGTGCTTTACTGATTGGTGATAAGTTGTAAGCTGTACTGATTGTTTCAAAGGGGATTCCCCCGGGGCTTATCAATTACGCAAAACAAGTGTATTTATAACTCAGCTTGGCGATTGGAAACCAATCCATAGTGCACGCTTTGGTGATTCACCAGGAAGCAAGCCAAGGGAAAACAGAGCAGTTTACTCACTGGCCAGTCCTTGAAGGTCTCCAGGCGATTGGCCTCCAGCAGGAGGTCGGGACAGGCGCAGGACTCGGGGCTGTCCACCACGCTGTTGCCCTCCTGGTCGCTGTTCTCCTGGCTCCGCGGGACATTGCCGCAGTGATTGGGCGCCAGGACCATGGAGCAGATGGGCGAGGAGCGGCGGTGTCGCTCCGCCACCTGGTCGCCGTACTCCCAGCTGTCGATGCGCACGTGGCAGAAGTGGCACTCGGCCTCCAGCCAGTTGCCCGTGGCGAAGAACCCATTCTCCACCAGATCCTCGGCGGAGACGGGGGCATTCAGTGGCCATTCCCCGAATGTCGCCAGGCGAACGCTCTCCACCTCCAAGTGCAGCTCCGTCATCGTGTCGTGGCTCTGGCCGGGATTGGGGATTAGCAGGCCTCCCTCCAAATGATGTAATGTCACCAGCGGAGTCACCAGTTAACGCGAAAGGGGAAATAAAAACAAGGCAAAGAAGAAAAAGTAAACTTATTGATCCCAGAGATGGGCGAGCCACTAACGATGGTATCGATAGTATCGATATTGATTCCAGTGTGACCAGAGAGTAGTGTGGGCACTAGGGGTGTAATTTAAATCGAATTTTAAAATTTAATTTTGAAGTAACTTCTGGGGCTTGTGGAGTAAAATTCTTTCTATATTTTTTATTTTTATAAATAGATATATAATAGTTCTTCCAATTTAAGTTTCATGGCCGTTGTTTGATGATATTAGCAAACCGACTAAAATTGTACAATTGTTAAATTTAAAGAAGGGTTAAAACCATGATTTTTCAGACGATTCGGAGGTTTTAACCCTACTTTAAATTTAACAAGCGGACGAGAAAATGGCCCTTAATGAATTAGCGATTTTTCAGTGGATGGATCTGTATAATCTATGAACCGCTGATTGAGTTATGTAGATGGGTGAAGGCTATCTTGAAATAGACCTCTCTCTTCCCCTACAAACTGAATTAAAACCAAATAATTAGGATCAGAAGTCGACTTTATGTGATAACCTTTTCCTGGTTATGTGTGCAGCCAAAAAATATGAAGATAAGACCAGTGTTACGAGATGTAGATTAAAGCTAATCCAAGCAGACGCCAGCAGTATAAAATTCCGCTCTAAGCGAATCAGTTGTACCATTAAAATTAGGCACTCAAAATTTCTGATTAACATGAAATTAATCAGACTATTTCTTTCGGTAGTGATTTTCGTGTTCTTATTAATAGGGAAGGCGAGATCCAATTACCTAACGTCGTATTCGGATCTCATGAGGTCCTATATGAATGTCAGTGTAGAACCCTGTCACGATTTCTACGAGTATGCCTGCGGAAACTATGGAAATGTAAAGCCAGAAGTGCGGTCCAGTTTCTATGACATCAATAAAATCACGAGAGATTTGGTGGGCATGACGGATCTGGCGGAGACCCTCAACGTGTCCGTGGAATTCGAGGTGGCTCAAAGGTTCTACAACACCTGTCTAGAGGCTAATCTCTATCCGTTCCATGCGAATGATCCCGCCTTCCTAGAGCTCATCCGGTCGATTGGAGGTTTCCCCGCCGTTGATGGTGCCGCTTGGAATGCCTCCAACTTTAGCTGGTTCAATATGAGCGCCCATATGCTAAATTACGGGGCAACAGGACTGTATCGTGAGGAGCTCTCACCGCAACATCCCTTTGAAGCGAGCTTGGGTACCTCATGGTTGGGATTCGATGCCATTGCAAATCTGAAGGCCGTGGAAAGTGCAAGTTCTCACGCCTTCCGAGTGAACGAGGAGCGGATGCGCGGTTACCTTAGATCCTTTGAACTTCCTGAGGATAGGATAAACAATGTCATCAAGGGGGTGTTTACCTTCTGGCTTGAGGCTGCGGCAATACTTGGAGTAGGTCAATACGATACCGACTTTGACGTTACCAACTATTTCGAGATCGCCTGGAACAAGAGCAATAGAACATCTGTTAACAACTTTTATCTCGTGGAAATGGACAAGGTCTGTGCCCGGCATCCTGAAGCGGCGGCCAATTATCTGGCGATGAAGTTGCTCTACACATTCGACGCCAGACTTGAGGCGTCCCAGAATAACAACGATTATTGCACTACAAAGCTTCGGGATTCCATGCCGTTTCTGTTTGACAAACTTTACTTGGCGGTGAGTTTTGACACACAGGAAAATTTCATAAATACACACTAAAAAAAACCTGGTAAAATTAACTTATTTAATTGTCAAACAGTCCCCAGCAACAAAAATTGTCAATTCTATTAATTAAATAGTTACTTTCACAACAACAAATATTTTTTATAGTTACGTAACTATCTGTATAGGTAAATTTTACCAATCTAATTTTTTTTGTGTAAAATAAACTTTTATTGTAATAAAAAATGGTCGAATTGGAGCTTGTAATGCTGAGGTTTCAAGGAAATTATATTAAAATTAAAATCAAATTAAAATTTTGGAAACTGAAATATTTAAATAAGACATTTTTTATTATCTTTTTCTTACAGGTGCATTTTAGGGAGGAGAAAAGTAGGGAAATTTCTGAAATTGTGGAGGAACTACGAAAAAGCCTAAGGGCGCTTGGAAATGTCGACTGGTTGCGCTCGGAGTCTCGTCAGAAGATACTGCTCAAGGAATCCAGCCTTTCGTCTCATGTCGGGTCCATAGAGGACAAAAAGCTCACCGATCGTCTAGTCCGGGAGTATCGTCGCCTGGAAATAGTCAAAGATAACTACGCTGCCACCATTATTAATCTGCAACGCCTCAAAGTCGAAATAGATCGCTATAGCACCCGCCACTCCGGGGAGCTGCCTAGTAACACCAAGCCCCAGGAACTTTTATTGGCTATGCAGGAGCTGGCGGCCTACAATCCCATAGATAACTCCATTAACATCCTGGCCGGCATCCTGCATCCACCGCTTTACCATCAATCCTGGCCAATCTCCATGAAATTCGGCGCCTTGGGCTCCATTGTGGGACACGAGTTGGCCCACAGCGTCCATACGTTATCCTGGTTTGGGGTACGATGCTTTGTGGATTTCTATAGTGACTACCTGGTTCCCGAGATCGATCGCTATATCAATGGAGAGGCTTCGGTGGAGGAGAACATTGCCGACAACGCTGGATTGCAACTCGCAGTAGCAGCCTATCGCAGCTATAGGAATGAATCTCTGGAGGATCAGCGAATGCCGGGAATCGACCTGCTGCCCGAGCAGCTCTTCTTTCTGGCTTTCGCTCAGCATTATTGCTCTGATTATAAGGAGGAAAACTACTGGATGAAACTGAACAGTGAACACACCATTCCAAAGTACCGGGTTCTGGGCAGCTTGTCCAACAACAAGGACTTCTTCAAGGCCTTCAATTGTGCCGAGGGAAGGGGCATGCGACCATATGGAGGAACTTGCTCAAGTTGGTAGTTTTAATAAAGCGAGCAATGCCGGAAAATTAAATATTAAAAAATAAGTTCATTGTACCCTATTTCCTTATTTTATATGGGACAGTTTGAAATAAAACGTTGATTTTACATCCTTTTTCTGTGATATTATCTCGTGAGCAACTAATAGTTCTACTTGGTAACAATAACCATATTTTTATTTGAAAGTTTAACAGGAATTTTCCTCAATTCAAAAATAGGGGAAGTACCCAAAATAAATAAATATAAGTTAAGGTCACACCTATGCATGCTAGTACGTTCCAGATATTTCTGGAGAATCACAACACAGCCTACTATTTTCACAGCTGTTCAACCAAATAAACGACAAAATGCACCCAAATCTCTTGTTTGTTTTCTGTGAGTTATTATTGTTTTAAGGCTGTTTTAATAGCACTAACAATATCCAATTCCAGTGCTCTGTGCCGCTGCCACTCGTGCCCAGGCGGAACTATCCGGACTACTGAGTGCCCTCCACTATTTCGGGCTCTACTCGAATGGAACATCGGACTCCCTGGGCATTTCACGGGGGCAGTGCCACTACAGCTTCGAGACCTTCGCCCTGCTGGAGGAGCGTCGCACCTGCGCCCCGGATGACGAGCACATCCTGCACCTGACCCAGCTGGCTCCGCCGGTGCGAAAGCCACCCATGATGATCAAGTGCCTGCAGCAGGAGCCTCCTCCGGAGAACGAAACTTCCCCGGAACCGGGACTGCTGATCATGCACAGTGCCAAGGAGATTGTGAGTCTGCTGAAGCCCGTGGGGAACGCCACCAAGCGCCACGAACCGGGCAGCTGTGTGGTGGTCCACTTCTGCACTGCCTCCAGCTTGGAATGCGCCCGAGTGGCTCCCATGATGAACCTGCTGCCCCATTTCTTCCCCACCCTGCCCATCGCCTATGTGGATGCCTACGAGTTCGGGCGCTTCAACGCCGAGTTCGGCATCGTTTCGCTGCCCACGCTGATGATATTCCACCAGGGCAGGCCGCTCATCAAGTACGATCCCTCGTGGTCGGACTCGGAGAAGCGCAGCTTCGCCCGCTTCATCATGCGGCACACGAATGTGAAGACCGTGGATCCGCAGGCCATTCATCCGGACGTGTTTAATCGCACGCGGAGAGAACCCCTGTCCAATGTACCCATCGTGCAGACGGACTACTACCTGGTCTTGGCCTGGGCCTTCATCCTCGCCTGCCTGGCCAACTATCTGCGGCAGACGGTCTTCTGGAAGCAGCTGGTGGAGATGGTGCAGCGCAACTGGCGGGAATCGGAGGAGACGCAGATGGAGATGGTGGACTAGTTTAGTTTAGTTAGAAGACGCTTTAGAGGATTCACTAATATAATGTAATTACCGTTTAATTAAATTCACATCAACATTTACTTAAGCCTTACGAATTACATGTATTGGGGAATCGGTAAATGGTAATTGTAGTGTTTTCTAAGTTTCTGTTCGCCGTAATTTAAAGCTTAGTGGCTAACGAAATCTAGAAACTTGAGAATTAACCAAATAATTCAAACTTAAAATTACGATTTCATATATTATGCATTACTTTCATTGAATTTTCGATTAGGTGTGAGAGAGTGTAATAATTCCGGCGTTGAATAGTCACTTTTGTTGTATGCAAGTGTAAGCGGTTGGATCTGCAACCTGCGTGGGCAATCAATCAATAAGATATTACAGAACAACTGAAGAGGAAAGTTTGTTGAAAATATCTAAAATGGTTAGTCTGCTGTAACATAAAGATGCTCTGGAACAGGACCAACGCTTGCTTCCAGTGGTTTTGAGTGTGCGATTTGGAAGATGTTGGCTACTACTGCTTCTTGCCGCGCTTGCCCGCCTTTGAAGGATTGGCCGCCTCGTCCTCCGTGTGCTGGTGCTTCAGGACGCGCTGTTGGCGCCTCGGATGGGCGGCATAGGGATGTGGGTGTATGCTGCATCGGGGGGAGCAAAGACAGATTCTCATTAATCAATATAAACACGATCTTATAGAAGTAGGTATACAAAACAAAAGATACACATAATCATTCGTACAGAGGCCAATTCGAACGCAAGTGGAAATTTAATGACAGGAAGAGAAGGTCAAAAGAGCAATGATGTGGGTGATGTGAGCAAGCTAGTGATGGAGTCGTAGGATTCGCGCGTAGTTAGTCGTAAGTGGAGGCGCAGCAACAGCAGCAGCAACAACAACGTTACAATTTTGATTAGCGTCGATGGCCAATTAAACGTCGCGTAGTGTCGTAGGATTACGGATTGGCGAGGAATGCAGACAGAGAGTTAGATGTGTGTGGGAAGGTGCGGCCTTACACGTAGCTTGCAGCCGTAGATGTGGTTTTTAACTGCTGGTTCGATGGCTCGAAGGACCAAAGGATCGAAGTTCTGGTGGCGATGAGGCGGAGCGTAGCGTTGGTGGCGCCTTCGGTTAGTAGAGTGCATCTCGTCGTTGTTTTTTCGATTACATATATGATATTTATCTGTATTAGCATTGGTTTTTTGGTATTTTGGGTACGGTTTCCGCTCTACTTGCGGTGATACCGTGAATTATAAAGACGCCAATCTCTGCATGATTTGGAAAGTACAAAAATGTTGATGGAGAAGAGAAGAGAGAGCGAGATGTCGTTAATACACTTGGGTAAATGGTATATTACAAGATCAAGTCGTGGCTGCCCAGGAGTTAAGTTAAGTAATCATTAAATCGGACTTAAAAACCCTTGCATTAAACTTCGGCTGCCCGAAGAGGGATTTGGATTTGGTTAGGACTTGACAAGCAGATGAAGTTCGAAGCCAACATAGTCTAGGTTACTAGGTTAATCCCAAAGCGCCGGCTCCGGCCGATCTCAAACAAACCTTGGCGAAGTGGACACCGTGGCCAGCGGCGAGGAGGGCGGTGTTCGCAGTGGGCGGCGGGGCGTGGCCAGGCCATGGCCATTTCGCAGGTACGATCGACGAGAGCTCACGTAGTTATTGTTGTTTCCGCTGCTTAGATCGTAGATAGCTGGCGAAGATGTTGCTGCTGCTGCTGTTGTTGCAACGCTGCCACTGAGTTGTCGTAGTTGTAGTTATAGTTGTCGCAGTATGGAATCGAGTCGAAGAAAAGTTGGAAAAGATTACAACAATACTTTTGGGAGACGGGGCTATGCTAGTTGGCCATCCAGTTCATTCAACGCGGGCTTTGTGAGTGGGTGAGATATCATGGCGAACGAAGAAGAACGAAAGGAGTCGTGGGCAAAACGAAAACGGAACAAACGAAAGATGTTGAGAGCTTAAGTTGCCGCCTACCTCTGTGCATTTTATGATTTCGATTCGATTCGATTTTCGTTTCGTTTGAACGCAGTTGGGAATGTAATTAGCAGAAATTTATAGTATGCAATTCGGTTTCTGTTTTTTCGGATAGTTAGTAAAATATACTGTATGTACTTTAGATTTAGTAATTATATCTGCAAGTAAATACAAACGTTTCAATTTAGCAGCAGTTTTGTGACAGGATTTCTTTTGGTTAGTTTGGGGGGACAATCTGTGGATTGGGCTGCAGCGAATCCTACACAATCACGCGCACGGAACAGGGACTCGGATGTGGTTGTGGGGTGATCCTTTACTCACCTGTTCTGCGGTCCCGTTGGCGCACTGGAGTAATGACGTCCCGCGGCGGAGCGAACCGGCGGCTGCTCCTGGATCACACAGTCATCATCGTCCTCGTCGTCATCCTCCACCGGCTCAATGGTCAGCGTGGAGGTGTGACCAGCCGGACGGGCGGGCATGATGGCCTGCATCCCAGCGCCGCCGCGATGACCAGACTGTACGCCTCCGCGAGATGCGCGCGACGTGAATTCGCGGTCGAACTGCTCGGCTTCCTCCTCCTCCAGATTGATGAACTCCTGGCGCTCCTCCAGCTGGCCGGAGCGCATGTCCTGCTCCTTCTCAATGATGTGGGCCCGCTCGCCGATGTGGTGGCCAATGGCCATCTTCTTTAGCCCGGTGCGCGAGTCCTGCACCGTCTTGCGGGTCTCGCGAACGCCGCCTGGTCCGGTTTTGGTGCTAGTGCTGGCCTGGTAGATCTGCGGACGGCCGTCGGGGCCCGAGGACATGGTCATCACGGTGCTCTGGCAAAAGGAGGCGCCCGGATTGGCGCCAATATCTGAAATAAAGGAGTTTAAGGAGGGATCTTAAAAGGGAAACTGATAGAAATACCCACCAGCATTCAGCAAACGATTGAAGTTGGGCATCATGGGCATTCCAAATAATCCCATGGCGGGCATGGCCGGCATCTGGGGACGCTCCATCAGGGCGCCTTGCTGGAAGCCCGGGTCGAAGGGCGAGACCTGCATGAAGGGATCCGGCATGAAGGTGTTCATCAGGCGGTTCATCGAGCGCATCTGCATGTTCATCGCGTTCATCGTGTGGTTCATGTGATTGCTGAAAGGTAGGGATATCAGTAATAAGTTGGATTTTCTAGAGGTTTTTCTTGAGTTACTCTGGCTCCATTTGGGCGCGATTAGCCCTGTTACTAGGTGATTTTCTTTTACGTTTGTTATTCATTCTAAACTGAGCCTAAAAATAGTTTTTACCGCAGCCAAACTGAATGATTTGTAGACAGATATCAGGGCATAGTGATAAAAGCAGCGTAGCCTGTTGTGTTTTAGTATCAAGTGAGGGTCTCGTGGGCCATTCCGTGGGTCACTTTGCGGTGGGGTCTTATCTGAAGACCGAGTGACAGGGGGAAACCTTTGAAATATTGCATTTTTCCCATTGCATTTCTCTGCGGTCGCTCGATTCGAATTATCGATTATTACGTCTTCTCTTCACGCATGCTGCACACACACACACATACCCACGCATGGAAACTGCTGTAAGTTTTGGCACGCTATATATTGCTAATTTCTGGGGCTTTAGTTCACCTATTCACACAGCCAATTCAAGACTGTATTACACCTTAATTTGCAATTGCTCGAGTGTTTTTCCACGCCCCAAAAAGGCGTCACTGGGTGCACACGTATGGCAATAAACGGGGCTTCTTCCACAGGAGCGCCGCTCGATTTTCCCCCCGTTTCGTACTTACTTCATTAGACCGAGATCGTCGTCAAAGTCCCCCATCAAGGCTCCAAACAAAGACATTGTCCTGGCTTTTCTTGGCTCGCAGTCGCTCGCGATTTTCCGTTTTCCGTGTGCAGAATTTTCACGAATTTTCACGAATTTTCACGAATTTTTGAGATAGTGATGTGCAAGACGTCGATACACGGAGAATCGTATTTTTTAGCTTATATCGATTTGTTTCTATCGATGTTTGCTGATTGCTGGACAATTTTGATGATATCGACTTGTAAATATTAGCGGCTTAATTCAAAAGCTTTGAATCAAAACTTAATGTTAATCTTTTTCCGTTATTTCCAATAGAAAACTTTAAATTGATATAAAGAACCATAAACGAGGTTTAATTCAGTTCTTTCCAACAGATATGCAGTTACAAAACGTAAAAGTATTGCGCAGTGTTATTAATACCCATACAAAAATTTTTTAAACCGCGGTTTTCATTCAAGATTAATGAAAAATAAAGATTTTAGGCGATTGGTGACGCTTTGCATCTTTCAATCACCATCTCTTCAGCCTTTTCTTTTGGATTATTTATATAAAATCACGTTTTGAAATCGGTCACGTGTTTTATCGATTTCATTTAAACTACTCGTTTTTTGCTACGTGCTTTTGCCACCTGACCTAACAAAATCCATCTTAACCCTTCATTGAGTTATTACTTAAGAAAATTAATAAATCAGGTTATTTATGTACCCATTTTATAAAATTTTTATTAGGAGGCAACTTCTATAAATTGAGCACATAATGTTCAAAAGATGTTACCTATATCAAATAGGAAAACAATGTATATTAAGAAAAACCGGTTAAATATGTAAAAACAATGTTAAAATATCTTTAGTTCTGTGTTTTGTGAATGCTCATTATATTTATTATTTATTAATTAAATGTAAAAGTTATATTTTGTTCGATTACTTTGTTCGCTTTCAGCTTGTAAATCCTTCCAAACTCTTTACAGGTAGGCCTCCGCCTGCTCCTCGATCCAAGCGATGTGGGAGTTGACGCTGGTGTAGACTCCGGGGAATCCTTCCCTGCCGCAGCCCACGCCCCAGGATACGATTCCCACGAGGACTCCGTCCACAGCCAAGGGGCCACCGGAATCGCCGTTGCAGGTGTCCTTGCCACCCTCTAGGAAGCCGGCGCAGAGCATCTCCTCGGTAATGGTGTAATCCTTGGTCAGATACTGGGCTCCACAGGTGCCTCTCTCCACGATCTCCAGCTCAACGGCCCGCAGCATGGCGGGCAGAGCCTCATCCTCCTCGGTCCGCTTGCCCCAGCCACTGACAACGGCATGGGCTCCCGATGGAGGAGCCTCCAGGGCCAGGGGAATGGGTTGCACCAGGGCGGAGTACACCAGAGGCTCCCTTGTAATGATCAGACCGATATCATTCACATACGTCTTCTTGTTATAGCCAGCATGGGGAATCAGCTTGCTGACCTTGACGCCCTGCTCCTCCAGATCGGCAATCGAGTTCTGGCCAGCCACAATCCGGATATACGAGGCGAAGCGTCCCTTGATGCAGTGACCAGCGGTGATCACAACCGACGGGGCGTAGACACTGCCTCCGCAGATGTGGAGCAGCATGTAGGTCTCCAGGCGAACGGAAACCTGGTAGGGATAGTCTGCGATGTCCGCCTGATCGCCACCCACAATGTGGGGGCTTATAAACGCGGATTCCGAGAGGATTACCAGACCCAGTAGTCCCAAAAGACACAAACCCAAACGCAGCAACATTTCTGAAACTCTGAAAGTGGTTCGATTCGGACTCCTTATATAGGGCTAAAGCCAGCTGCTTATCACTTATCACAAAAAACGACGAATTTAGCGATCATCCCCGATAGGCAATTTGGATTTTCATAAAATTCTGCAGCGATATCGTAAAGTTTATAGGACTCACAGCCCAATACGTTTTATATCCATTATAAACTGGGCGGTGGTCTTCTAAAGACCAAGCCAATTGGCCAGTTGAGGGGAACCCAAATGGGGATTATCAGCAGGTAGTTCTGTTGACTCACTGATCGGTCTTATTTCATTAGCCATTGAACTTTACTCGTCAAGACTGACGAATGAGTCTAGTCCAAAAACTGTAATCTTAGTCGCGAAATCCATGGAATCGTGTCTCCAGATAAGTGCCGTCGGAAAGGCGGGCAGAGATTTATTTACCATATTAATCGGTGGTGCGAGGGTACTCATAAGAAAAGTACAAGTAGCGATAGTCTAATCAGGTTGATAACCATAATAATAATGGGTCGGTTAATAAAGATTCTATAAAACGAGGCAATTACCAACTTATTAGGGTGTTCCAAAAAAGGAAAATGGTATACCATTTCATATATGAAAGGAAAAATTGATAGGGTATAAGTAAACAAGAGTATTTTTAATGAATGAATAAGAAATTTGACACATCCGAGTGCCGTAAACAACAAAATAGTACAAACAGAAGTTTTCGCGGAAATAATTCCCGAATATATTTTTTCGAATTTATGATGACGTTAAAAGCCCGAGTATCGGAATGCGCAAATTCTGGCGACTAAACTGTAAACATAAGCGATTGATGTAATCAATATCTTGAAGAGGCCCGTCAGACGGGCTGAATATCTGAGCAAAGTGCGATCCCCCTGGCACGCGTCTGGAGATCTCCATCTTCCACTCAAATCGTTGAGTCTGAAGTGCCACTGGAGGAATCGCCTAGGGTCTGTGACTATTCCAAGAGAGAGGTGTACATAGATCAAATAAGCTCAGATCCACAGAGGGCACAAAACGGATAATTGATTGCCACGCCACTTGGCCGGAGCATCCAAGCCAGCATCACCTCCACTTCTAGCTACTTAGCACTTCGAGTGCCGACTAGTTGGCAATTACTACTTATACTCGATACTCTCGGGTACCGGGTATCGGGTATGGGGTATCGGGGGCGACGATGGAGACGCAGCTCACGTACGCTCGGAAGCATTTTGAGCCGCGCATCTTTCTTTCGGCGCGTTTAAGCCGAGCTTGATCAGCCCAAATCGGTTATAAATAGACGACGCCCGGCGGAGGTCCAGCATTTGCAGCTCATCAGTCGGCGGAAGTGACTCTGGATAATAAGACCCAATATCGGATTTACCTTTTAACTCAATTGACCGTCCGTGTGCGGCTCAGCCAAGTGATTGTGGCAAGGACTTTTTGTGATTAAAGATTAAAGATTTAAAATATAAAGTGACTCAAAATGTTTGTGGAAAAAGTGGTGAGTGACAAAAGTTATAAATTATAACTTAAATTCATAACAAACCTAGACAAATCTGTAGAAAAAATTAAAATTTGTAAAGCACGAAAATATTTAGTGATGATTTACTAAGGATATAACCAACGAATTATATTATACGCGGAAAGCAAATAATCAGAATTTAAATAAAGTGTTCATTTAGGAGTACCAGAAATGGTCATATAAAATTTTAAATTGAAATAAAATTTGGAGAGCAACAAAGGATTTATTAGAGGATTGTAACCTTCATAAAATAAAGAAAATTGAAAAAAACGTTAAATTTAAAGGGCCAGTTAAAAAAATGTTTTATCTAAAACCATAAAGTAAAAAAAAAATAAAAAAAAAAAAAATAAAAATAACATTTAGAAAGAAGATAAAAAAATCGCTATTTTAAAGAAAATTAAAAAGCTAATATTTTTCTATTCATTCTAATTCCATTTTTACACTGAATTATCTCACCTGTCTTGGTTGATCAGTTTAAAGATGAAACATTTTTAACCGGAATTACTTTGGGGCGTTAGATTCCAGCGGGCCATCTTAACTCAACGAGTAGCATCTCGTTTCGGAAGACCATTATGATAATTTATGAAATTAGTGGTAAATAATCATGATGTATATTTATTAGTAAGCAGGTGCCAATTGGCGAGCAAACACGTGGGTTCTGCACACCTAGCAGCCTGGATATGCCGTGCCCAAAAAAAAGAAATAAAAATAAAAAGAAATAGAAGAGCGGAAGCCTTCTGGACGCTTCGCCGGTTTTTGGTTAAATATTGAGCTGATTAAACAAAGATATTGGGGGTTGTTGGACCTTGTGTTCGATCCCCTTGAGAGTTCCTAATTGCGAACTATTTTCGGGGCAACAGCAGGCGTGGGCGTTATGGATCAGATTGAAACTCGGTTTCCTTCTACAGTATCTACTACTAAATCTAACGAGGCATCAGAACAAATTGTGAGATTAACCGCTTCATGCCGAGATTCGATATTCGGCAACTGGGCACCATGCCCGCCAATACCGCTGGTCTGTGGAAGCGGGTGACCTTTCTGCTGGCACTTCCGGCCATCGGCCTGTGCGCCCTAAATGCCTTTTCCGGCCACAAGCATGTTGAAAGGGAGCCGTTCGCCAAGTACGAGTATATGAGGCGCAGGACCAAGCGGTTTCCCTGGGGAGATGGCAATCGCAGCCTGTTCCACAATTCGGAGGTAAACGCTTTGCCCGAGGGCTACGAGGATGAGGTGGCTGAAGAGGACTGATATCGTTTTTCCTAACATTTTTCCCATGGTGAGAGAGAGAGATCATTGTATTTGATTTCTCCATGATATAATTTTATCCCCTTAGAACATCCTTTGGTAAATTGGTCTTAAGACTTGTGACCCCTCGTTTGCAGATTCTTTGCAAGTAATAAATTCATCATTGAGATCTGAGTCAGCTTGTGGTTTTACTTGACCATGAAACCTGTCGCATATGGTATATGGCTAATGGTTCAGAACCAAACAATGAGTTATGGGAAGGGGTGATGATTTGTGTGGGAACTGGCCAACAAAAGCCTGTCCCTGGAATTTCGGTGATATTTCGGCGATCATCATTTGTCATGTTTTGTGCCTTTGCCCATCGTAACCTGTTGCACCACTGACACGAAAAAAAAAACCAAAGCAAAGTAACACGTACAGCGAGAGGTGCTTTAATCGATCTTTCGGGCACACGTACATACATATCTGTTTCGATGCGAAAGATCGCATCGCATCGCTCATACGCCGTGTTGGCCCAAGCAATTCACACCGCAGTTAGATACATAACTTATACTTTCGTTGCGATTACGATTACGATAGCGTGTGTGTGTTTGCCGAAAAACTTGCGACACGCGGCAAGGGCAAGTCCAAGTACTCCAAGCTGCCAAGCTTTCAAGTACGAATATCTAAGTGCTCCGAGATGCCAGTTAATTAGACTCCAAATACCGCGAATAGTGCGTAGCTGATGAAGTGTGCTCAAGAGCCTGGGTTCTCGATAGCAAACCAAATATTGACCTATGTAAGCAATTATGCACCTGACTTATCTCTACCCCTCTTCCATTTCCAGCTAGAACGAGCCACCAAGTTGGAGCTGTGCTCGATCCTGATCCTCGTGGTCATTAGTCTGAGCATCTACACCTTTTACGCCACCCTGAACTCCTATCTGAGATCGGTGCTTCTCTCGCTGAGACTCACGGGTCCACCATCTCTGCCTTTTTTGGGCAACTGCATGCTGGTCACCGATAAGAATGGTAAGATCAAGATTTCAAAAATTATTTAAAATCGTTTTCAACCGCTAAACTACAGAAATCTCATTCAAGAAAATATTAAATGAAATTCTTTAACTATTTGGTTGGAATTTGGTGTGGAGAGATTTGTGTTTACAACCTCTTATAAAGAATTAAATCAGTAATTTTTTCCCATAATCCTCATCTTGCAGTGATGCGAAAATGTGCAGGCAAGGCCTTCGATCTATATGGCTCCCTAGTGCGGATATGGGTGCTATTCTTCCCCTTTTTTGCCGTTCTGGAGCCGGAGGATCTGCAGGTCATACTCTCCTCCAAGAAGCACACCAACAAAGTCTTCTTCTACCGGCTGATGCACAATTTTCTGGGAGATGGCCTGATAACCAGCAGTGGGTCCAAGTGGAGCAATCATCGCCGTCTCATCCAGCCGGCTTTTCATCACAACCTGCTGGAGAAGTTCATAGACACCTTTGTGGATGCCTCGCAGTCGCTGTACGAGAACCTGGATGCCTCCGCCGTGGGCACAGAGATCAATATCGCTAAATATGTGAACAGTTGCGTTCTGGATATACTAAATGGTGGGTCTCCAAAGGAATTTATACCCATTATATCTCTACCTAATCTTTAAACCCCTCACAGAAGCCGTTTTGGGTGTGCCCATCAAGAAGAGGGGCCAGGATGCGGTCAGCATGGAGGATTCACCCTTCCGCCAGGGCAAGCTCATGATGCCCACGCGGTTTACGCATCCCTGGCTGCTGCTCGATGGGATCTACCACTGGACGAAGATGGCCAACGATGAGCTGAACCAGAAGAAGCGGCTCAACGACTTCACCCGCCAGATGATCCAGCGACGTCGGCAGATCCAGAACAATAACAATGGAAGCGGGGAGCGAAAGTGCCTGCTGGACCACATGATCGAGATCTCCGAGAGCAATCCGGACTTCACGGAGGAGGATATCGTGAACGAGGCCTGCACCTTCATGCTGGCTGGCCAGGATTCAGTGGGCGCCGCGGTGGCCTTCACCCTCTTTCTGCTCACCCAGAATCCCGAGTGCCAGGAACGCTGTCTCCAGGAGCTGGAGACTATCTTTGGGGGTAGCAACCGAGCGCCCTCGATGAGCGATCTGCACGAGATGCGCTACATGGAGATGTGCATCAAGGAGGCACTGCGTCTGTATCCCAGTGTTCCGCTGATTGCCCGCAAACTGGGCGAGGAGGTTCGTCTGGCGAAGCACACTTTGCCCGCCGGCAGCAACGTCTTCATCTGCCCCTATGCTACCCATCGTCTGGCCCGGATCTATCCAGATCCGGAGAGGTTCCTGCCAGAGCGATTTTCGCCGGAGAACTCGGAGAACCGTCATCCCTACGCCTTCATTCCGTTTAGCGCCGGACCGAGATATTGCATTGGCAACCGCTTCGCCATCATGGAGATCAAGACCATTGTGTCTCGGTTGCTCCGCAGCTTCCAGCTGCTCCCGGTGACCGGAAAGACCACCATTGCGGCCACCTTTAGGATCACCCTGAGAGCCTCCGGGGGTCTGTGGGTGCGCCTAAAGCCCCGCGATCATCCGATCATCGATCACTGATCACTGATCGTTTTTCGTTACATTAACTTTAATTAGTACGGTAAATATGTATATAAATCGATACAATAATTTAAACACTTAGCTTCCTCTAGCCTAAGTACATTTCCTCTGACTGGAGGGAGTGCATCCATCCATCCGCTGGGATGGCGACATATCCTACTGTGAGTGGGTGTGTGTGTGCGGGTCTGTCTGTATTTTGGATCCTGGATTGTAGTCGCTTCGCAATCGCTTCATATTCGAGTGTTCGTAGAGTTTCTCTGGGGTTTTCCGTTGCCTAAACAATGCTATATCTGCTATATCTGTAATAAAGTTATGCTGGTCGGCCATTAACCGACTTAATCTAGGACGTGATATGCTGCGTTTCGTTGTTGAATCGGTTGATGAGACGTCTGGCGCGTGATTCGCGATTTGTCTCCGTGTTCGCTAGATTGCCATTGCCATTACTGCTGCTTTTGCCATTGCCGAATTGCCGCTGAGCACTGGCCACCGTCTGATGTTGGGCCAGTCGCTCGGCGGCCTCACGGACACGTTGGCTCATCAGCCGCGTCGGCGTGGCGGATCGCTGGGGCAGCGGGGAACTGGGCATGGATCGCGCCTGAGGAGGTTTGCCTTTGGAGGATCCACTGGGCAGGCTGGAACCGGTGCCGGTGCCTCTTCCAGTTCTCCCCGACTCCTCTGCTGTAAAATGATAAGAAAGGGGGTTAGTAATGCTGGAGTTATGAAAGATGGGACCTAAACGGATCTCAAAGTAAGGATCATGATCATAAAGGAAGGTTTTCCTATGAATATGCTGTTAAATATCATTCCGCTAACTGATTTTTTTTAAACAATGGGTTACTTTTTAAAAACAAATGGAGTATGGCTGTATAGATATTGACCTATATCTTATTAAAATTAAACTTGAGTATTTGGGAAAATAAAATGGATAAAGCCAGCATAGAAATGTTACGTCAAGTTAATTTTGTAAAAAGGAAGTAGGGATAAGAATTAAAGTTATTTAGTAGCAATTATACAAATTATCAGATTAGTCTCCTCTTCAAAAATTAATAAGTTAAAAACCCTAGGCAATACTTTAAAGATCCGTTTCGGGCCATGAACAAAAGTTACTTCTACTGATGCGTCCCACACTCGCCACCTTGGCTATTTTGAAGGGCTCAAAGGCAAGCGGAGGTTTGTTAGCAGCGGATGCGGATGCAGAAGCAGGAGCAGGGGCAACCTGGAACCTGTCCTTCAGCTGGGACACCTTCAGCTTGGACTCACACAGAGGCTTGACTTGGGCCTTGGACTTTGGTTTCTCCCGGGCGGCGCTGTCCTCCAGTGACTTTTTGCGCATCTTGATGGTGTTGGTAAAGTCGGAGCGCATGATGGCCTCACTGCCCTTGGTGGGCAGTTCCAGGGTGACGGGATGGAGCTCCGTGTCCGGAACCACTGCTGGTGAGGAGGTGCTCGCCTTGGCTATCGCCTCCAGCTTTGACTTGGCCAACGAGAGCAGGAGTGTCTCCTGGGCGCCACTGCAATTGGAGCACTCGCTGTAACCGGAGTCACTTCGTTCACTGCACTGTGACTTATCGCGCAGCTTGAGAACGGTACGCTTCTCCACTGGCGGCATCTCCACGCTGAAGTCGTCCTCCTCCTCGTGGAGGGAGGTCATCTGGGAGCTCATCCCACTGCCAATGGGGGTCAGCATGCCCAGTCCCGAAATCGAGGGCCTTGGACTACTCAGTGCTCCCATGGCAATGGCAGAGTTCCTGCGCGACACCGACAAATTGGCCATGCGACCCAGAGCACGGATGGCATTACCCGTTTTCTGGAGGATTAGCAGGAGCAGCAGCAGCAGAAAGCGGGGTTAAGAAGGTAGCAGCACTGGGTTAGGATCTTAAAGAGCAGTGGGCTTGGAGCTTTTACTAACCTGCCACTTGCGCCGAATGATGAACTTCTTCAGCTTGTCCGTGCAGATCTTGTTATTGCTGAGATTGTCGTCGTGGCGCTGGCACAACCACTTGGACTCCAGGCACTGCTGGGCGGTCAGGCGCTCCTCCTTCCGGTGAACCAGTAACTGTGAGATAAAGTCCTTGGCCTCCTGGGAACTATTAAAAAGGGGTTTACATAAGTAAGGGATACGGATAGAATGTAATTTTCATTTGTGTTAAAAACAGGGATCGTAAATAATCATTATTTGAGATATTTGGTTTAAAACGTCAAAAATAACGTTCTTTTTACTCTTGTCCACAAAGTATATGCATTTCAACAAATCTGTAAAGCAAATTAACTGTTATTTGTTCATGTCTATAAAGTGCATAGAAACCAGTTAAATTGTTGATTAAAACTTGTAAAAAACTCAGTAGGTCTTTTAAAATAAAAATCTCAAATAATGATTATTTACGGTCCCTGGTTAAAAACACAGTGTGTAAAAATCACGTCGTGTTAATAACACATTGTGTAAAAAACACAAGGGAGCTGTGTGTGTTGATAATTATTTTTCAAATTTTAACACTTTTGTATTTAACACACATGTCAACAATATTGCTCACATTGTAAAATAAAATTTTTCATGTTTTTAACATATGTGTTTAATTCCGAACCCTACTATATTCTATAACTTACACGCAGTCAAAGGCCTCGTCATCGTAGTCGTAATCCGCTCTTGTAATATTCGAAAAGGTTTCCACATCGGTGTCGCCCATAAAAGGTGAGAGACCCGAGAGTCTGGAAAAGATCAGAGTTACTAAACTAATCAATAACCAAGATGATTAACCTACAGCACATAGCAAATGACGCCCACACTCCACATGTCCGACTTGAAGCCTATGGGCTCGTAACTGATGATCTCCGGTGGTATAAACTCGGGGGTTCCGAAGAGAACTCGGACTGGGGCTTTTGTATCCAGCCGTTGGGCCAGGCCAAAGTCAATGATCTTGATCTGGTGGCTGGTGCGGGTATGACACATAATGTTCTCGGGCTTCAGGTCCAAGTGCACCACACTCTGGCCGTGCATGTAGGCCACTCCATCGCACACCTGTCGCAGGAACAGAATGCAGTCCATTTCGGTCAAGGTGAAGTCGTCAGCGACTACCCGTTCAAATAGTTCACCGCCAGTGATGCTAGGGGAATCATACAAGTTTAGTCGGGGGATCCTTTTCTATAGTTAATCCTCTATACTCACTATTCCATCACCATGACAATCTCCCTGGGACTCTCGAAGGAGGCGGCCAGCTGAAGCAGCTTCGGATGCTGCAGCGAACGCATGATGGAGATTTCCTCGAGCACCTTCTGCCGATCCTGCGACTTGATGCACTTGATCACCTTGGCGGCCAGCAGCTGCTCCGGCTGACCGCGCTCCTGCACCTTGTAGACGATGCCAAAGCGTCCCTTGCCCAGCTCCTCGATGATCTCGAATCGTGACTTGAAGTCTCCGCCGGACTGGACGCTCACCGACTGACCGAAATGATCGGTGACATCGGATGTGGTACCTCTCTGAGGTTTGCTAGTGATCTGCACCAGTTCGCTGGCCTGGCCGGGTTCACTGCGTCCATGGATGTTCTCGGCACGAACCCGGAAGCGGTACTGCATCTGTGGCTGCAGGTTTTTCACAGTGTAGGCCAAAGTGTCCACCACGCGGGTCACCAGCTGCCAGCTGTCCGTATCACAATCCTCACCAATGGTCTGCTTCTCAATGCTAGAGGTTTGGAAAAGGATGGGGGTAAGTAATAATTAAGGGTAATATTTCTAGATTCTCACATAAAGCCCGTGATCATACAGCCCCCGTCGTAGGGTGGACCACACCAGGCCACCGCCACGCGATCTGGTCCCAGGGAGACGCTGGGTTGTCCGCTCGGTGGCTCCGGAGGTCCTTCCACTGCCACCGAGGCAGCCGAGGCCTCCACGCCGTAGTCGCTCATCACCTCCACCGTGTACTTGCCACTGTCATCCGCCGAGATGTCCGTGATGTAGAGCGTCGACTGTTGGCCCGTCGTCCGGATCGTCACATTGGAGCTCTCAACAATGGGATGACACTGTGGGTGAAAGAGAGATTTGTGTGAGAAATGGAGAAACACACTGGGGAAAACATATCTGAGGTTTTGGGTAAAAGTGTAACCCAAAGCTATAAAATATATCGATGTGAAACGTAGATCGATTTTACATTATTTAAGATCAATTTTAATTTTATATGTGGCTAGGTTAATTTGACCTGGTCGAAAAGGGTATTTTATGTAAAACCGATATGGGTTTTTCATAACCTGTGTATAACTATAAAATATACATTAAAAAAGGTTACGAAATAATACTCGTTTAGATAAAGAATTAAAAGGATAAATGAAAGAAAAATTGGTATTCAAAAAGTATGCAACAAAAAATTTGTTTTTATATTACCCCTTACAACATATATTCGAAGTAAAGATTAATTGATTTTCACAATTTTTTTATCTGTGTAAAATTTATGTACTTTCTTCTCCAAAAATATTGTTTACCTAGCCTTAAGTGTGAAAATTAGATAAATTTGGTGCCTCTTGCAGATAAAAGAATGACGAATTACTCAATTTCGGGTTGATTTATTTTGGTAGTGTACTTAAAGCTCTGTTGGACAACCTTCGCTGTTGCGGCTCGCCCAGTATTTGCGGTTTGCAACCATTACGTAGCCAGTCTAGGCAACCCAACTGGCCCAGCAAAACTCAAGCCCAACCGAACGGCACCGCAAACTGATCGTGACATAGTCACAATCACAGACAGAGACTGAGACTGAGACCCAGGCGAAATGCCCAAAGCGAGACAGTGAGCTATCGAGATAGGGTGCAGAGTGGGCTTATGGCTAAAGATAAAGAATGTGGGATATGGATCCATAATCCCCGGGTCTGCCTGGCCAAATTGGGTCAAGATTGCACAACACAACTCGAAACCGGACCAATTACCATAAGCCTACTGCCTCGCAATGATATGGGTATCTTATATGATAATTTTACCCTCCCTTTTGAGGACTTACCGCTTTGTACCAGATGACTTGGGTGCCCGGGAATGGCTCGTAGCGGACGCTCAGCCGAACATGGCCACCGATTAGGGCGGTGCAGTCCTCGGGGCGTGTCAAAATGCAGCTTCTGGCCGCCAGCGAGGAACCGGAGCTGTTGCCCCTGATGGCGGGCAGAACCAGGAGGCTGGTGTAGCTGCGGGTGGCGGGAATGCGCCGCGTTTCCGCCTGGGGATGCTTCACCTGCAGACAGATCTCTCCGCTCCTTGCGGCAGTGACGTCACGCATGCGCAGCAGCCGAATGCCGTTCTCTGGATATGACTCCAACTGGAAAGAACATATGGAAGTTTAGCTAGAAGCCTTATATACACTGGGGAAAAATATATTAATTTAGGTAATAAAAACCTTCATTAAAGAATTATGGCTTCTTTAAGTGAACAATATTTGTGAGCCTTCTAAAAGCTTTATTAATTGAAATTTTATTAAGCCATTAAAATCATTAAGCATTGTTGTCTTCATTATTTTGGTTTGAAAAATATCTAGTAGTGTATTAAAAAGCGAATAAGGGAAATTGGTTCCATCAAATATTTAATTTTCTGATAATTGGCCTAAAAGTGTGAAATGTTAAATGTGGAATAAACAATTTTTACTGCTCTTTGCTTAAGAAATCTAAATCATAAATACTGAAATACATGGGTTATAAAAACTTATATCCATTTCAACACAATCTATTTGCTATTCTGGTTACTGAGGTTACGTTTGTTTGTTGATGGTTAAAAGATAAATATGAAAGTTATGAGCGTAAGTGATTAATGGTACTAAGATATTTTTAAAAAATGATATGAAAGATAAATTTGACTCAATCTTTCACAAAATATTGGAACTGTAATAATACTTGCTATTATTATTATTTATTAGTTTATATACTTTTTTTTAACAACTTTATGATCTCTTTAGGATAAGCGGTAAATTCCAATGATTTAATAACTTCACTTCTGTTTACCGCTTAAGCAACAGAATCGCGGGAATGTTTTTCCCTGTGTAGTCCGTTCACATGGGTAAACAATTATATAGTGTATGCACAAGTGTCTGGAGAGGGAGCGACCTATCCGATCCGGGTGCGATCGAGGCAGGGTGACGCGACGCCAACTGAGGTTGCTATGGAACTGAACGGCCTCTCCGTGGCACGCACCAATTAAGCACCGCCAAACGGAATTCCATGAGCGGACTAGCGAACGATCGTGACAATGACACTTTCACGCCCGCTCTCATTTTCATTGGAGCACAAACCTTATCGAAGGGGTTTAGTTATATAGGGCTTAGACCGCCCGAATGCCAGGCGATATTGATACACTCGTAAATATTGATGCAAATGCAATCCAAATGCTTCGCCTACCTGTGACATTTTGTCACGCCTTTGGGTTTCGACTGAGATTCCGATTCCGATTGAGATAGAGATTGGGACTTTGATTTTCCAAGCATCTGGATTCGGGGGGTATCTGATTTTCGGGGCTTTTAAAACCGGGGAACTGAGGAGACCGAGGAAACCGAGATGTGCGCCGCTTGAGCGCCGACAAGCGAATGCTCCCCCAGCAAAGGCAACATCGTTGGCATGCAGCTCGCCTGCCGCCGTATTTCAATCTTTTGATTTCGCTTTTGGGCCTCCCATATGTATGGCTTATGCAAATGAGCATGCTCTCAGACACTTTGACTCTGACCAGATATATACACAATTATTATTATTGTTTTCTCCGCCGAAAGTGCGAACAAGCAGCCTGCGGCAAGGCAAGAGTTTAAACTTTAGAGTGAAGAGCTCTGTTTCTGCGTTTGTGGGCCAATCTCTCTGTTGTGGTTTTTATTACGACAATTACGCATACGCACCGTCATGTTAAGTGAGTCATCCGAATGGGCCAAAAGCTGGCCGTTGAGGTACCATTCGGCTTCCGCTTGGCAGGGGAAAACACGGGCATAGAACAGGGCTTCCTCGCCGGAGCCACAGACCACCGGAAGTGGGGATTTCAGAAGCTGGACACACTCCTCATCCTCCCTACGAAGATCCCGCTCCCGAACGCACAGCTCCCCGCTGCTGCTGCAATCGCATTCGCTGAAGTTGGTGGAGTTTATAGAGTTCCAAGAGGAGGTGGAGTCACTGGTAAACACCTGACAGCTGTAGATGCCCGAGTCAATGTCGAAGGCGTCGTTGATTCGCAGGCACAGTCGTCCATTGCCGTGATCAATGTAACTGCAATGAGCGGTAATAAAAGTACGATAAATAGTTGTCATTGCGTATGGAGAATACTCGTATAAAGGGGGAAAAAAAAAGCGACGTTGTTATTCAATCGAAGCTAATCGTTTGAAAATGGGTGCTTATAAAACACTCTGTTTGCGGTCAGCACATTTACATTGTTCTCATAAATTAACTGAAGTGAACATTATTACAAAATTGTAGGTTTAAACGTTTCGATGAATTGGGAGAACTAGACTGGTCGAGGTAAGACATGAATCTTCTGATAATACTGTGTTACAAAATTACCAAGATTACATTAACTATATAACAACATTTTAAATAAAATCTGCTCTTAAAGGAAAATTTTCATATCTGTTTCTTAATAAACAAGAGAGAACGGGTGCCCCGACTATTAGATACCCGTTACTCAGCTTAAGGTAGTGCGAGGGAGATGGAGATATGATGGAGATGATCGCGCATAACTTTTTAACAAATGGTCCGATTTGAAAAATTTCTCCTACATTTCGATAGGTATTGATAAACACAATTCAACTGCATTTTTACTTTTCCGAAATCTTTAAAGGCGTAGGCGCCAGATACCTTTTAAAATCGCGTAAGACCTTGATTAAGAATATTATTTATAGGGTCAAATATGCTTCCTTCTAGCTGTTACATACTTTTGCACGAATACAATATACCCTTTTACTCTACGAGTAACGGGTATAAAAATAAGAAGGGGGTCTACTCCATCGTATTTATAAACGTAATTTCCGATCAATTACAGATCTCCCCCAACAGCCTTCAGATACTTACTTGAACTCATCGCTGTCCGGTAGAATTTCGCCATTTCGCAGCCAAACGTAGCTGTAGGGCACATCGCAGTCGATGGCGCAGCACAGATCGATCACCTCGCCCTCCAGCGATTTGGTAATCTCAGGCAGTGGTTCCGCGATGACGGCACGGCGTCTTGGAATCTCCGTGTTCGGTTCGTGGAAGGTGACTGTGGTGGAACTGATCAGGGGATCGTGGTCGCCGCTAAAGATGCAGGTGTACAGGCCCTCGTCCTCACGCGTCACATTGTCCACGATCAGCAGGGCCATCGATTCCTCCTCCTGCAGCAGGATGTGCACTCGCTCCGACGCCTCAAGCTCCACATTGTTGTGGTAGAATCTCACCGAGGGCACCGAGGAGCCCCGATAGCCGCTTGCCAGAGCCATGCGTCCGCCAATTGCTGTTGGAGTAAGTAAGTAAGTAGGTAAGCAAGAAAGTAAGAAAGTAAGTTAGAAAGTAAGTAGGTAAGTAAGTAAGTAAGTTAGAAAGTAAGTATGTAAGTAAGTAAGTAAGTATGTAACAAAGTAAGTAAGTAAGTAAGTAAATAAGTAAGAAAGTAAGTAAATAAGTAAGAAAGTAAGAAAGTAAGTTAGAAAATTAGAAAGTAAGTAATTAAGTAAGTAGGAAAGTAAGTAAGTAAGTAAGTAAGTAAGTAAGTATGTAAGTAAGTAAGTACGTAAGTAAGTAAGTAAGCAAGTAAAAAATTAATAAGGTTAATAAGTGTAAGTAAGTAAGGTAGAGGGTAAGTAATTAAGTTAGTGAGTAAGTAAGTTAACAAGTAAGTAAGTAAGTTAGAAAGTAAGTAAGACATTAAGTTAGGAAATTTAAAAAATCACATCTTAGTTATAATATTTCCTAATATTATTAACAACTGTTGGACTTCAACTGTTATATTCAAGTGCCAAGAGAGTGTAGCTTATTCTTATTTCACCCACCTGTGGATGGACCCATGATGCGTCTGTACAAATGGGCATTTCGGCGGGAGGAGGAGGCGCGCACACTGCGCACGGAGGGCGACTTGGAGTAGCGGGAGCTGCGGATGACATCCAGACGGGCGGTGGCCTCGATCCGCCCGAAGTCGTTCTCCAGGGTGACGCGATACAGGCCGGCATCGTCGAAGGACACCTCATCGATCTCGATGATGCGCAGGTCGTCGATCTCCTTGACGGCAATGCGCGGCGTGGGCGTGACAATCAGCCCGTCCTTGTCCCAGGTGGCCCACGGTGTGGGATGTCCGGAGATGGCGCACTGGAAGCGCACGCTGTCGCCCTCCTCGACCACGCGATTGTAGGGAATGGCGAGGAACTTGGGCGCAGTGATGGCATTCCTGGCGTCGCTTCGCCTGCGCTCCGAAATTCCGCTCAAATCGATGCTGCTGGTGCGATAGGACAAGCGCAGGGGGGAGAAGCTCCGGGCGGGCGTCGATCTCGGCGTGGAACGGGGCGTGGAGTGGGCGGAGAGGAGGCCGCTGGGACGCGTGAGCTGGCGACTCAACATATTCTCCTTCTCCTCGGGCACATCGACGATTATGCAGGCGGAGGAGAGGCTGCGGCCCACCGAATTCTTGGCCACGCAAGTGTACTCGCCCTCGTCCTCGGGATACACGCGCGGAATGCTCAGCGTGGCCTTGGTGCCGTCGAAGGACATCACGTAGTCCCGATCGCTGGGCACAACATGCCCGTCCTTCTCCCAAATGATGAATGGCTCCGGATCGGCCTCGACATGGCACTCCAGCGATATCGCATCCCCGTCGCAACAGCGCAGGTTTCGCAAGTTGCGAACAAATCGGGGAAGGGTCTCGATGTTGCTGTTGAATATTTGTATTGATTAAATTACTTAATACTTGTGTGGTTGAGGATGAACTCACCCATGCCTGGTATGCACTTTATCCATGCGGCTTTTGTTGAGTATATCTAAAGAAGGCAAAGATTCATTAATTTTCAATATGTATATAAAATGATAAGAATTCATTTTGAATTTTGGCGCCTGCGGGTTAGTGTCTTTGCTAAGGAATCGATAGCCCATAGCACCAGTGTTGATTTTCGTGAAATCGTTTTTGTCCCATCTCTAATGCTTATTTTTAGCAATTGTTTTTTTTCCGCATTCTCCTCGTTAATTTTAATTTTCTAAAATGAGGGGCATTATTATCGTGCCCATGGACTTGGAGCCCGGCTTCCGCAAGGCGGACATACACAATATACCCGCTCTGAATAGCGGAATGGTGTTTAATTTCTGCCTATCCGCCGCCTCTGAGAAATCAAAACAAATGTGAGTGCCGTCCCTTTCGCACTTGCGGACTAGCGTGTTAAATATATTCCATTTCTCCCCACAGGTCCACGGATAAAAGTGATCTCCTGACGGATTACGTCCAGATGCGGAGACATAACGACATGTGCGAACTAAAGGGACTCGTATTCTCCGCCTCCGACTTTGCCAACACAGAAACCCACGCCAATGTGGCGCTCAAGGTCGCGGAAAAGGCCCGGATCATCACGGATGGCCAGTGCAGCCTGTGCCCCACTTCTGGTGAGGATTACCCTTTACATATCTAGAATATCTAGTTCATTATGTGTAATCCCTTTTAGGTACCTGCGCCCACATCGTGGCCTTCACCTTTTGGCTGCTCAACAAGAGCAGCGATCGAAATCCCTCGGCCGTGGTGGAGTTTTGGGGCCACGAACTGGAAAACCTGGTGCAGCCGGAGCCCACATCGGCCACGCGGATCTGTGATATAATACCCAAGGACGAGGTGCGATTAGAGAGCGAACAGAACGCGCAGGAGCTGAGCGCCAGCGAGGAACAGGCTTTCCTGCAGACCGTTCTCGAGGAACTGGGTAACTGTGGCCGGGATTCCGCCCTCTACCGCCAGTGTGTGGACACCAGCGACGAGTTCGAGCCCCTGTTCGTGCACCATGCGCTGCTCCGGGCAGCAGAGTACAACATCGTTGATCTGCCCAGCTATGTGCAGCACACCGAACAACTGGCACAGACTGGAATCATCGAGAACCTCTACATTGTGACACGAAACCAGTACAAATCGCGTTTGTGGGTGGAGGTGCAGTACATGCGCATCCGTTGCTCCATGATGCACCTGATCATTAACCGCAAGAGTGCCGAGGATGACGATCAGATCTTCAACATGATGTTCTGCAAGGGACGGGACAGGAACAACGAAGATCGCATGCAGCAGAAGCAGCACAAGCGATTCATATTGAAGCAGACAGAGAAGCTGGAGAACAAGAAGTACGTCGAGTGCGGACTGATTCTCCACGAGAGCTTCCCCTTTCTGTGCGCCGCTCCCGATGGCATCACGGACGACCACATTGTCGAAATCAAATCGCCAAAGACTGAGGAGGACTTCGAAAAGTACCTCGAGGCCCGCGAATCGATAGCACCCAAGTACATGGCCCAGATACAGATCCAGATGTTTGCGGCCAACGTGAAAAAGGCGCTCTACTGTGTGCTGAGTCCAACGTTCGAGATCAACGGAGCTCTGCACTACGTTTGGGTGCAGGCAGATCCGGAATTCGTCTCCAGTTTGCTGACCATGGCCGAGGAGTTCTGGCGCGACATAGTCTTCCCCCGCCTAGTGAATATCTACCCGCAGTTCGGTTAATAAATAGACTGTCACTTACTAGAGCCCTGCGTGAATCATTCAATTTTTGATTAGTTTAATTTAATTCTATGTGAAAAAATTGAATGTTTTTCTAATTCATTTCGAATTGAATGAATCAATGAATAATTTTTATGGATTTTTTGAATTTGCCAGATTTTTGTGTGCTTTCTTTTGAGAACAAAAAGTGGAACATTTTTAACAAATCATTGTTAACTGCTTAGAAAATAAAATTCATGCAGATCTAATCACAAAATTATGGTCTTTCTTCTTCAATAGAAATTGGCGTTTGAATTATTTCGGAATTCATGCCATTCATTCATTCAATTCTATTAAACCCAAAATTTAAATTCATTAAATTCTGTTAAACTCAAAATTCTAATTTCATATAGAAGGAAAAATTCAAAATAATTCAGTGCTCTATCACTTACCTTTGGCGAATATTTGTAGCGATATTACAGCCTTGGCCTCGCCATGGCAATTGCTGGCTATCACGGAATAGGTGCCGGTGAAGTCCAACTTGGCGCTGGGTATCTCCAGTCTGTACTCGGGTCCGTCTCCGATGCGCCGGAAGTGGGGCGCGTCCTTGTAGTACTCCGGCTGCGGGCGAAAGAAACGAGAGGTTGGATGACTCAAGGTCACGTCGCTTCGATGAGCTTCGTCTATAAGGACTTGTGCGGCTGTCGCAGATCATGAATCACGACTGTCTTTATACAAATATCGGTGCCGTTGACGCGGTCCAGTCTCCGCTGTCGTTGTTATTATTGTGTTAAGCTTATAACCATATAAGCACAAAATTCAGTTTCGAGACTGTCGAATAGGAAAACTGGTAATGGGTATACGTTGCCCACCCTGACCTCCTACTCCTCCGGCTTCTCCTGCCTGCCTGCTCGCTTCCTTGGTCGCCAGTGCACGACAGTGGCTAATAATATATATTTTTTTTATTTTTGCGCTTTTTTCCTTTTTGGCTCGCGTAATTGTTTGTTGCGAACAAGCCTGTTATTTGATATGGGTTGAACTTGAATTAGCGTTTGACAGCGAATCGGATTTGTAAGATCTGTGCTCTTGTATAACGCGCACCGTTTCAGTATGACGCACTTGTCCGTAATCCGAGCCAGCACTCTATTCTTCACGTGCTTTTGTAGCCACTTTGTTGCCGTATCGGGTTGCTAGCTGGTTACCTTTTCGGAAGGGATGCTCCGCTTGTTTGGACACTTTGTTCGCGCACTCGCGGATCAATCAAAAAAAATTCTATCCGCGCGAGCAACTGCAGCAACTCAAAAAAACTGTGTCTGGCCCACTGGGAGTTGCCTTTTTATAGTCTAGTTGAGCGGAACTTATGTGCATTTGCACTTCCTGATGCCAGTAGGGCCCACGTTGCTGGTGTTCACTGGTGAACTTGAGCCTCTGATAAAGCAACTAGTTTGGAAGCGAGAGGAGGTAGTGATTGGACGACCCACATTTGCTGGCGCCGCGATTGCTACTGACTAACTGCGCATGTGCAACAAGCTGACTCTCGCCAAAAACGTCACATACTCACATTCAGAAAATCGCGCAGCCAAACGACTTCGGGCTTGGGATCGCCAACCACCTCGCAGAATATGATGACGTTGTCGCCCTCGTAGGCTTCGCTGGATCGCGGCTTCACCACGAATAGGGGCTCCTTGGAATAACTGGGGAGAAAGAAATCTTTATTTAATAGTGTCTAAAAAGTAGGTCGGGTTTATATTACTAGTTATGATATTTTTGAAACCAACTAAAATTAAGTGTTTTCTTTTTGTTTCATCTGAATAAATTGGTAAATAAAATACTGGTTGTTTTAATTATTTATTTTTGTAAGCGAAGTTTATAAAACTAATGCTGTTTGTTTTATTTCAACGAATTGTTTTAAAATGTACTTAAATACAAGATTAAAGTTAAGTTATGTTTGTAAAGTTCGAACTTATTAAGCGTTCCAACTTTTAGTATATAACAAATTCCCTATTTAAATAATTACTTTTGTTTAAGAATAAATAAAAAATAATAAAATAAATATATATAAATTATTTCTAATTAACATATTTTTTAAAATGAAAATTATTAATCCGTTCACCACAGATTACACTCTTTGAGTGTGAGGGGACATCCAAAAGCTCTATTAAACGGGTCGTAACTTTTTACAATTTGATGTAAACGCAACGGACGTTTGTCGTGTTTAATAACCTCACTTCCCGAGTAGCCATCTGTGCAAAATAATTGCGCCAGATTTAGGAAGAAGATCTTTTCCAAGTTGATATCATTGAACGTGGTGTCTTTTTGGCGGTTTCTGGAGGAATACGTAGAGTATGCCAGCTTAGCACCTTCAATATCCGCCACGCGTTCTTCGAGAAACTCCGCGTGTGCCGATGGCGTGCATCATCTCATGGGCCAGAGTGAATCCCATCAGGCTGTACTTGAACACATCCTGGCTGTCCGAAGTGAAGAACGGCTCCTGCAGGAGGGCATAGGGCATTATAATCAAGTTTTTGCCAATCAAGTAGTATGCGCTGGTCGGTCCCTTAAAATCCATGTTCATATATTCAAAGGGTCTTGAAGACGACTCTTGAAACAGTTGATTCATATGCTTTCGTGTCCGAAACTGAAGAAGCTTAAGCTGAACTCGACCATAGTCAAGATCGGCCGAGGGAATCTCTAGATCTTCGTAGTAGCGACTGATAAAGGTCCTGTGGTCGAGGTCTCTAGGCATGTTTCCAATATTGAGGACTAAAGCTTTAACCTTCTCGATCACCGCTTTTTTATGATCGGCGGACAGCCCAAGGCGATTGCGGTTAATTTGATCAAGTAACTGTTGGCGCAACTGGTCAAAAATATGCTCCACTTCCTGGATATTCTGCTGCAGCGTTTCGGGATGTTGGAAGTGTTCCTTGTAGAGAAGGTTCGATGCTAGATTCATGTTGCGGTTCAAGTCACTCAGGCATTTAAGAGAATCTCCACCCTCCAGAGTGTTCTTCTCCACATAGAGGACGAATCGGATCATTAAGTAGTTAGCCAACAGCTCGGCATCAACGGATTCGATCCACTTCTTAAGAACTGTAAAGTATTTGAAGTTCTTGACAAAGACCCCAAATCGAGGTGAAACAGGGTGGCCAACTAATGACTCGAAGAACTTTTGCCAATCGAGACCGGTTCTCCATTCGATATATTCTACTCTCAGAAATTGCATTTCCATGTCTTTATCTTCCGCTTCTGCTAGGTCGTTTAAAGCCTTTTCCAGCTTCTGTAGCTTTTGTAAGGGTATCGAACTCAGGCCAAAGAGAGTTTTAACTGAATCTTTGTTCAAGAGATGTAAATCTTTCTGGAAACTTGGCTTACTTAGTTTTAGTAAAGAATCGTGCGTGACCTCAACGTTTATTAAAACATTGGATAGGCCGTGGCGATGCAAAATCGCCAGAGTATCCATCCATTTAAACTGATTCTTTGGCCATTCTGTTCCGGGTGATGTCAAAAGCGGCCAGGTGAGTCCTTCGCCAGGAGGTGTCAATTTTAGGTAATGCTCTAATTGCCAGGTTTCTGGTGAAGCCTTTTGGCAAGTCAGGTAGTAGCGCAGGACCTTTGCATCCACACTCGACTCGTTGAACCCAGGAATATGGGAGCTCTGCTGCAGTTTATCCATTACTTGCTCGAGGTCATTGTAATAGCTTTCCTTCAGCATTTCATGGATGTTTGAGAAGATGTCGTTGATATGGCGTTCAGCGTACAATCCACATGCATGGTCAAAGTAATTGTCGCAGGCCTTCAAATCCTCATCCCTATAGCCAAGGATGTTCTCTAGCAGCCGTTGGTCGCTACTCATTTTCTTCGAAACTGGAGAAGCCGCAATTATTTGAGCCAGATACAGATAAACTATCCACTTCATCTTAATATATTGGGGAGCTTGCTACACCACTCAAACTTTTGTTTTCTTGAACTAAGTTAATTCTGCATGAATCAAGTCTTTATATACCCCGAGTCGCTATCAATATTCAATCGAAAGACTTCCCCGAAAATTTCTGTTTTCAAATTTCTCAAAATTATGAGTATTATTTTGGCTTATCGATTTTTATAAGAAAGAATCATTGCGAATTAGGGAGTGACGTATAATTCGCTTATCAATGTTTGGAATGAAAGAACGTTTTGCGCAAATTAATAAATTAGATGATTACCCAGAACAGTTTGTTTTCAAAGGAGAAGCACAAATTTAAGCAATAAAAAGGTTTTACTGCTTTAGCTATAATTTGGAATAAATGGTTTTCCTTATAAGGCAATTTTTTAAGAAAATCTAAATAAATCTTAAAATGTGTGCGAGTGTGAAAACCGGAACTGGTAAATATCTCATGCAATACTCACGGTAAATCTTCAGTCTTGATGCTGGGAATTTCCAGTGGACGTTGCGGGGCCATCGTCTTGTTCTCCTCCTCCTCAATGGCCACCCGGCAGATGGTCTCCACTTTTCCCACGACGTTGGAAGCGACGCACACATAAATGCCGGCATCCCGGACCGTTGCCTCGGCAATAATGAGCTCCACATAGCCATTGGAGTCCAAGGTGGCGGTCAGACGACGACTCGGTCGCAGGCGCATCCCGTTGCGATGCCAGGTGACACCGACTGAGGGATATGCCTCTACCTTCGTGGACAGACGGATTTCGGAGCCCTCGCGGAATATGTAGAACGGATCCAGGGGCACATAGAAGTCGGGGGAGATGTAGGCCCGAATGCCCTTGTCCACGACCAGGGTGCAGTGGCAGGACACCGAACCCAGTTCGTTCTTGGCCAGGCAGGTGTAGATGCCGCTATCGTCCAGCGTGGTGGCAGCAATTTCCAGCGTAAAGAACTGTCCCTCGGCACTGATGAGATGCTTCCTGTCGGTATAAATAAGTTGATCGTCCTTATACCACAGGATCTCCGGCAGGGGATAGCCCACAATCTGGCAGGTGAGTCGCACTGGATAGGTGACCTGAACACGGCGATCCCTCAGGCGCATGGTGAAGATGGGCAGTGAGTCACCGACATCGGCCACATTGCGACCATGGGCAATCTCCTTGAGACGCGAATCCGCCTCGTAGATTCGCGAATCGGAGACAACCTGGAGGCGGGCAAAGGTGGAGACCCTTCCCTTCGAGTTGGTGGCCTCGCAGGTGTATCGCCCGGAGTCCAGTTCGCTGACCGTGGCGATGGTCAAGGCACAGGTTGAACCGATCTGCCGGACCTTGACGCGTTCCGAGCTGCTGCTCAGTTGAATGCCGTCCTTGAACCAGGTGACCTGCGGCCTGGGAGCTCCACGCATGTTGCACTGCAGGGTGAAGGACGAACCCAACAGAGCCTTGGCCTGGCCGGGCAGGATCTTGACGAACTCCGGCAGGCACTCGACGCCGCCCACTTGGAGGGGACTGGTGGTCTGGACGGTGGGTCCCCAGCCATATCGGTTCTTCGGCGTCACCCGGAAGTGGTACTCAACGTTGGGCTTCAGGTTGAAGGCGTCGAAGGAGTTGATGGGCGTCAGGCCCAATTCCCGCCAGTAGGCGCCGCCCTCGTGACCCACAACCCAGGCCTCCACCTTGTAGGCCATCACCGGAGCCGAATTGGCACTAACCGGCTTGCCCCATGACAACGAGATGTGCGTGGGCCCGGAATCAACGACCAGTGGTTCGGTGGAAATGCAACCGGGTGGATCTGAGGGATGGTACAAAAAAAACTCTCGTAAATGAATGAGGATCAAATGGTTCTTATATGATGACCTCAATTAAAACTCTTTACGCCCCGGAGAAATATTTTTTATTTTCTTGTTTCCACTACGTAAATGTATAAGCTGGATTGCTGTGCTTTATATAATACATTATTTATATATGTAGGTACGATAATAAAAGTAATTAAGTCAATCGTTCAGAAATACTAACAAAAGATAAATACAGGAATAGTTTTTTATTAGCTGGGTCTCTACGATCTCACAGGAAATTTCTTTTGTCGTTTTGGGTTTGTTGGGGCTTTTAAACCGATCTGTAAGAGATGGAAATAAGGCTTTGGCTTTGTCCTGACAAAAAGACAAATACGGACAAGAACGGACAACACGGAACATAACGGACTTGACACAAGGGAACCCTTATAGAAGGGTTCCTATAAGGGTAACCATATAACATATATAGTAACTCACCTCTGAAGTACGAAGTGTCGCTGTAACTGTCCAGGGGAAGGCCCCAGCGTGGTTGCGTTGGAGTGGCGGAGCGAGCGCGCGGGTTTACCTATAAGTTTTGTAGTCAGAACGATATATTATATTGCTTTGAATGAACACATAGAGTCAGGAAAGTAGACTGAGGGCTAAGTATGATATAGTTGTAATTGTATTTGGTGCTTTTGTTGAGGGAGGCGTTCGAAATTTGCAAAGTAAATTGTATTAATAAGCTTTATTCGGATTCTTTCTTTTTGGGTATTTTAATCTGGAATAAGAAGAGAGAAGCAGAGAAGTTGCAGCGGTTAGTTAGCGAAAGCGATAGAGGGACAGCCACAAGCAACAGAAAAGGAGAGCATATAGATCCCGAGGATACAGATACACGTAGATATATACCGTCACAGTGACGAATATCCTGTCAGTGCCAAAGTTGTTGCGGGCCACCACGAAGTAAGTGCCAGAATCGGAGATCTGGGCTTGCTGCACTGAGAATCTTGTGTAGTCATCGGACACTTCTTTGCTGACCCGATCGGACTGGGTAATGTCCTTGGTGCCCTTCATGAAGGTGACTGCAAAATAGAGATCCCTTATTAGAAGTTACTTCATTTGAAAAGAGCATAGTTCTGCTTACGCTTGGGTTTCGGATCGCCGGCAATGCGGAAGGACAGCGAGAAGGGATCACCCACGGCGATCTTCATTTCGGTGTCCGGTCGCGACAGGAACAGCGGTGGACGCTCATCCTTCTCAGCTCCCACGGCCACGTCGACGTTGACATTGGACTCGATGCGTCCGAAGGCATTGGAGGCGCGGCAGGTGTAGGTGCCCTCGACCTCGGGACCGGCATTCATGATGGTCAGCGTGTAGACACCCTTGTCGGCCAGGGCCAGGACATTGGGTCCGTCCACCACCCGGCGATCGCGGAGCCACTTGACCTCGATGGGTGTGCTGGTCTGCATGAACTCGGCCGAGATGGCGACGGTGCCGCCGTTGCAGACCGTCTGGTTGCCCAATGGCCCTAGGAAGTGCGGCTTGTTGGGATCGCGGTGGAAGAAACCGTGCGTCTTCTGCAGCGAATAGTTCTGGCGACCCTTGAAGTCCACCTGATGGGAGATCTTGTTCTCGGCTCCCTCGTTGCGGGCCACGCACCAATAGATGCCCGAATCTTTCTCGGTGGGATTCACGATGGTCAGCTTGGCGTAGCCATCGGCCTGGTCGCTCAGCTTGTACCGCTCGCTGCTTTCGATGGGCTCGGTGCCCTTGACCCATGTGACATCGGGACGCGGCTGGCCACGTACGCGGCAATCCAGAACCAACTCATTCTCGTTGAGAGAATATGTGTCTGCAAAGGGAGGAGATACATTAGTGGTTTTCTATTTTTTAGTTTAGGTTAACAGAAGCGGTTAGAACATCGAAGATGAACAAAAGCGAAGGAGGATTCCAGTTGTCTTTCTACCTCGGATGGGCTGCGTAAAAGTACTTGGCAATGGGGCTTCCTTGAAGTGCTTGTACACCCGAAGTTGGGCATGAGTTAGACTTTCACCAAAGTCGTTGGTCGCGCAACAGGTATAGTTGCCACTGTCATCGGCCACCGCAGCAAAGATCTCCAGCGAAGCTTCTTGATTCATGAAGACCGTCTGATAGCGATTGTCGCCCCGGGGCAGGGGCTTGTGGTTCTTCAGCCACTCGATGTGGGTGTTCTCGTCACCCGATACGGCGCACACCAGTCGAAGATTGACTCCCTCCGAAACCGTGCGATCGTGCAACAGGGTGTGGAAGAGCGGCTTCGCCTTGCCCACGCTGCGCAGGACACGATCTCCGGCTCGATGAAGCTCTCCATTGCCGTTCACTTGGCTTCCGGAACTCAAATGGGACTGACTACGCGACCAGCTATCATGATCGCTAATGCTAGGAATCTCCTCCTGGCTAACGTTGATCAGGCGCTTCAGATCGGCCGCCTTTATGGTGGTACTGGTCGAGTCAATCCGATCCTCGTGCTCTGCAAAGCAGGCGAAGATGCCACAATCGGAGGATATGGGATTGCGAATAATCAGCTTCCTTACACCACCGGGTTCTTCGATTGTCCTGTAGCGGTTATTGCATATAGAGTGGTCGTCTCGCATCCAACTGACATTGGGACGTCCGTTGACCTGACAACTCAGCACAATCTCATTTCGCTGGGCATCGTAGGATTCTGTCCGAAGCAAAAACCCAGTTAGTAAGGACTTTACAATCAGTTGAAATAGATTTACCTGTAATACCACTGGAGAAGCTTTGAGGCAACTTTCCAGTAGACTGATCCAACACACTTAGCTGGCCAGCACTTTCCACAGTCTGCCGGCTGTTCTTCACCACGCATCTGTAGTTTCCACTGTCCTCCACACGGGCATCGTAAATTTCCAGACTGATGGCTCCGTTTATGTTGTAGATCTTGTGGCGAGCATCCTTCGTTACACGCTCATCGTTCCTCAACCAATGGACGTCCTCGATGATGCCGGTCACATAGCAGATGAGTTGAGCCTTGTTGCCACTACCGATGGTCATGGCCTTCAGGCTGGTCTCCAGATTCAGTCGCAACTTGGCCTCTCGGGCCTTTGCCTTGGCGGTAGCATTATCGCTGGTCGAGGCAACTGAGGACTCCTCCCGCTTGATCTCTTGGATGACCTGGTCAAACGGCTTCTTCTCAGCAGTTCGCTCTCTAACATAGTCGGAGGCCTGGACAAACTTGCTGATCTTCATCTGACCATTTTCGCTCTCCGCATAGCAAGTATACAAGCCAGAATCATTGCTGCCAAAGTTGGAAATGGTCAGGAGCTTCACTCCGTCGCTTTGCTCTGCATACTGGTACTTGGTGCCCTCCAAGGGTAGTAGGGTATTATCCCTCTGCCAGTAAATGTGGGGCTTGGGACTGCCCGACACCTTGCACTCCAAAGTGAGCTGGTTGCCCTGGGAATGATATGCATCTGGAACATGGACATGGATAAAGAGACAAGACACGAGACACATAAGACAAAGAACTATAGGGAGGTCAGGAAAGGGTAATAATAGTTTAGTATTCTTAAAATACATCTAGGACTACAGAATGGGATATACTTGACTCATAGATACAAAGACATTCACCTCAACGCACGAGACGAGAACCGCCAATACATAGAGCGTCCTACCTTTGATGCCCACTACAAAGGTGGGCGAGATAACCTCCGGTTTGCCCGTGCTGTACACAAACAAATTGCAAGTGCTCACGATTTCGTTTTCACTTCCCCTGACCCGCAAAGTGTATTCGCCGGCATCTTCTTCTGTGACTCCCACGAGGTTCAACCAGGCGATGCCGTCCTGCATGGACATCTTGCTCTTCGGTCCGAAGGCGATCGGCTGGTCACCGAAGAACCACTTGGCAGTTGGCTCCGGTCCATCGATGTTCACCATCCACTTGACATTGCTGCCCGATTTCACCGTTCGGTTGGAGAGGAAGTTCCTGAAGTACAGGCGCTTCCTTAGATCCGGAGGCGGTGGAACTTCGCGTCTGGAGCTGGTCTGCTCCTCCTCATCCGGCTTAGGCTTCCTGCGTCGCCTCTCGCCACCCTCGCCTTCGGCTGCCCCCTCGCCTTCTTCTCCTTCAGCTGGGGGTGCCTCCTCATCGCCAGCCGGACGAGGAGGTCTTCCCTCCCTGGGCGGCGAGATGCGTGGTGCCCGCACTCTCTTCTCCACGGTGATCATGTGGACAATCTCCGTCTTGCCCTCGCGATTCTCCGCCTGGCACACGTACTTTCCGCTGTCCGAAGGCTTCGGGTGGCTGATAAAGAGCTCACAGGTGCCGTCATCGTGGTCCACCTGCTGGTACTTGTCGCTATTCTCCACCTTGACGCCATCCTTCACCCACGTAACCGAGGGAGTGGGCAGACCGCGCACATGAACGTCCAGCTGCAGCTCGTTAATCTTGCCGTGCATCGTGTCCTTGATGTTGCGGGTGAAGGTGGGTGGTACGTCACCCGTGCCCGGATCCTCGTACACCTCGAGGCGGCAAGAGGTGGAAGCCTCGCCGGTCTCGTCACGACCCCAGCACTTGTACTCGCCATTGTCCTCGGCCGTGGCGCTCATGACCTCCAGGAGGCACAGGCCCTCGCTGTACCTGCCCCTGATCTTCGGAGAGTTCTGGATCTGCTCGCCGTCCTTGAACCACTTGACCTGAGGCTCCTTGGCCTCCAGGAAGCATGAAATCTTAACCTTGGATCCCTCGGCCACCACGCGATCCCTCATCGAAGTGCTGAAGTGGATAGCGATGTTCTTTTCGCGACGCTTGCTCGACAAGCTGGCCGTATCGGAAGCATAGTCGGTGGCGTAGGCCGAGGAATCATCCTCCTCCTTGCGGCCACGCTTCTTTGCCTTGCCGTCCTCAGCCTCGGATTCCGGCTCGCCAGCCGCAGCGGCAGCAGGAGCGGGCTTCTTTTCCACCGGCTTCTCCACCTCCTTGGGACGCAGCAGGCTCTTGTCCGCATGGAACACACCATGGATGTTGTCCGAGATGTGATGGGCTTGACCCTCGAACAGCACGTAGTGCGAGATCTCCATCTTGCCGGCGCGACTCTCTGCCTTGAGCACATACTTGCCGGAGTCCTTGTTGTCCGGCCGATCGATGATCAGCTCCCGGGTGCCGTCCTGGTGCTCAATCAGCTGGTAGCGACCGCCGCTCTGGATTTCGATGCTGTCCTTGAACCACTGGACCTCCGGTGTGGGCTGACCCCTCACAGCTGTCTCCAGGATCAGCTCATTGGTGTTCAGGTGATAGGTCTCTGTGAGAGAAAAACACCGAGAAGACGGGTTGCATAAAAACATTGCATAATGGCTGCGACCATTGGCATTGCACAATCATACACTGTTGTCGATTGCTAAATATAGATGATCCGATCGATCGATCGATCGAACACACTCATCCGTTACCGAATATCTTACCTTTCAGAGAGCGAATAAAGACGGGTTGGACATCCGTGTTGACCTTCGTCTGGTAGACATGCAGCATGGCAGAGGTGGTGATCTTGCACGAATCATTTTGGGCAATAATGGAGTAGGTGCCCGAATCCTCCACCTGGGCATTGACGAATTCCAACACCGCCAAGCTGTCACGGTTCATGTTGCGAATGTTCGGGCCATAGGTGACATTCTGGTCATCCTTCTGCCACTTGATCATCGGCTGGGGTCCACCGATGACGGCCTGCAATTTGACCTTGGAGCCCTCGGCAACGTACCGATTGGTTGGGTTGACCGTGAAGTACAACATCTGCTTGGGCGAAGGATCCGGCATCCGGCTGCGTCGCTCGTAGCCACCATCGCCGCCGGCCTCGGCCTCCTCGTCGTCCTTCTTCTTCTTCTTGCCCTTGGCCTTGGGGGCCTCGGCGGGGTCTCCTCCTCCTTCCTGCATGGCGATGGCGGACAGGACGCTAGAACGACGCGAGGTGTGGGTGGTGTCGACGACAACCGTGTGGGTGGTCGACTGACTGCCCAATTTGCTCTTGGCGGTGCAGACATAGATTCCGTTGTCATTGATCGTCGGCTTGTTGATAATCAGCTCGCAAATGCCGTCCAAGTGCTCGATCTGCACCACCCGATCGTCGAGCACCACGGGTATCTGGTCCTTGGTCCACGAGATCTCTGGTCGGGGGTTGCCTCGCACCTTCGTATCGAGAATCAGATCGTTCTGCGAGGCATGATACACATCTGAGAACAAAGTCAATCAATCAATTTGGCTATTTTCGTACTCGATCGACCTCAATTGAACAGAAGAACACCGAAACGACGACACAATGAAGTACATGGGACTTTTTTGAGGATCGTGTAACCGAGAACACACACATTTAGAATGGGGGTGGTGGGTTGAAATACCTCGCAGGGGAAGGGCGAAAATGGGTTCCGACTCGTCACCATCCGCCTGTGCCGCATACACCTTGAAGTAGCAGGAGGTCTCGATCTCGCTGAGATCGTTTTTGGCCACACACTTGTAGACACCGGAATCGGCACTGGTGACGTTGCTGATCTGGATGATGGCCTTGCCCTCCTCGGAGAGGTTCTTGATGTTGTCGCTCATTACCACCCACTTGTCGTCCTTCATCCAGCGGGTATTGGGATCGGGGCCAATCACAGTGGCCGCAAACTTAACGGTCGAACCCTCAAGCGCCATGCGATCGCGCAGCTGAGTGGCAAACGACAACTTCTGCTTGGCGGGCACCAACTTCTCCGGCGTGGCCCGCGCCGGATGCAAACGCTGGTACTCCTCCTCCGCCTCCGCCCGCCTTTGGTCGGAGTCGGCCTTCGACTTGAGGGCCTCCTCCATGGCCTTCTTGGCCTGCTTCAAGCTGTCTAGCTGGATCTTGTCGCGGGCATGGAAGATGCCGGGCACGTGGTAGTGCAGGTTGCGGGCTACCTCGACCGTGTGGTTGATCTGCACCTCTCCGCTGGAGTTGAAGGCCTTCATGGTGTAGATGCCCCCATCCTTGTTGCCCGGCTTGTAGATGAGCAGCTTGCACACACCGTGAGCCTCCTCCAGCATGGTGAACTTGTAGCTGGGCTTGACCTGGAAGGCGCCGCGCCACCAGGTGATCACCGGCCGAGGATAACCGTGGACGTGGCACTCGATGGTCAGCTCATCGTCGCGCAGATGATAGTACTCTGAAAAGGGCAATTACAAGCACTTAAGAAGGCCGCGTAATCGAAAGTGCCGACAAATACCTTTGATATACTGAATGGAAGGGGGTTTGGGTTCGTCCTTGAAAATTTCATAGACGGTCACAATGCAAGACGAAGACGTCTCGTCGTTCTGGTTCGAGATCACGCACGAGTACTCTCCAGAGTCCAAGATGGTGGTGTTTAGCACTTCCAGCACCAGGATATTGTTGTTATTGATTATGCGGTGGCATCCGTCACGCTCCAGCTGCCTGCGGTTGTGGAACCACTTGGCCGATAGCTCCGGGCCATCGACGGCGCAGGCCAGGCGCACACTTTGACCTGCTTCGACGGCTCGATCGGAAAGGAAGTTGATGAACTTGGGATTGCGTGCCTGCTCCCGGCGGCGCTGCCAGTCGGCGTCGCGCTCCTTCTCGCTGACCCGCTTGGCCTGGCTGTATTTGCGCATCTGCTGCATGAACTCCTCGCCCTCGACAGCGGCAATGCGCTGCCAGCGCTCCTCCTCTTGGGGATCGGGACGCACGAACTCGTCGGAGGAGTCGCTGCCGCGACGCTTGTCTTTCTTCTTCTTCGGGTCCACCACCTCCTCTATCTCCTCGGGCTCGGGCTCAATTTCCTCCTCGGGATACTCCTGATCCTGGTCCTCGTCTCCGTATCCAGCCTCAGTGCCCTCTTCGCCCTCCTCGCCCACCGCGGATGGTTCCTCCTCCTCCTCCTCCGCCTCAGCCTCTTCCTGAGCGCGCTGCTCAGCCTCTAGGCGTTCCTGCTCCTCCTTTTCGGCTTGCAGGCGCTTCTGGCGCTCCTCAAAGGTCTCGCCCTTCGGCTTGGCCCTCGCAGCCGCCTCCTCGGCGGCCTTGGCCGCTGCCTTCGCCTGCTCCTCCATCTGGAGCACCATCTTGCTCTTCTTCGGCGGCGGCTTGGCCTGCTGCTGCTGCTGCTCGAACATCTTCTTGCTGGCCTTCTGGCCACCGCCGATCTCCAGTTTCAAGGTCAATTTCGGACTGGGCGACTTCTCCTTCTTCTCCTTCTTCTTGGCCGGAGCCTTCTTCTTGCCCTTCTTGGTGGGCTCATCGCCCTCGTCGAGGTCAACGCTGTCCTCCCTATCTTCGCCGCCGAAGTCACCCAAGTCGTCATCATCGCCGCCTGAAGGACTCATGTCCTTGTCGATGGACTTGCGCTGAACGCGCGGCTTTCTGGCCTTTTTCTCCTTCTTTTTCGGCTTAACCTCCTCAATAATCTCGTCTTCCTCGACCTCCTCATACTCCTCCACAACGTAGATAACCTCAACGTTGGACACATCCATTACGGCAGCGCGATCGATCACCGACAAATCGGACGTTATGTAACGCACGGGCTTTTGCACGTCCAACGGCTCGGAAATATCCATTACGAGGGCGCGATCGAAGACGGCGATATTGCAGGTGGTCTGGCTCTTAATGTCCCTGCCCAGTTCGAAGGGCGTCTTCTCCTTTTCCTCGCGTTTCAGGAAGGGAGTAATGCTGCGCCATGTCGAGGGCGTGGCACTGCGTCGCGTCATGTAGAGGGTAAACGGAGTCTGACTCCTTCCATGAATGGGCGTGGCACTGCGTCCACGGAGGCTTCCAGGAGTTGGGGACTTAAGCTTGCGCTTCTTTTGCGTCGGCACCTGTAGGGTATCCTGGCCAGATGCCGCCTCCGGTTCGGCAGAGGCCCGTGGCTCGATATCTCCGTTCTCCGTTTCTCCCATTTCGGATCGTTTTCGTACGGCCTCTTGCGGGTTTTGGATAAGGATAAAACTCGTAAATGAAAACCGAAAAAATTGTTATCCGTCCGAGTCGTATATGTATGACTTTTTCAATCAATATATATAGCCCGCAACGGTTCGATCGAGATTTTTTGTTTAGGACGTGAGACGTCCGTTCGATGCAAAAGAAGATTCACGACTGTCACCGAACGTGGTGAAAATTTCGAAAACACATTCCTTCTCGAATCGATCGGATCAATCCTAGTCCCCAAATCGATTGTTATGCTAAAAACAATTTTACGAATTCTGTTTTGTTCGCTGCCGACGTTGCACAAACACACGCATGCAACATTGATTGCCAAAATGCGATTCTATTTAAATACCAGGCACTTTTTTATTGAATGCAGGCAGTAAACGAATTATTATATAAGTGAGAGCACGGCTGCCATTTGTATTCGAATTGGCTATTTAAAGAGGGATCTATTTAAGTGCGGTGATAAAGTGCATCGTTTACCTTCATCTCTGAGCACTTGCCATTGTTGCGAACCGAAAGTGCGAATCGATTTGTTAGTCAAGAAGTAAATACGCCCGACATGTCATAAAGTTCGCGATTTATTCTAGCCTTACGGACTAGCTTCCTATATACTAAGTCTATACTACTTACATACATATACATACAAGCAAATGCAAGGTGCATAATACAAAATAAAAGAAAGATCAGCACTCGCAATTAAGCACTAATTAAGTTTGAAATTCGGGCATTGGATCACTAGGTAGAGTGGGCACAATTGGCACTTACCTCGAATGTTGCGTGTAAATATTGGCGGAGTGCCAAATTTGCTTGAAGGTGCTTCGTATATAGTCACAAGACAGCTAGTTTCGACTTCTCCATTTTGATTAGACGCTAAGCAGCGGTAAATGCCAGAGTCAGAAAGTTCGACCGATTTAATTTCAAGGCACGACAGTCCGTCGTTCAATGTTCTCCTGTACTTGGCACCATTCTCGATGGGGCAGTTCTCCTTGAACCACTGCACATTCATGTCGTGACCCGACAGACCACAAGTCAACTTGAGGTCGCTGCCAGACGCCGTGTTTCGATTGGTAAGTTGAATGTCAACGGTTGGCTTACGCTTGGCACTTCGGGATTCCTTTCTATCCTTGTACTCGGAGCCCATAGACTTGTAAGTTTGCAAGCTAACGGAGTCGGCACTTTCTTCAGCGTCAAACGGCTTTCGTTTTGGAATAACTGATTCTTCATCCTGAACCGTTGTTCTCTTAGCTTCAAGGCGACCAGCATTCTCAGATTCAACTTTAACATCGTTAAAGTCGATCTTAGTCCTCTTACCAACAGTGGTATCGACCTGCTTTTGATTGATTTCATCCAGTTTTTCTTCCACGGTTGATTTATTTTCCAGAACTTTGGCCTTCTTAGATAAGTCTTTAGATTCTTTAAATTCGGTTTTTTGGGATTCTTCCACCTTTTCTTCGGATATCTTCTCGGCAACAACCTCTAAAACATCTGCTTTTTGAGATTTCTTATCAGCAGCGATTTCTTCCTGTTTTTTGTTCTTTTCTTCCTGCGAGGAGGAGACCTCGATCGATTTCTTCTCCAAGAGCTTTGCCTTCTTAGATTTAGTTTCAGAGTCCTTAACTTCGGTTTTTTGGGATTCTTCCACCTTTTCTTCGGAAATCTTATCGGGAACAACCTCTGAAACTTCAGCTTTTTGAGATTTCTTATGAGCAGCGATTTCAGCCTGTTTTTGGTTCTTCTCGTCCGGTTTCTCTTCCTCGATCGATTTCTTCTCCAAGAGTTTTGCTTTCTTAGAATTAGTTTCAGAGTCCTTAACTTCGGTTTTTTGGGATTCTTCCACCTTTTCTTCGGATATCTTCTCGGCAACAACCTCTGAAACATCTGCTTTTTGAGATTTCTTATCAGCAGCGATTTCAGTCTGTTTTTGGTTCTTTTCTTCCAGTTTCTCTTCCTCGATCGATTTCTTCTCCAAGAGCTTTGCTTTCTTAGATTTAGTTTCAGAGTCCTTAACTTCGGTTTTTTGGGATTCTTCCACCTTTTCTTCGGATATCTTCTCGGCAACAACCTCTGAAACATCTGCTTTTTGAGATTTCTTATCAGCAGCGATTTCAGCCTGTTTTTGGTTCTTCTCTTCCGGTTTCTCTTCCTCGATCGATTTCTTCTCCAAGAGCTTTGCCTTCTTAGATTTAGTTTCAGAGTCCTTAACTTCGGTTTTTTGGGATTCTTCCACCTTTTCTTCGGATATCTTCTCGGCAACAACCTCTGAAACATCTGCTTTTTGAGATTTCTTATCAGCAGCGATTTCAGTCTGTTTTTGGATCTTTTCTTCCAGTTTCTCTTCCTCGATCGATTTCTTCTCCAAGAGCTTTGCTTTCTTAGATTTAGTTTCAGAGTCCCTAACCTCGGTTTTTTGGGATTCTTCCACCTTTTCTTCGGATGTCTTCTCGGCAACGACCTCTGAAACTTCTGCTTTTTGAGATTTCTTATCAGCAGCGATTTCAGCCTGTTTATGGTTCTTTTCTTCCGGTTTCTCCTCCTCGATCGATTTCTTCTCCAAGAGCTTTGCTTTCTTAGATTTAGTTTCAGAGTCCTTAACCTCGGTTTTTTGGGATTCTTCCACCTTTTCTTCGGATGTCTTCTCGGCAACGACCTCTGAAACTTCTGCTTTTTGAGATTTCTTATGAGCAGCGATTTCAGCCTGTTTTTGGTTCTTCTCTTCCGGTTTCTCTTCCTCGATCGATTTCTTCTCCAAGAGTTTTGCTTTCTTAGAATTAGTTTCAGAGTCCTTAACTTCGGTTTTTTGGGATTCTTCCAACTTTTCTTCGGATATCTTCTCGGCAACAACCTCTGAAACTTCTGCTTTTTGAGATTTCTTATCAGCAGCGATTTCAGCCTGTTTTTGGTTCTTCTCTTCCGGTTTCTCTTCCTCGATCGATTTCTTCTCCAAGAGCTTTGCTTTCTTAGATTTAGTTTCAGAGTCCTTAACTTCGGTTTTTTGGGATTCTTCCACCTTTTCTTCGGATATCTTCTCGGCAACAACCTCTGAAACTTCTGCTTTTTGAGATTTCTTATCAGCAGCGATTTCAGCCTGTTTTTGGTTCTTCTCTTCCGGTTTCTCTTCCTCGATCGATTTCTTCTCCAAGAGCTTTGCTTTCTTAGATTTAGTTTCAGAGTCCTTAACCTCGGTTTTTTGGGATTCTTCCACCTTTTCTTCGGATGTCTTCTCGGCAACGACCTCTGAAACTTCTGCTTTTTGAGATTTCTTATCAGCAGCGATTTCAGCCTGTTTTTGGTTCTTCTCTTCCGGTTTCTCTTCCTCGATCGATTTCTTCTCCAAGAGCTTTGCTTTCTTAGATTTAGTTTCAGAGTCCTTAACTTCGGTTTTTTGGGATTCTTCCACCTTTTCTTCGGATATCTTCTCGGCAACAACCTCTGAAACTTCTGCTTTTTGAGATTTCTTATCAGCAGCGATTTCAGCCTGTTTTTGGTTCTTCTCTTCCGGTTTCTCTTCCTCGATCGATTTCTTCTCCAAGAGCTTTGCTTTCTTAGATTTAGTTTCAGAGTCCTTAACTTCGGTTTTTTGGGATTCTTCCACCTTTTCTTCGGATATCTTTTCGGCAACAACCTCTGAAACATCTGCTTTTTGAGATTTATTATCAGCAGCGATTTTAGTCTGTTTTTGGTTCTTTTCTTCCAGTTTCTCTTCCTCGATCGATTTCTTCTCCAAGAGCTTTGCTTTCTTAGATTTAGTTTCAGAGTCCTTAACTTCGGTTTTTTGGGATTCTTCCACCTTTTCTTCGGATATCTTCTCGGCAACAACCTCTGAAACATCTGCTTTTTGAGATTTCTTATCAGCAGCGATTTCAGTCTGTTTTTGGTTCTTTTCTTCCAGTTTCTCTTCCTCGATCGATTTCTTCTCCAAGAGCTTTGCTTTCTTAGATTTAGTTTCAGAGTCCTTAACATCGGTTTTTTGGGATTCTTCCACCTTTTCTTCGGATATCTTCTCGGCAACAACCTCTGAAACTTCTGCTTTTTGAGATTTCTTATCAGCAGCGATTTCAGCCTGTTTTTGGTTCTTCTCTTCCGGTTTCTCTTCCTCGATCGATTTCTTCTCCAAGAGCTTTGCTTTCTTAGATTTAGTTTCAGAGTCCTTAACTTCGGTTTTTTGGGATTCTTCCACCTTTTCTTCGGATATCTTCTCGGCAACAACCTCTGAAACTTCTGCTTTTTGAGATATCTTATCAGCAGCGATTTCAGCCTGCTTTTGGTTCTTCTCTTCCGGTTTCTCTTCCTCGATCGATTTCTTCTCCAAGAGTTTTGCTTTCTTAGAATTAGTTTCAGAGTCCTTAACTTCGGTTTTTTGGGATTCTTCCACCTTTTCTTCGGATATCTTCTCGGCAACAACCTCTGAAACTTCTGCTTTTTGAGATTTCTTATCAGCAGCGATTTCAGCCTGTTTTTGGTTCTTCTCTTCCGGTTTCTCTTCCTCGATCGATTTCTTCTCCAAGAGCTTTGCTTTCTTAGATTTAGTTTCAGAGTCCTTAACTTCGGTTTTTTGGGATTCTTCCACCTTTTCTTCGGATATCTTCTCGGCAACAACCTCTGAAACATCTGCTTTTTGAGATTTCTTATCAGCAGCGATTTCAGTCTGTTTTTGGTTCTTTTCTTCCAGTTTCTCTTCCTCGATCGATTTCTTCTCCAAGAGCTTTGCTTTCTTAGATTTAGTTTCAGAGTCCTTAACTTCGGTTTTTTGGGATTCTTCCACCTTTTCTTCGGATATCTTCTCGGCAACAACCTCTGAAACATCTGCTTTTTGAGATTTCTTATCAGCAGCGATTTCAGCCTGTTTTTGGTTATTCTCTTCCGGTTTCTCTTCCTCGATCGATTTCTTCTCCAAGAGCTTTGCTTTCTTAGATTTAGTTTCAGAGTCCTTAACATCGATTTTTTGGGATTCTTCGATCTTTCCTTCGGATATCTTCTCGGCTACCACCTCGGAATCCTCTGATTTGATTGATGGCGCCTGATTTTGTTTGTCAGTCAACTGTTTTAAGTCTTCAATAATCGTTAGAATTTTTTGAGTTACAATTTTAATCTTTCCATTAACTACAGCCGTATGTAGCTGACCCTCTTTTTTCTCAACGTAGTCATAGTCGCTAAGCAATATTGTTTTAATTTGTTCTATTTTTGGTTTCATAACTTCTGTATGGTCATCTAAAAGATCATCAAGAATAACAAAGATATCCATTAAACTCTGTTGGAAACTTATCATTTTTCCTGAAGACTTATCAACAAATTGTTCTGAATGTATTTTTACGGAAATTCTCTCCAAATTTACAAGTTTTGGGACTAATAATGATGGCTTGGTAAACATATTGCAATCGTCGATTAGTTGAATAGCTGCTTTTGTTAAAATCACGTTGGTTTTAATTTCTTTTAGGTAAGTTTGAATTACTTGCTGAGCTGCTTCAGGGCACACTTCGCACAGCGATTCGACAAAAGATTCAAAAAGTTCCTTATGTTTTTGATCTGCGGCTGTTGTTTCATCATAAGTATGAACTATATGCTCTCTTAATTTAAATATTAACTTCGCAACTGCGTCAACGTCGTTAAGGTTATTAATAGTATCTTGACTTTCTGTCAAAATTCCATTGGTATTACAGTTTACTTCTTGAGAAAGTTTCATAAATCTGTCGTTCAAAGTCCTTAGAATATCTTCTTGAGATTTAGCTATTTTCACCAGCGTTAACTGCTTTTGCTCTTCGGGTTCTAATGGTTTTTCTTCCAAGACTTGCTTACCAACATCTTCGGCCTTCTCCTTTTCATTATCAGTATCCTTTACTTTAGGCAGATTGGGTTCGTCGATCTTTTCTTCTGAAATCTTTTCCGCAGCAACTTCAGATACTTCTGATTTTTGAGACTTCTCGTCGACGTCTTTGTCAACTTGCCTTTGAGCTACTACATTCAATTGCTTTTCTTCCAGGATTTCCTTCTCCAAAGCTTCAGGCTTCTCTAATTTAGTTTCAGTATCCTTTATTTCAATCTTCTTGGGTTCATCGATCAATTCTTCTGAAATCTTTTCCGAAAGGACTTCAGAAACTTCAGGTTTCTGCGACTTCTGTTCGACATCTTTTTCAGCTTGCTTTTTGGCTTCAACCTCCAAACGCTTTTCTTCCAGCATTTCCTTCTCCAAAGTTTCAGCCTTCTCTGATTTAGTTTCAGTATGCTTTATTTCAGGCTTTTTGGGTTCATCGATCCTTTCTTCTGATATCTTTTTCGCAACGACCTCAGATACTTCTGGTTTTTGGGACTTCTCGTCGACATCTTTGTCAGCTTGCTTTTGAGCTACAACTTCCAATTGCTTTTCTTCCAAGATTTCCTTCTCCAAAGCTTCTGCCTTCTGTGATTTATTTTCAGTATCCATTATTTCAGGCTTCTTGGATTCATCGATCCTTTCTACTGAAATCTTTTCCACAGCGACCTCTGATACTTCTGGTTTCTGGGACTTTTCGTCGACATCTTTGTCAGCTTGCTTTTGAGCTTCGACTTCCAAATGCTTTTCTTCCAGGATTTGCTTCTCCAAAGCTTCTGCCTTCTCTGATTTAGTTTCACTATCCTTTATTTCAGGCTTCTTGGGTTCATCGATCCTTTCTTCTGATATCTTTTCCGCAGCGATCTCTGATACTTCTGGTTTCTGGGACTTCTGTTCGACATCCTTGTCAGCTTGCTTTTGAGCTTCTTCTTCCAAATGCTTTTCTTCCAGGATTTGCTTCTCCAAAGCTTCTGCCTTCTCTGATTTAGTTTCAGTATCCTTTATTTCAGGCTTCTTTGGGTCATCGATCCTTTCTTCTGAAATCTTTTCCGCAGCGACCTCTGATACTTCTGGTTTCTGGGACTTCTGTTCGACATCTTTGTCAGCTTGCTTTTGAGCTTCGACGTCCAAATGCTTTTCCTCTAAGATTTCCTTCTCCAAAGCTTCTGCCTTCTCTAATTTACTTTCAGTATCCTTTATTTCAATGTTCTTGGGTTCATCGATCAATTCTTCTGAAATCTTTTCCGAAAGGACTTCAGAAACTTCAGGTTTCTGCGACTTCTGTTCGACATCTTTTTCAGCTTGCTTTTTGGCTTCAACCTCCAAACGCTTTTCTTCCAGCATTTCCTTCTCCAAAGTTTCAGCCTTCTCTGATTTAGTTTCAGTATCCTTTATTTCAGGCTTTTTGGGTTCATCGATCCTTTCTTCTGATATCTTTTTCGCAACGACCTCAGATACTTCTGGTTTTTGGGACTTCTCGTCGACATCTTTGTCAGCTTGCTTTTGAGCTACAACTTCCAATTGCTTTTCTTCCAAGATTTCCTTCTCCAAAGCTTCTGCCTTCTGTGATTTATTTTCAGTATCCATTATTTCAGGCTTCTTGGGTTCATCGATCCTTTCTTCTGATATCTTTTCCACAGCGATCTCTGATACTTCTGGTTTCTGGGACTTCTGTACGACATCTTTGTCAGCTTGCTTTTGAGCTTCGACTTCCAAATGCTTTTCTTCCGGGATTTGCTTCTTCAAAGCTTCTGCCTTCTCTGATTTAGTTTCAGTATCCTTTATTTCAGGCTTCCTGGGGTCATCGATCCTTTCTTCTGATCTCTTTTCCGCAGCGACCTCTGATACTTCTGGTTTCTGGGACTTCTGTTCGACATCTTTGTCAGCTTGCTTTTGAGCTTCGACTTCCAAATGCTTTTCTTCCAGGATTTGCTTTTCCAAAGCTTCTGCCTTCTCTGATTTAGTTTCAGTATCCTTTATTTCAGGCTTTTTGGGTTCATCGATCCTTTCTTCTGATATCTTTTTCGCAACGACCTCAGATACTTCTGGTTTTCGGGACTTCTCGTCGACATCTTTGTCAGCTTGCTTTTGAGCTACTACTTCCAATTGCTTTTCTTCCAAGATTTCCTTCTCCAAAGCTTCTGCCTTCTGTGATTTATTTTCAGTATCCATTATTTCAGGCTTCTTGGGTTCATCGATCCTTTCTACTGAAATCTTTTCCACAGCGACCTCTGATACTTCTGGTTTCTGGGACTTTTCGTCGACATCTTTGTCAGCTTGCTTTTGAGCTTCGACTTCCAAATGCTTTTCTTCCAGGATTTGCTTCTCCAAAGCTTCTGCCTTCTCTGATTTAGTTTCACTATCCTTTATTTTAGGCTTCTTGGGTTCATCGATCCTTTCTTCTGATATCTTTTCCGCAGCGATCTCTGATACTTCTGGTTTCTGGGACTTCTGTTCGACATCTTTGTCAGCTTGCTTTTGAGCTTTGACTTCCAAATACTTTTCTTCCAGGATTTGCTTTTCCAAAGCTTCTGCCTTCTCTAGATTAGTTTCAGTATCCTTTATTTCAGGCTTTTTGGGTTCATCGATCCTTTCTACTGTAATCTTTTCCGCAGCGACTTCAGATACTTCTGCTTTTTGAGACTTCTCGTCGACATCTTTGTCAGCTTGCTTTTGAGCCACAACTTCCAATTGCTTTTCTTCCAAGATTTCCTTCTCCAAAGCTTCTGCCTTCTCTGATTTAGTTTCACTATCCTTTATTTCAGTCTTCTTGGGTTCATCGATCCTTTCTTCTGAAATCTTTTCCGCAACGACCTCAGATACTTCTGGTTTCTGGGACTTCTGTTCGACATCTTTGTCAGCTTGCTTTTGAGCTTCAACTTCCAATTGCTTTTCTTCCAGGATCTCCTTCTCCAAAGCCTCAGCCTGTTTTTCTACCAGGATTTGTTTCTCTAAAGCATCGGCCATTTCTGATTTATTTTTAGTATCACTGATCTCATTGGGTTCTTCTGAAGGTTTGAATTCTATTGAATGGTCTACAACGTCTTCTGCATCATCTTCTGGTATTTTTATTTCATCTGATTTATCCTTGGTTTGGTTTTGTTTTTCAACAAAATCTTTAAAGTCCTCACAAACGTTAAGAATCTTCTGTGTAATTACTTGTATTTTTCCATTAACCACAGCCGTATGTAGTTGACCCTGTTTTTTCTCAATATAGTCATATTCGCTAATCAATATTCTCTTTATTTCTTCTATCTTAGGATTTATATGTTCCGTCTTTTCATCTAATAGGTCATCAAGTATAATAAAAATATCCATTAAATTCTGCTGCAAACTTATCATTTTCTCAGAAGATTTATCAATATGTTGCTCTGACTGAGTTTTTTCTGAAATTTTTTCCAAATTAACCAGTTTGGGAACTAATAGGGACGGCTTTGTGAACATGTTGCTATCATCGATAAGTTGAATTGCGGCCTTTGTTAAAATAACGTTGGTTTTAATTTCCTTAACATAGTTTTGAATTACCTGCTCAGTGGCTTCTGGGCAAGCTTCGAAGAGAGATTCAATAAATTCTTCAACAAGTTCTTTATCTGTCTGTTCTTCTGGGGGCTTACCATCGTAAGTGTGAACTATGTGCTCCCTCAGTTTAAATATAGATTTTGACACTTTGTCGATGTCATTAATATTATCGAGAATATCTTGACCATCTGTAATAATAGATATTATTGCTTCTTTGTTTGAATCATTGTTAAGAGATTGGGATAACTTTTCCGTTAAAGCTTCTAGAATAATTTCTGGTGAAGCAATTTGGGACACAAGCTCAGATGGTTTTTCCTTGTCATTCATCTGTTCCTTTTTCAAGTTTGGTTCATTTACTTTCTGGACTTCATCTGTTTTTAATGCATACTCTGCTTTTTGGTCAACATAAACTGACTGATCTTCAAGAGATATTCTTTCACTTGGAATTTTAGATTCTATTTCCTTTGGCTTTTTACCATCATTTGTAGTTTCTTTCGACACTTCTTGAGAGGTAACAGTTGGTTGTTTGTCTGATTCTAATTGTGGATCAATTTCCAAAATTTTGGCTCGTTTAGCTTCTGGTTCAACGTCTTCCTGGCTTCCTGAGCCCTCTTGGTTATCTATGTCAGTGTCCAAAGCAGATTCTGGCGATGATACGTCCGATTGACTTTGAAGCTCGGAGAGAAATACATTCAGTTTGCTCAACTTCTCCTGTAGAATATTTATCTGAAGCTGCAATGTGTCAATCAGGGTAAATTGTTTAGCGGTAATTTGAGTAAGTTGCGGTTGAGAAAGGATTTCCTTCTCAATTTGCACGAGTATTGCCTCTAGTTTGGCTATATCATCAGTGTTTTCATCGAGCAAAAGAACACATTGGGGACTATTAGCTTGAAGTCCCTCCTCGATTTCAGTAAGAAAAGCCTTGCCAGACGAAACGTTTTCAATAATTACGCTTATATCGATTGGCACCGTAGGCTCAACCGGAATTTCAGATAATGCCTTCAATTCGGCTGTAATGGAATCAATTTCCTGCAGAAGTTCTATGACTCGAATTGTATTGTCATTGTTTTCAATGAAATCAAAAACAGTCACTAAGCTACTTTGGATTTTTAGAAGACCACCCAATATATCGTTGCTGACCTGCTCACTAACTTCATTTAGACTCCGAAAAGCTGCCATCAAACTTGTCTGAAGTTGAACGACGACTGCTGAAGATTTGTCGACATCGACGGTGGGTTGAGTTGCCACAGCTCCAATGGAACGAACCAGATTTTCAATAGGATTCTTAAGATTTTTTAACTTCTGATGATCCACAGCTTCTAATCGCTCACAATAGGCAACAAAGTTGACGAAGGATTTTTCGATTTTACCAAACATTTCCTCTGCCAACTGAGTCTCTAGTATTGGTAACGAAAGCAATATGTCTTCAAAGGCACTCTCCACATTCTCCAACGAATCTACCAAGCCAGATTCGTACGTGTGTACCAAGGATTCCTTCAATCTAAACATGGTGCGGGCAATTTCCGCTTGAGCCAGAACTGTTTCCTGCTGAACGCTATCGGTGACAAGAGCAGTTTGAATATTTTCCAGATCTGATTTCAGTTGTTCCATTATTTTGCCAACTTGCTGAAGCTCTTTGTTGGCATCTGTTTGGGTGACTTCTAGACAAGCCTCTAGTTGCTTGATGCCACTAGCGACACCTTGTTGAATGTCAAAAACTTCCACTTGCGGTTCTTCTTCTACAACAGCCACTTCTTGGATATGATCTGAAACGGTTTGCTGATGACCACTGCTCTTTAAGTCCGAGATATCCCCCTGCGTAGATATATCAGCGACGTTCTCCAGGAGCTGAACATCAATCTGTTCGCAGTACTGCCTTAAATCGGCTAATGGAGTGGCCAAAACCTTGAGTTTGGACAGCTCAAGATCAGACATACTTTCAACTCCACTGTGGGCCATGCACTCCTCCACCTGGAGAACACATCGCTCCAAACTGCAGAGGGCTTCGGCAAAGGTGCCCTGCAGACTTGCCTCCGATAATGGATGAGCTGCTTCCACCACATTTGTTTCCTGCACCAATGCCAAACTGTTTTGCAGTTCTTGCATCTTGACGAGGGCTGCCTGGACCTGCTGGCCAGCAGCTGTTCCCGACAAAGAGACCACGTCGGGGTCTTCACAATGTGAAAGAACCGAAGTAATTCCTTGGTTCAAGTCAGAGAGTAGGACAGCAACAGACGAGGGCTTTTCGGATCTCAAGTGTTCCGCCTCCGGTTCAGTGGGCAAAGACTCTGCGGCTGACTTAAGCACTGAAACATCATCCAAAGTGGATAAATCCTCCATTGAAGCCCTCAGGGGCTTCAGATTTTCCAGCACATGAATCAGACTGGAGAGCGGACTGGCAATGGAAAGCTTCTCATCCATCGATTGCTTCTGCTGGCCAACAATATCACCAAACTGATTCAGGGCATTTAAAAATTCATTCTCAGTCAAAGATTCGGGACTGTCCAGGGCTTTAGCCAAGTCAGCAAAACTTTTGCCACACTCGAAGAGAATTCTGGTTGTGTTGGCTTCGTTGACATCGAGCGTTGTCTCAGCCTCGCTAAATGTCGCCAGTCCCTTGGCGATTTGCAGAATACGCAGGAGGTACACTTGGGCTTCATTGGAGGAGGTTTTCACCCTCTCTGAAGCCTTGGGGCTTTCACTTATTTTATTCAATGCCTCCTGCAGCGTTTCAATGTTGCCCACTGCCTCCTCCAGGGACACCTTTGTTTCCAGTACCTTCCGCAGGGCACTGAAGGACTTGTCCTGCTGCTGCGACGCTTGCTCTTCGTCCTGTTGAATTTCCTGTTGCAGTATCTTAAACTCGTGCTCTTCTATGTCAATGACAACGTTGCGAATGATGCTGCGTATGTTGTCGAGGGTCTGGAGAGCCTGCTGATCGGGCTCACGAGCTGTTAGCAAACGGCCGTGACCCTTTTGGGTGTTCTCCTGCAACATGCTTAGAGGTTCAATCAAGTCGGCCAGGGAACCGGTCATATTCTTGACCTCTGTCTGCCTTATGCAGTAGTTCAGCTCGTCGACGGGTCGCTTTAGTCTGTCCAACAGTTCTACATGGTGTCCCGTTATGTCTCTTTCCAAAATGGTGCTTATCAAAGCGGATAATTCATCCTTTAGGTTCAGTAAACGAATCTTAACGTTGGACGAGAGTCGGGGCGAGATTCGCTCAATGTTCGTCTCGAAATGCAAAACAGCCTGGGCAAATGATTGTAAAAGCTTCTGGGTATCAGCGACATCCAGTGCTGGCTCAGATCGCAGCTCCTCCTGAGGCAGGGAGGCCTGACCACTTTCCAGATCTTGTCCCAATTGCGCCAAGCCATTTTGAATCTCCTGCAGCGGAGGAACCATCGATTCCACAGTGCTAACAGTCAACATTCCTCCCTCCACGCTGTCTGATTTTTCGTTAAGGATAACCTCCAGACCCTTGTTGAGCTCAAAGAGTGGTGGGGTGACAATGTCAAGAATGGCCATGTTGATCTTTTGCTCCATTGACTCGGACCCCGCCAGGGATTCGGTCTTGTCTTCGATGGACTGCAGCGTGCTTTGCAGCTGCTTAATGGGCTCCACAATGCTTTCGAGCACTTTCTGGTGCACTTTCCTATAGATCTGCTCCTCTGACTCCTCCAACGAAAGCTCCATTTCGACGCGTTCCAGGGCTTCCTGAATCTTGGCCACCGGTTGGCAAATCTCCTTTAAAGCGCTTGCTTCGCTAGGAAGATTTGCCTCCGAAATGGTTGCAAAAGATATGGAATCAGGGACCTCTTGCATTTTCTCCACAGCTTCCGAGAAGTGTTTGGCTGCCTCCAGTTCCTGGGCCTCCTGCAGAAGGGCCTGCGACTTAATGGTGCCTTGCGTGATCTCCAATCCCTGTTGGATGTCGTCGGCAGTCAGTTCGATTTGGGCCCGCAGACACTCCGACTCAAACTTCCTGCTGACGATCTTCAGCTCTTCCAGGGCTCGTTTCATTTGATCGGCCACGCTGTCAATGATGCAGACACTGGTGCGCTGGATGAGCGTTGCTCCAGTCTCGTCGATCTCCACGCACTTCTCGATGACCTGCAGACCCATGTGCAGCCGGCGAATATCCTCGTCCATGGATTGGATGAGGACATCGATTTGAGTCTCGCCGGAGTAGACGCGCAGCTTTGATTCGATTTGCTTGATGGGATCTATGATGTTGCGGATGATGGCTATGCTCTGATCAGCAGCCGACGGGGTCATCATCATGGTGGACTGCTCCATCACCTCGTTCTCAACTGCCGAGAGATGATTCTCAATAACCTTGAGTAGCTTTGCCAGCGGAACGAGGGCAATTAGGTTTTTATTGATCTCCTCCTCATCGGTGACGGCCTTTGCATGGGAGGAAGGTGTGACCAGAAGTCCATCTCCCACGGCACCCGAAATGTCCTGCAAACGAGCCTCGTCCTCAGTGGTTTTGGAGGAATCACTGTCGGTGGGTTTCTTGGACTTCTTTCGCTTCGGCGGCGCCACAGAATCTTTGTCCTTCTCCGGACTGGTTGGAGCTCCTGAAGCCCCCTTTTGGGATGCCGACATCTGGGCACTGGCGAAGGTTTGCAAATCGGATGTCTCCTCCTCTCCTTGGCTCCCAGAGGCAGAGGCTTTGGATAGGCTGAAGAATTCATCAGTCTCGGTCGGCTTGGACTTCTTGCGCTTTCGAATCGGAGCCGATAGCGATAGTTCCTCCTCCATTTTGTCAAAGGACTCCTGAACGTACTGCTCCGTCTCCTTGTCGACTTTGTCTTCCCTTCCCGAAGATCCGTGAACCGTTATCTCGTTTATGGATATGTCATCCATATCAGCTTCAGTTCGCATATCATCTTCGACAGTAAAATATTCGGGTGAAATGTCAATAACCACGGCTTCCATCAAAAGTTTTCCCGACTGCGAGGTCTCCTTGACGAAACGCAGCGGTGGCAGTTCCACGATATTGTGCTCGGTCACATGCTCCGAGATCTGATCGGCATACATTTCCACAATTTTGAGGGCTTCCTCCTCGGTGAGATCGGGCGTCTCGTAGAGGGACACCGATACCTCCTTGCCGTCGAAGGAGAACGACACGTCGCCCTTCTCATCGATGGTTATGTCGCCGACCGGGGTCTCGTACAGCTGGGAGGTGCGCTCCTCCTGGATGGTGGACAAGGAGTAGTTCCTCTGCAGCTCGTTCTCGTGCAGCTGCTCGCTCTTCTGCTGCTGACTCTTTTGGGCATCCTCGAAGCCCAAAAGGGACGCCGAACTGGCGACGACACCCATGCAATTTCGCGCCTCACAGGTGTAGGTGCCCAGGCAGCAGGTGCCATCCTGTCCAGAAATGATGCGGTGAATATCCCCCGGTTTCAGCTCCACGCCATCCTTGTACCACTTGAGAGCGGGCTGCGGGACTCCGATCACCTTGCACTCCAGATTCACGGCTCCCTCCTCGGTGAGCACCGCTCGCAGGCATTCCAGGAAGCGGGGTTTCTTGTAGTGCCGCGGGATCTGCAGCTTCAGGAAGCAGGAGGTAATGCTGGTGCCGAAATCATTCACGGCCACGCATTTCCACTCCGCCTGATCGACAAACTCCACGGACTTAATGTCCAGCAGATACTCCTCGTTTTCGCCCCGATAATGATTGTATCGTTCGTTCGGATCAATGGGCAGCTCGTCACGGAACCACGAAAGTATGGGATCCGGAGTGGCCTTCACCACCACCTTGAATTGAAAGGGTTCGTTGATTTTGGCATCCGTGCTCTTGAGCCCGGTGAGAAACCGAGGCGCTTGGTTTTGGCTTTGTTCGGTGAAGACCAGACGCTCCTCGTCGGTCAGTTGGTTTTGGATGTCCTCCACGGTGAGGACGGCAGTGCTGCTGGTTTCTCCCATGCAATTTCGGGCAATGCAGCAGTAGGTGCCCAATGAGTTGGTGCCCGTCAGCTGGTAGACATCGCCCGGCTTCAGTTCGTGTCCATCCTTGAACCACTTGAGCACGGGCGTGGGAAAGCCCACTACCTTGCACTCGAAGGACACCAGGCCCTCCTCGGTGAGAACGGCGCGTAGACTCTCCATGAACCTGGGCTTGCGGTAGTTCCTGGGAACTGCAAGGGAAACTTTGATTAATACTGTTCTGCTTTAGGGAATCCCTAATCCCTAATCCACTCACTGTCCATGGCCACGGTACAGGATGTAATGCCCACACTGCCATCGAAGCTGGTCACCACGCACTTCCATTCGCCGCCATCGCAGGACTCCGAGGGCTTCACCTCTATCATATAGACGCCCAGTCCGTCCTCGATTAGCTTGTACCGCTCGGCGGAGTCCACGCGTCCGTTCGCATTGTACCAGCAGACGCTTTTGGGCCACGGCGGTACCACCACTGCGGGAATGGGAAGAGGAAAAGATCGGTGAGATCCAATAAACAATATATCTACGCTTCTCTTCTCGTTTCGTCTTTTCTCTACTCTCTCTCGGGCAATTAGCGGTTTTGTTTTGATCGCCACTTGCCGCAAATGTTGATGACCCACCTCAACATCCGAGGCATTCCAACCGTGCGATCGAGTTCAAGTTTCTAGAGCACGATCTAAAAACAACAAGCGCCGGCGAGAATTGGAACGAATTTCTTAGCGCGTCCGAGTGCCCGAGAGAAAAGATAAACAAAAATCCGTTGGCCCGCTGCCAACAGGAGATCCTCTCTGATCCACTAGATCTACATACTAGACTCCCAGTGCTCACCTTGACAGCCGAGAATGATGGTATCCCCGATGAGGAGGCTCATGTCCCGCAGTTCGTTCGTGAATATCGGAGGCGGCGCATTGCTCGCCACGCTGTGGGAAGACAAGAATATCCGTAAAATAAGAGAATCCCTTACGAAGCTCTTAAAAAAATATTTATTAAAAAATATATATTCAATAGTTGTCTAATATAAAACGTATAAATATCAGCCATAGAAGACCAAAAAAACATAGATATCTATAATAATATTTGTACCAAAATAAAGCTACGCAAAAAATTAAGTATTTCGTTAATTCTTCTGACTTTTAACTTTTAAAATAAAGGCATTATAACTAGGATCTATATTTATAGACGTTTATTTATATTTCCTAAGAGTTAAAATACAACTTTTTTTATTATTCAAAATATAAGTTCCTATTTATAACTAAAGTCTAGAACTCAATTATATCGAATAGGCTAACGGTACAGTCATACGATCAAATTATCTAAATCCTAACCTATTAATAGTTATAGGAAACTGTACATCTTTGAAAACACAAATTTTGGGTAGGATAGGTATAGGAAAATATGTAGATAAGTATAACCAAAATCTTCTCTCACCTGTCGGCCGGCTTGAGGGATCCCTCGCGACTTCCGCGTCCCACCACATGCACCTTGGAGCTGGAGTAGGTGACGCCCATGCAGTTGCGTGCCTCGCAGGTGTAGGTTCCTAGTGAGGTGGGGTCATCTGCGTTGGCGGTCAGGGCAAAAATGTCGCCCGCCTTGATCTCCTTGGAGTCCTTGAACCAGCGCAAATGTGGCGTGGGCACGCCCACCACCTTGCACTCCAGCGAGACGGTTCCCTGCTCTGTGAGCACCGCTCGCAGTTCCTCCACAAACTCCGGTGTTTTGTAGGCCTTCGGCACCAAAACGGTCAGCGTTCCCAAGCAGGAGTTGCGTCCACCGTAGTTCTCCGCCATGAGCATCCACTGACCACCGTCATCCAAAGTCACGGGACTCACCTCCAAGTAGTGGAAGGTGCCCTCATTGATCTCCGTTATGCGGTCATTTGCACACACCCTCCGGTCGTTTCTGTACCAGGTTAGCTAGTATAAAATATGAATAGATATTAGATATTGTTTTATTATTAAAAGTATTATTTATCACTAGATATCGGATTTTAGGTGAAATCGTTTTTTTTAAACCGATTTAAAGCCACAGTTGATTGGTTACAAATTTTATTTATTAAGATATAATTAGATTTAGGGCAAACTTAATTGAGGTTTTTGTAAACAATTTTTAACCAATCAAACGTGGCTTTAAATCATATTTAAAAAAAACGATTTCACCTAAAATCCGATGTCTATTTATCACTTATGCTAAAACAAGGAAATTTTACATTTAAATTTGGTGTTTTTAGGTAACTCGTTATTCAACAATTAAAAAATCCCTTAAATATATAAAAACTCATTATTATGAGTTGGTAAATTTTTTTCTAAATCCATAACATAGTGAATAAATAAAACAACTCCTGGACTCTGGCTCACCTTAAGATCTGTCGAACTGCGTATTTCGGTTAGGAGGCGTGTCCGGGTGCCCACTTTGACTGAGAGGTCGAGCAGGCGGCGCAGGAACACCGGCGGATCGTCGCCCGTGGATCTGTCCTCCACGATGAGCTCCACGTGCCTTCGCACCACATCCTGGCTCTTCGTCCGGGCGAACAGCGTGTAGTGACCGGCATCCTCCCGCTGCACGTGCTCCACGGCCAACTGGACGGCATTGCTGGTGGCCGTGATACGAAAGCGGTCCGAGTTCTCGATGGGAATCTCGCCTCGGCTCCTGGAAGAATAAGAGTTTTAGGGTTCATCCCGCATGGAACAGCTTTTGACTTTTATTCTTTTAATGAGTGCTCGAAAGATCACCTTTTCCTGTAGACCGATGAGGCCGAGGAGAGTGTGCCGTTGATTTGCTTGTGCTCATTGCACTGGCAGCATTTGGAACATCCGTTGCCCATTTCAGTGGAAAACCGAAACTATTATGGGTTGCAGTTAAAAGCTGGTTTTTTCGAATTTACAATACTTTCCAATTTAAGCCCCACGGAATGTAAAACTCATTTCACTGTTGCATATTCCAGCTTTCAATTAATATCTAATGCCTTTTAATTATTTAATAAAGTTTAAGTAAGCGGTAGCACCAATCTCCCTCCTTTGCTCTGCTCCTTTATCAGTCTCCTTTCTCATTCCCTCTCTATTCGTCCACGAGGAGTTGGCATTTTTAGTATTATTTTTATTTAAAAAACGTTGGCCACACTTCGATTTCCAATTGGATCTATTGATTGACAATTGGAAAAACTAGCAAAAATGTACGTTGCATACTTTGCTTTCTTATAATTCCCAAGTCCTTATTCAGCAATTTGAGCTTATAAATAGCGCTTGTATTACGATCCTCTCAGCGGTCCATTGAATATTTGGCGGTCTTGAAATAGGCCATTTCGTGGTGCGGTTCCTAACCAGTACAAAGCCAAATATGTCTTCCACCTTGAACTTGCCTTCACGGCGATTAAAGGGGGACGCCCCAGGTTAAATTAGATTCCTTCAATGTTAAAATACCTTCAGATAAATTAAAAATCTTCATTTCGGAATTATATCCGCGCTTTCTGGTTCGATCCTTGAGAAATGTTGGCATGATAATTTTCCTTAAGATACTGAAATAATGTACTTCTGCTGATAAGCAAAGCGTAAGCGAAAGCCTAGCTGCAAAAATTGTAATCTCGAGAAAAAGCCACTGAAATAATGTGCGATGTTGAAAAACAAGCTTATACTGAAAAATGTGTTTCCCTCCTCCTTCCCTATTTCCGATATGAATATATCCAGGTTCTAGCAGGTTTATCAAAGCACTCTAATCGAAGTACTCTGAAACAGTAAAAATCGAGCATATCACGATATTAAGTCCACTGAGCGCATTAAAATCCCCGTGGCTTCTGTTCGAAATTGAAAAATTAGAGGAACCGAAAATGTGTGCAAAACCGATACTCCTCGAATTATGTGAGAAATCTTTGAAAGAAGTGTTGGGAGTGAGAGAGTAGTTGTTGAGTTACCAAATGCATGATTACTAGTAGTAATACAAATTGGGAAATTTGGCATTAAAACAAATCTGATTGATCGAACTTTAAAGACGGGTATATAAAATCATGTTATAAGTGTAGGCTTTCGAAGAGATTTGACTTTGATCGGCGGAATCGCACTGGAAGATCGTCCTCATATTCAACAGTAGACTGGAGTGTTTTTTTTATCATTTATTAAGTAATTATAAATATTTATAACAGGACTATATTAGTCATTTTGCACGTGCAAACATTCGAGGCGTAAGAGTCATTTATTTATGTGGCATAATTATTGCCCAATAAACCGAAACAAACAAACACCGCAAGCCCCACCGCACGAAAACAATAAAAACAATTTTTTTGTGAAAGAGAAAATTGGTCAAAAATATTTCTGAATCGAAATCGAAGCAAGAATGTTTATAAATAAATGCTTGAACTTGCTTCGCTATTAATTGTGTTTCGCATTCGGCTAAAACCGCCGCACTGCAATAATTGAAACGCTAGCTAGACAACAACGCATTTGCCAATTTATTTTTGGGCTGCGTGTTTTTTGATGTTGAGCGCTGCTAATAACTTGTTGTTTCGCTGTCGTTTTCCCTGAGTTCGAGAATTTTCAAATTGTTTCTTGTTTCGATTGTGTGTTTTTTTGGGGGCCCAGCTGAATCCGTTTATTTATTTATCTGTTGCTCTCGCGGATATTGCCAAACATCTGAGTCTGAACGAACCGATCGCACATAGGTAAGAGCATGTATTCCTCTTTGTTTCTCCGCCAGGCGCATTATGTAATTTTCGATTTCGTTTGAGAAAAACTATTTTCAACACTTTTAGGGCATTAAATGGAAACGTTTTTGACGCACACCGCCGAAATTCCTTTCGCTGCTCCCCAAGACAACCCCCAAAAGAAATCCAAGGCAGACGAAAGTTTCGCGGCGATTTGTTAATGTGTCTATATTTAGACGTTCGTTACAAAATTCGGCCAGCGATACCGGATTCACTGTTTTCCTTCGAACCGAGTCCCTCAGGAATTCTCGCACAATGTGATTGATTTCGTTATGCAGGTGATTTATCGAGTATCCGCCGCGTGGACACCCCCAGATTCCACAAACCAGCACGTATACGCAGTGGTGGGTATATATAGAACTCTCGTATAGCACTGCCGCCGCACTGATGCTATTCTTTGTGTCCGCCCGCTGGGCAACGGATATGTTAATGCGCCGATCGTCAAAGTGGAACTGGCCGCTCAAGAGCTTCCGAGGCCCATGGGCGGAAAATCAGAGAAAATCGGGACGGAAACCTAAAGACGTACCGCTCTTTTTCGGCGCAGATCTGCTCTCGGATCTCGGTGTGCTCAATTGAGCAGATCCGTCGCCGTGAAGGAGAAATCATATGTTAATGCGCAAATTTTGGCATTTGGCATTATGCACAGCAGACCGGGCGGAGCAAGGACGGTGATTCACGCGATTTAGCGAGTGCACAGGTAAGCGAGGGAAAATAGATTTGTGTTCGAAAGATTTATGACTTACCACTCGAATTTGAAGGGCAGCAGTTCCGGCTCATCCTCCTCGGCGCAGTCGATTTTCACGAAGAACGTGGCTCGTTCGTTGGGGATGCAGCGGATCAGGGAGCTGGAGTTATCGCTGAACGTGATGCGAGGTGGTTGGCGCTGGCCCGCCTCGGATCCTCCGTCCTCGCCAGGAGGCTCTGCAAAGTGGGAATAAGTTATCACTGTGCGTTAATTATAAGCATGACTAATCGCTTTATAAGTTTCGATGGCGGAGGAAGCCGTACGCCGAACAAATTATCATAAATATTTGCGAAATGTCAAGAATTGCCCCGTAGCCACGGGCAGACATAAACACACATAGTTATGCCGGCAACAAAGGCGGAGAGTCGCCAATCTATAGTGGATTCGACGTAAGGATACCGTGTTGAGCTGATGAAAAAAACGTGTTTTTACAGCTAACTCCTTCCAAACTCAGTTTTAAATATTTTAACTTGTTTAATGTAATATACATATATATATATAGTGTTTATTTTACACTAAGCAATTAAAAATATATTGCAAAATAATTAATTTAAAAAAGAAAAAATCTACAGTTCCTATTAAAAGTTTTACTGAAAAGATCAAACGATCAATTGCACTTACTCGAAAATAGCATTGTTTTTTCCGAGGTATAGAAAGTAACTTTAGAGATATTTGATATTATTTAAATTTTAAACATATATTTATATATTAAGCTTAATTAATCAGTGTTCCTTTTAGGTAGGAAACCCTAATTAAATGCTTTCTAAAAAGTTATCCGATTAATATTTGTATCTTCATGTACAGTTGTTTTTTAGAATCGAAAATCAATAAACACTCTACTTCTTCGACTATAAATGTTTGTGTTTACACTAAGAAGTCCGTTTGTCCGGTGCACATCCCCATACCCTGCACAAACATCGAGTATTCGGAATATTCACTAAAAATAGCTCCAAATATTATTTATACGCGTCAACAAGCACTATTTGCGAGCATGTCGAATCTTTCTGCTTGGGGAGCCATAATCAAATGTGATTCGTAAATAGTATTTAAGCAGTTGGGAACGTAGTACTCGGTACTCGGTCCTCGCCGGGATGCGGACGCAACAATGACACTCGACCAGCGCATATTCCAACGTACAATTATGAAAATTTCTCATACTCAATTCACAATTACGTAACCGCACTGTGGGCCGCACAACGGTGATGGGGAGGAAAACGGAGACGGAGCCCGGCAGACCATAAAAATACATATCCCAACCCCACAAATAGCCATGAAGTACTCTGTTCGTGTCCGGGATCGGGAGCAGTGGCGAGAAAAAAAGGAGAATCTCTCACTTTCCCGGCGCCGGGGCTTTTAAATGATGATGATCAAGATGCTTACCCGCGGCATTGGCTGCTGGCGAACTTTCCATGCTCAGGTCTCACTATATAATTAGCCGAAACAGGGCCACTTCGGCATGGGACTTTCAGGACTTGCTGTGTAGGATTAGGGCGCAGTATTTTCAATGGATGGGTATTTTCAACGCGGCATTAACCGAAAGCGATTTCTTTCTTTTTTATTTATATTTAGAACGCGCCGCACACAAACGACGGTAAAAATTTGAATTTTTCCGTTTCCGATTCACTGAAATGAAATTTTCCGCTGGTAATTAGGCGTATTCGTCGGGCACAATGGATCGGAAAATGTGTAATTAGGATATATTCACATTTTCGGCCTGCGGCATTATTTAAAAACTGTGCTGGTGCAGCGGATATACACGTATTCCTCTTCCAATTCCAATTTGAAATCCACCAGACACTCGCACACACACACTCGCACTCACGTTTGGGAACACAGAGATGTTCTATCTTTCTATATATAAACAATATGTACAACACAGCATCGGCGTTCGAATGGCGCACACCACGTCCAGCAGACACCTCCTGGATCTCCGATCGTTTTTCTCAGACTGAACTCGACTGAACTGAGCAGACAGATCACCAGCAGCAGCATTCTCGCCTGTCCATGTCGGATAATTTTGGCTGCCCCGAGAACAAGCGATCTCTCCTCAAGAAGATCGGAGATGCCGCGCATGGCATCTGACTACGGGGACTTCTCTCACCCAATGGTACAAACAAAACACAAAACAAGGCATTTAGTAGGGCTCTCAGGTAAGTACACATCTCCACCTGGCTAAGGCAATGAATATTTAATCCCCTTGCTTAGTCCTAGACACACACATACGATTTATAGTAAATATAGTCGACAATTGATCGAAAAATAGCAATTGCAAAATACAAAATTGCACTCAGCGGCGCAACAAGTGGCGACGACAACTTGTTGCCTTGTACGTTTGTTAGTTAGTTAGTATTGTTCGATTAAGCTAATCCGTGCTCCAATCCAGTGGCTTCCCTCAGACAGAGTAGAAGTGCGAGTTGAACCTTGTGCGACACGAGGGTTCCGTGAAGGGCGAGAACCAGGCCAGCGAGAAGCGTCCGAACACCGACTGGATGCTCTTGAGGCGCGACTTCTTGGCCCAGCGGGCCTCCTCCTTCTTCAGCTGTTCGATGCCCTGTTTTAGAGAGAGGGAGAGATAATCAGAGAGAACGTTATCCGGATAATCACGTGCCAAGAGGCCACCGAGCACCCACCGTCTGATCGTTTAGGATGGCCGTCAGCTGAGTGGCCAGCATGATGATGGTGAATATGCCGAACATGAGGCCCTCGAAGGTGAGAAAGAGCAGCAGGAAAATAGTGGCCGGCGGAGAGTACGGCGAGCAGGTGCGCCAGTCGTTCTTCACGCACTCCGCAAACTGGGTGAGCACCAGGAAGAGCGTGTGCACTGAGATCGAAGCAATGTAGAACTGCGGATCGGAGGAAAGAGCCATTAATTGGGGAGGTTGATATAATAAGAGCTTAAGAACTTACGGTGAAGAGCACAAAGTACTTCTGGTTGTTCTCGCCCACGCAATTATTGACCCACGGACAGTGGTGGTCCATCTTGCGGATGCACCGCTGGCAAACGGAGCAGTGGTGGGCCCGCTCCGGCTTGATGCTGCAGCACTTGGGGCACTTGTAGAACATCTGGCCCTCGCGGTAGCCCATCTGTTCGATCATCTCCTTGGTGGCGTTTCCTCGAGGTACAGCGCCCTGAAAATGATTGTAATTAGTATTAAATTTACTAAATACTTAAGTAGGATGACTAAAAATTAAATGCTTAAATAATGGCCCAGCCATCTAGTGTATAAGTTTTATTAAGGCACCCAAAAAAAAATCAGTATGAAACGTAAATCGAGTTTACATTATTGAAGATAAATTTTAAATTGATATGCGGCCAGGTAAATTTGAACTGGTCGAAAAGAGTATTTCATGTAAAAACGATATGCATTGAACTGAAAATTACATGGCCATATCGATTTTACGGGAACAAGTCTTTTTTTGTGTGTAGTCTTAGTTTTAATAACAAGTCTAGCATTATAGAACTAACCAAATACAATAATTATTAATTTTAAAATAATTTTTTTGCAAAAAAACAAGATTTATGGACATAAATTCATTTTTTGCGAGGAAACACAAGATTTTTGGACATAAACAACAATTTAAAAACAATTAAAGCCAACAGAACAATCAAATTACCAATACCCAGAATTTTATTGACATTAAAAGAGTAGATTTTTTTTGTACTTTTCAGGGAATCCCATAAATTTTCTAATATTCATGCTCATTAGGCACTTTTGCCGCCCACATACATAGATAAGGTGGAAATTGGAACACAACTCCTATATCATCGACCGTACACCCAATCACTCACCGGATCCGAGAGCATTGTGCGTATGTGCGAGGCAAAGGCGAGGAAGGCCAGCGCCTGGAACACGACCATGTTGATGGTGCTGAAGACCGTGTAGTTGCTGGGCAGGAGGATCAGCCGCATGACCACGAACTCGGCGAACAGGATGAGCAGCCAGGTCATGACCACGCAGACAATGCCGCAGATGTCCTTGACGCACCAGGCCTTGTTCCCGCAGCATCGGTTGTGTTGGTCGACGCCACCGAAGCCCCCGCCTCCGCCGGGCGAGAGAGCCGAGTAGGAGTAGGAGTTCATGGTGTCCGGATGCAGCCCGCGCACTGGTGACTCATTGGCCTGGTCGATTCCGTGATAGCGCCGCCGGACTGCGGACCATTAGCCAAAAGGCGTTTGATAAAGGGGCAAACACGGAACACGGAAAAACACAACCGTACAAAAGTGCCATTCACAGTGGGGGCGGCTGGCGTCAGCTGTTGGGCATTCGCAGCGAGGCGGTAACACAGGGGGAGGATAAGCGAGGTGGTTTCATAAAATCGTTCGTTTATCTTTCAACTTAATCCGACAGCACAAATACAAATACAATACAACAATTAAAATAGATACAAGGAATTCATACGGGGCCCCTATCTACAAGGTTTCCAATATCAGGTGTTATGCAGGCGTCAGCTTGGCCTTGGGTTCCAGCAGAGCCCAGAGTCCGGCCAGCGATGAAATCGCCCCCAGGAGTCCAATTGCCCGGGGCGTGAGACTCGTGTAGCCCAGGGCAGTGAGGGGGATGAAGAAGTCGCATACGTTCTTCACCGTGTCCACCACAATGTCCTTGTGTCCCTGCACCAGAACATAGGATTGCAGGGCCAGGCGTTTGATGTCCTCCGGGGAGTTGATGCTCGTGGGGATGCGGCAGCGGGAGATTCCGCCCTTGCAGCCGGAACGATGCAGGTCCAGTACCCTCAGGATCTCGTAGAAGTCCCGGCACAGGTTCATTATGATCGAAAACAGCCAGTACTTGTTGGCGATGCTCGACCAGCGCTTGGCGTTCACCGCCGTCAATCCCGTCCTGGCCAGCCAGAGGAAGTGGTCGGCGAAGAGGAACAGCGACTGTGAAAGCTTGCTCAGGGTGAGCGTCACCCGGATGGTGAGGTCCGGATGGTGGATGGTCTTCAGGGTGCCGTAGAACACATCGACGCACTTGCCGAACCGGAGCACTGCAATTGGAGGAATTAGTTGAGGGATTAGTGGTCGCCAAGGATACCCACACTTTCGGAAGGTGCTCAGGATGTATTCGATCGTCTTGAAGTTGTCCACCAGCGCCGGACTGGAATTGGCGGACTCCAGCGAGTCCCACATGGCCCGCGAGGCGTACTGGACGAGGCGGGCGATCTTGTCCCGACCGCCGGCCTGGTTGTTCAACTGCACCAGCCGATCCATACTCATGTTGTGAACGCACAGCTAGTTGTGTTGTGCAGCAAATTCAAATCTAAGCTAGATCCAATCCAAAATCTAAAGGTCGAATGTTTGGCTGGGGGCAATCAGCTGTTTCCGCGTTTCGCGGTGAATGACAAGGTTGGGACATGGGCGCAGCTGGAATTATTTATTGAACCCATTCCTTAACTTACAGTGAATATCAATAACTAAATAAAAAATAAATAAAGAAATTAAAGACTCTTTAAATTATAAAGTTTAATGAAGCACATTTTATTTAATATGAAAAATAAAAGAAACCCCTTCTATATCTACGCCCCTGCCAACTAAAAAAAGTGCATGTTTCGCAACACTACTAAAAACAGTGTTGCAAAACACTCGCATTGTTGAAAATTTGCCTTCGCCACGTAAAATAGTGGTCCGATTTTCATTTTCGAAATACCTGACACACAACTAGCAATTTCACCATGGCAGTAAGTTTAACCAGCACCAGGACAACGCGCTCGAGGATTACACAAAATCGCTTGTCTACTTGCAGCCACAACAGAAGGGCAAACAGGGCACGAAGGGCGCCAAGCAAATCGTGGAGGAAAACAAGACGACACTGGCTTTCTACCGAAACATGGCCATTGGATGCGCTGCACCCGCCGTGCTCCTCAGTTTCCTGGTCTTTGAGGTCACCAAAACCTCGGTGGTAAGTCGGCAGAGGTCCATTTTAATATGGTTAATCTGGAGTTCCTACTTCCTCCTTTCAGTTCATGCACATTCTGGCATTGCTGATCCTTGGAAGCTCCTACCAGTTTATGGCCTTCATGTCCAAGGCGAAATACTCCGAGAGCGGTGCTCTTGTGGACTCCGGCAACGACTTGAACATGGAGGGCGGTATCGCGGAGTAAGTGCACCCAGTGGAATCTATAGTTAGCTTGCCTAACCAAGACTATTCCCTGCAGAAACGTCAAGGACCTGATCATCCTCACCTCCGGCACACTGCTGCTGGCCCTCATCTCCAACTACTTCTGGCTGGTGCTCCTCCTGGCGCCCGTACGCGCTGGCTGGATGCTCTGGGGAACGGTCATCCAGCCTTGGCTGTCGCAGCGCAACGCCCAGGACGAGAATCCCGAGGTGGACGAGAAGAAGCAAAAGAAACTGGAGCGCAAGATGCGCCGCATGAGATAGGAGACACCTCCACCGCCCGAGGTGACCTAGTAGTTAAGGGGTTCCTGGTTTTCATGAGATTCTACGCTTAGTTGTGTGTGCGTTTCCAAATTGTTAAATGTTCAGCAAATTAAACTGCTCGAGACAAAAGACAATTCACGGTTTTAGTTAGTCAAAGCATTTTTGTGCGATTTAATTGCGGTGAATTTTCCAAGACGACGGGCTCTGCGAGGGAAATTGCATTTCCTCACCAGGTGCCGCCGGGTTTTTGTGCATTGTAAATATATATATTCGTGTAATTGTTTATAAATAAATGTGCTTCAGTGCAGCAGGAACTAGTGCAGTGTCCGTTTCTCTTCGAGATGCTGGCAAGGGGAGCCAATAAATAATAAGCAATAAACGAAGGGCGATCGAAAATAAAATTAAGCTTTTGCAACAATTTATTCTCTTGTTGTCTAGACAATTGTGAGCATCCAAACTAAAGTATAAAAGTATCAAATAGTGTTATGCTTGGGGTACTGTGTTGTGTTGTGCGTCTCGGAGCACTAGATTTCACTAGGTCTAGATTCCAAAACCCCTACGAGGCTCCGAGGCACGCACCGCTTACAAGAACAACGAGGGCAATGATGGTAACTTAAGAACTTTAAATGCAGGTTAAGTGAGATGGGGTTTAGGGGGAAACTGGGGAGAGGCACATGCGCGGGTAGACCGGGAACCTCCTTGCCTAACATCATACATCTGTGCTTAACTACAACAACTTCCGATTAATATATATATGCTTGTTTATACGTAAATATATAACATCGACGCGGCTCAAGCGGCTCCATCTGCCCGCCTAGTTGTACTGCTCGGGAATGACGTATGAGATGTCGTCCCACGGGTGGCGGTACAGGCCCTGTTTGAGACGTTTCTGGTCCATGTAGTGGCCAATAAATCCTATGCTGCGGCCCAGCACGAACAGCGAGTTGATTGCGCCGACATTGATGTACTCTTGTGCCTCCTCACTGAAAGTTAAATCGAGTGTTTTAGACTCCGTTTGTCATCGAACTCCTAGTTCCCTCCGCTCACCTGGTAAATGAGCCGCTGTTGCGCAGCATGTCCACAAATGCGGTGGCTATCACGCCGTCCACATTGAGGATAAGATTCGGTTTCTTGTTGGTAGTGATCTTCTCCACCTCCAGGGCGTATTTAAGCAGCGGGCACGCAGGGAAGTTCTCCAGCACGAACTCCTTGATGATCTTGACGCGCACATCCGGGTTGTTAATGGACTTCACACGGTGGCCAATGCCCAGAATGAGCTTGCCCTCCTTGCGCATCTTGTTCACAAACTCCATGGGATGCAGGTTGGTGTCGTAGGCCTCGGAGAACTGGCGGGCCGATCCGTCCAGAGCACCTCCAAAGCGATCGCCCTGTAAGAAATATCAGAAATTGTGTTACAATTGAAATTTAAATTCCACTTAATTTATCTTACAATGGTCAGCAGACCGCTGACGACCGAGGAGACCAGATCCTTGCCAGCACGGGCGCACACAATGGTGTTGTGGGCTCCCGAAACGGCGGGTCCGTGATCCGCAGTGACCATCAGGCACATCTCGAAGAACTTGCAGACGTACGAAGGCAGGCAGCGCTGGAACCACAGCAGCGATATGACTCCGCCAATGCCCACGTCCTTGCTGAGCACCTCGCTGATGGGCATTCCCGCGTAGATCAGCTCCTGGCCACGCTCGTCGCAGATCGAGGTCATGAAGGAGGCGGGCTTGCGGATGAGACCCAGCTCGCGGGCCCACGAGTAATCCATGGGCACTGTTGGCGGCGGCACCTCCTCCTTGGGCACCACGCGACCCGTCTTCACTAGCTCGCCGTACACGTGATGGATGAGCTCGCCCAGCGTGTCGAAAGAATCGGGAACATAGGCGCCGGCATCCCGCAGACCCTTGTTCTTGGCTGTGGCCGTCTCACGATCGGAATTTGCGCAGGAACCGGCGTGACCGAACTGCACCTCCGAAGTAAACATGCTGGCGCAAGTTCCAATGCACCAGGCCACCAGAGGCTTGGTAATGCGACCGTCTTTCAGAGCAGCACACACATCATACTCCTCGGTGCCACCCACTTCGCCCAGCAGGACAATCAGCTTGGTTTCCGGATCCGCTTGATAGCGCAGAATGTGATCCATGAAGGTGGAGCCCGGGTAGCGATCACCTCCGATGGCAATGCCCTCGATCACGCCGTCGGTGGCCTTGGAAATGATGTTGTTCAGCTCGTTGGACATTCCGCCGGAGCGGGAAACATATGCCACACTGCCGGGACGGTAGAGTTTCGAGTGCAGGATGTTGTCCAGCATGCCGCCGGTGTTGCCAATCTTGAAGCAACCGGGCTTAACACCGCCCACGGTGGCGGGTCCAATGATTGCGACGCCCTTCTTGTCCGCCTCGATGATCAGCTTGCGCGTCATGTTCTCCGGAATGCCCTCGGCAATAATGGCCACCGTACGGATCTGCGGGAATTCCAGCACCTCGAGCGTCGACTCGTAAGCGCTGCGCATGGAAGCAAAGTTGACCATAACGTCGACATCCTTGTGCTTGTGGATGGCATCGGACATTTTCTTGTAGACGGGAATGAGGATTTCCTTGTGGCCCCAGTAGTACTTCTGCTTGTGATCGCCGGTGAAGGGATAAACCATGGCCACCACAGAAGGCTCGTCGCGTCTGAAGGAATATATGATATTATAGTGATATGATTAGCACTAGAATCTCTAACTTACCTGCAGATGAAGTCAAAGTCGAGCATCGACTGCACCGCCCGCTGCTGCATGCCCCACACAATCGCCTTGGTGGTGTTCGAGAAGAACTTTCGGGTCACACTCGATCCGTTGCGCTGAGCACCGGATGCACAGCTCGCGCTGTCGCCCTCATCTGCTGAGATAGGTGGTAGTTTAATCGGTTTAGCTGCGGTCGGGCTCAGGGCTATCCCAAATGGAACGAGTCGAGAGACGAGAGTCGATGATGATGGAGGAGCAGAGAGCGAGATCAGGACGTGTAGAAGATTGACAAACCAGTACGAGACACAAACACATGGAACATAACACGAACACGGGGTGATGAGGGATCAGATTGGGTGGAATCGGATCAGATCGGTTGGCCAAACGAGCATTTTGGTTTAGTTATTAATTTGGTGGAGGAATATGTGGATAATTTTTTGGTGAGTGTGGCGACAAGATTCGATGTCGTTGTAGTCGAGGGCGAGCAATGCAAACATACAAAATACAGAGAGAGAAAAGAGAGAGAGATCAGATAAGTGAGGACGATCGATGCGTTGCAATCTGTAGCAGGGAATACAAACAGTTCATTGGACTACAGCT